>NC_090931.1:1002644681-1002947711 GCF_040938575.1 Ambystoma mexicanum | reverse complement strand
ATAACTTTAAGCCAGCATTAAAATCAAATGGCGTACATACATTCCTTTTTGGCAGGCAGAGTGGTTAGAGTGGCGGAAGCATTCATTACATCCCATCCCCCCTTTCAACACGGTTCTTATATAATGAAGTGTTCCGCCCCTGAACAGGCTCTAAATCTCGCTTAACTATTTTCCTCCTCTCTTTCCATTTCTCTGTAAATAAGGCCCCTCCCACCGGACCCACATGTTTTTTCCGAGGTTTACCTGAACAAGTCGCAGGCAGGCCCCAGAAAAAGAGGGGTGCGCATGTTGCATGCAGATTTTCTCGTGTTGCCCTGTTAATCTGTCCCGGCCCGCAGCTGGTCATATAGGCATCAAATAGGATGCTGACAGGCGTTGGTCAGTATGGAAGGCAGGGTGGCCCTCATTACGAGTTCGGCGGTAACTATGTCGCTATTGGCGGCATGGCTGCTGCCGAAATCGCGTCGGGGTCCGGGTCCTCGGAATGAGGACTTACCGGGCCATTCCAAGTTCGGAAGGCCCGGTAATTCCTCCCTCCAAGGACCCGGACACGGTCCTTCCCCATTCCCATTTCAGCCCCATACGGCTGAATGGGAATGGGAGAGGGAGCAAACGACGGGCCATTACGAGATGGCCCGTTGTTTGCTCCCTCTTCCCGTCACGGAACCCGGTAAGCACGCCTGGTTTTCCCAGGCGTGCTCACCGTGTCCTGTAAGGGGATTCAATTCAACACTACAGCTAAGTCAGCGCCTAGTCTATAATACTGAATGAAAACCCTTATTGATATATCTTTAGGTCCAGTTCATGCGTTCTGGATGACTACCCCTATATAACACCCCTCTCTTGGAATCCCCCTGACCCCACTGAGCCAAGAAGTAGTTCTGTTTTGCAAGTTAAAAGGGTTTATTTGATAATTTAAACAATAGATATATATATGACACTTTATAATAAATTAATAATTGAATATCACACTTAATCTGATATGATAAAGATCAACAACGGAGAATCTGGCACTAGCACACTTCTTATAATCACTAATGAGTTGACATGAAATGGATAAGGTAGCACACTGGTAAATAGGAACAAAAGTATAATGTGGTAGAGGATGCTTTATGTAAGCTCAGGTGGATGCAATATTCAATGAATGCAGTACAGAAAATACTCAATATGATTTCAACCAAACAATGTAATCACTTTTCTCTGGCAATCCACTCCCCCCCTCTTTATGCAATGCAAGGGAATGGGAGGAAAGCACGCAGTTCTCAAAAATGCAATCAATGTAATCAGTTCACCCCAGCAAGCTTACACCACAGAAAACAGATAGGAGTTTTGAAAACACAGGCCCAAATGCTTTGATATGTGCTAGCAATGGATGAGAAATATGCTGGAAATGCTTTTTAATTCCCTTTCAGAGGTTCAGGGTGAGTGGTATCTAGTTAATATTAGTCCAGACTCACACTAGCAATGATGCAGGGATAGTTAGCAGGTTAAACGAATTTCTGGCAAATGGAAGGCAAAACTGCTGTCTTTTTACACGTGAAGAAATTGCAAATCGCGGTAAAATTCGCGAATGCGTGTTCCGCGATTGCGGTAAAACTATAGGGGGTAGGAATGCGGTTCTAGGTTCGTAGGAAAGCCACGATTCTAAGCTGTCAGAGGAAAGTTACTGCAAGTCTCTTGCCCAAACGGTTGCGGAGATATGAGCGATTGAATAGAGGTCGTTTTTCAGATTTGAAATTTTAAAGTTCAAAAAGACAAGTGCAGCTTGCGACTAGAAAATGACAAGTGACAGCTTTACAAATGACAGGTGACAGTTAGGAGGCAGTTCTACTTAGATTAAATAGATTGAATTATATTATTTTAACTAAGAGATTGGTTCTGCACAGTTTTCTAGGTACTCACACTATATTCTTGAGTGAAATGGGCCTCGCCATGGATCTGGTCAGGGTTTTGGACTGGGCTCGGGTCTCTCTCTGGGCACAGCACTGCTTTCTCTCTGGGTACAGCACTGCTTTCTCCCTCTGGTCTGGTCTCTAGTTCTGGATAGATTGGAGTCTCTAGTTTGGCTCACTGGCGGTTTGATGGAGGTAAAGTATGGATTTTTCCGGCAGAGCGTCCCGCTGCAGATGGATTTGGAAGGTCTCTATCTGTCCTGTCTGTCTGCTTTTATGTGTTTAGAATGTGGGTGTGTTCTAGCATCACTGACCCTACCTCTCTCTCAGCTTCTAATTGGTCAAACTTCCATTTATCATTTGATTGGGGAATGAACTGTGAGTCAGAGGGATGTCATTTTATGGCTTGCAGATAGGACACTCCTCTGTCAGATTGCACATATTCTATATTTGATAATAAAAGACATATTTCAGAGTTACACAGTTGCTTGAAATTACATATACATGGTGTGGCTGAATTTAGCCATGTCTCTGTCCAAATCTGCTGTTTCTAAGAGCTTGCATTCAGAAATGGCAGATATTTCACTTTTTAACTGATTTTTCAATTTCTGACATTGACCCAACTTTACATACATGTGTGCAGGGAGTATGGACATTAACTGAAGAAGTTTCAGATTTTTAACATGCATACAGTTAGAGTAATATCCATTTTTCCGCTAAAACCCCCCTGAACATGCCACCGGGTCGAAAAACCTCTTAAAATGTGGGCAGAAAAATCACAAGAATTATGGTATCATTTATAAAATGTTCACATGTCCGCTCTATGAGTTATTCATCTTTTTAAAGTTATGTTCTGGCTCCAAAGGGGTGTGGTTTCCCAGGTCACATGGTATAGAAACCAGTCTTTCCAGTTTCTGCCAAGCCAGCTTGCTCTCACAGGCAGTGCTCCTCCCAGCTCCTGCCAAGAGGAAGCTACATTTTACGACTGCGGTAATAAAAACCTTTGCCTGAGTGAAGAGGGCTTTGTTCACTCTCTTGCAGAGCACAGGTAATTCAATTATCAGATAGATGGCATATCCTTAGTGTGGGCAGCAAAAGGAAGGTTGGCCTGGGAACACAGTGGTGACTCAAATTTCACTCCTGATGGGGGTAGTTGCCAGGCAGAATCAAGTTCCTTAAGCCAGACTTTCAGCTACTGTCATGTTATTTGTTGCTTTTTAAATTAACTTGCAATTTTACACATGCAGCTAGAATGCTGATTCTAAGTGCAAAACTATGACATTTAAACAATTGCAACCTATGTGACACTCAAAAGTAGGTCACTCAGTCAATTTAAACATTTAGATTTTTTTTTTTAGTGTCTTTCAATCCAGTGCAACTTAAACTGCTGAAATCCACAGCGCAGCCAGTCTTGTTATAAACCTTGTCTTATGATCTTCATTTCCCAGATTTTGTAGGCACACAAAACTCCATTCTGCCAAATGTCTGCTGGTGTTCAGTAAATATTTTGCACATATTGCAATGTTTCAAAATAGGCATTTTGACTTGCCTTCAGGGAAACAGAGTGGTTTTAAAACGCCGGCTTTTGGATAGTGGTGAGTACTGGTACTGCACCCATTTTTGGGATTTAAGAAATGAATTCCCCACAATTCTAGGTTGCATTTGGCAATCAGCATTGCCATTCCCAATGGTTTCAGACTACTGTGCGGGTAGTCCAATGGTGGTTTTAGGCAGTGTCCTTCTGTGCCCATAACATCGGCGAAAATGAGTGGCAGCCTATTCTTCATGCATTTCCCTGTGCATTTTCTGGGAAGCTCTGGCCATCATGATGTTTTCCATGTCAGTACTGCACAGTTTTGAGGTAGGGCTAGGATGCATGGGTAAATACATCCCACAAGCCCCCCTCTTGCGATGGCCATTCTATTTCACGAATGGGACTCGCAAGATCTGGGATGTTTCCTCATCTTCTTCCAATAGATGGCACAGTTCAGCATCTTTTCCTCCATCCGGTACTGATCGATCGGTTCTCCTCGCCAGTCCTGATGGGAGTATTGGGCGGTACCCCGAGCCCGTTGCGTCTCAGCTCCCGGTCTCCGGATCGTCCTCCTTGGCCCGTCTCAAGGTTTTCTTTCTCCTAGGACGACAAAGGAAGAGCGGCAATACCTACTCATAGACGTTTTTCCACCACTGTTGAGATAGTGGGGCAGCATATGCATTTCATCATAACGAAACATTACATTCTTATTTTGAAAAACAGTATAACTAAGAGACAGTTTCATGCAAATCACAATATTTTAGAGACTAGATGTGGTATGTTTTATGATTGGAACTGAATTAGTCTGATACAGTACCCGCTAGGATTCCAGAGGATTCCTCCAGTTGTTGCAGAGTGTGCCTGGGATGGCAACACTTCAACTGGTTTATGTGTACCCACTTGTCTTCCCCCTCTGCCGAACCGCCTTTGGGGATGCGGATCTTGTAGGCCACAGGGGAGATCTTATCGATGATCTCAAAGGGTCCCTTCCATGTAGGCAAAAATTTGCGCTGCTTGGCCTGGTTCCTTTGGAAGTTGTATAGATAGACCCGGTCTCCCACCTGATATACCTTCCTGGAAGTTTTCAGGTCATAGTGGGTCTTCATGCTATCAGCTGATCTTTCTAGATTCCGCTGAGCATAAGCAAAAGCATGTTGGAGGTGTTTCCTTAAATTCTCTACATACTCATGAGTAGTGGAGGCATTTATCAGTGTCTGCTCTTGGGTCCTGTAGAGCAAATGCTGAGGAAGCACCATCTTGCGCCCAGTCATCAACTCAAATGGTGACATTTTGGTTGCAGATGAAGGGGTAGATCTGATAGCCATTAGGACCAGAGGTAATCGGATATCCCAACTTGGCCCAGAATCTGCCACAAACTTCTTTAATATGCTCACAATTGTCCGGTTATATCTCTCTACTGCCCCAGAAGAAGCTGGCCGGTAAGCAATATGCAGCTTTCTCTTGACCCCCAGTATCTCCCACATCTTTGTCATTACCTCACTGGTGAAGTGGCTACCTCTGTCTGACTCAATCCTTTGAGGTAGACCAAAACGGGAAAAGATGTGGTTAATCATCAAGGCAGCTGCAGTTTCTGCCTTGCAATTTGGGGCTGGGAGACATTCCACCCACTTGGTAAACAAGCATGTCACAGTCAACATGTACTTATTCCCCCTAGCCGAGCGAATCACAGGGCCTACAAAGTCGATTTGTAAATCTGACCATGGCAGTGTCATCCCCCGCTTTTGTAAAGGTGCCCGGTGTGTGAGGGATGATGGCTGAAATTGTGCACACACAAGACACCCCTTCAAGTATTGGTCGAGGTCCTGCCCCATGTGTGGCCAGTAAGCAACCTCTCTTAAGATTTCCAATGTTGTGTGAAACCCCCTATGACCGGCGGTGGCCGCATCATGGGCGTGACTTAACATCAGGCTTCGGAATGAGGTAGGAACCACCCACTGGTCGTGGCCAGCTTTGGATTTCCTTACCAACAAACCGTCTTGGATCCGGAACATTTTTGGACATTTCATCAACACTCTTAGGTCCTCTTTCCCAATGTAATCGGTATCAGTCAGGGGAAAGTTCTCAGGGTCCTCAAGGTGCTGGTAAAATTTACCAATTATTGGATCCCCCTTCTGAGCAGTAATCAAATCAGCATCAGGGGTCTCCTTACTCCATTGTGCAATTGAAAGGTCGTTGTGAGCATTTGTCTGGGACCTAGTGATAGCAGTGACCTGGATTTCCCCCAACAGGGACTCAATCTCAATTAGATCCCCTTGGATGGCCCCGGTTTTGGCCAGCTGATCAGCTAAGTCATTTCCAGTTTTGTCTGGTCCCTCTACTTTGGAATGACCCTTGATCTTCTTCCAATAGATGGTCATCTCATTTGAGGTGACCAGATCATCAATGTTTTGGATCAACTTCCCATGTTTCAAGGGTTTGTTGTTAGCACATAACATAAATAATAATAATAATAATAGTTATGCCTCTGGTTTTCCAATTAACCAGGTGCTCCACGAACCCGTTCCGTACATAATCCGAATCTGTGATTATGACCAGTTCGTGGAGTTGATGCTGGACAGCAGTGAGGATGGCCTGATGCACAGCCATCAATTCTGCCACCTGACTACTTCGGGGACCAATTTTGTATCCAGCGGAGGGTTCCGGGGACTCATTCACCCATGCATTCCCTACGCCAGCCACCAGTTCTTTCTCCCCGTTGTTGTCAACATGGTAAGAGCATCCATCCACATAGACAGTGGGCATTCCCTCACACTTGTCTTCTTCAAAGACTTTGTGTGGGGAATTAAGGTATGCCTCCATGTTGTCCTTGATTTTCAGACTTTCGTCCTCGAGACAGTTTTCTCTGGCACAATCATGCAAGTCAGCCAGACCTTGCGCGAGGGGACTCTTCTTGTTTTGGCCATATCTGACCTCCACAGGAAAGCCTTGCATTGACAGAATCCAGGAAGTAATTCGGGAATTACTCACATTTCCGGCCCGGATTCTGTCACTTTGGAGATATTGCAGAGGCTGGTGTGGAGTCTCCACTATAATGTGTTCCCCCTGGATAAACGGACGGTAATTCTTCAATGCCCACACCGTTGCCAGGAGTGCCTTCTCACAATCGTTGAATTTTTCCTCCACAGAGGATAAAGTTTTGCTCGCATAGGAGATTACTTTATTGACCTTGTCATGCTTTTGGTATAATACTGCCGTCAAGCACGTATTAGAGAACCCCGTCTCCAGGAAGAACTCCTTGTTTCTGACAGGGTAAGCTAGGCAAGGCGCTTGTGAGAGGCTTCTCTTGAGTTGTCTTACTGCCTCGGCTTGTTCTGGACCCCATTCCCACTTGACCCCCCCCTTCAGGAGATGAATCAGGGGTCTGGTGATCTCTGCGTAGCCCTCAATGAACTTTCTGCTGTAATTAGTCAGTCCAAGGAGGCTCCTTAGTTCTCGCAGAGTTGTGGGGTCTTTCAGTTTCTGAAGTGCTTCCACTTTCTTTTCCTGGGGACAAAGACCCTGAGGAGTAATCTCATGCCCCAAGAAGTTAACACGGGTTCTACACCACTGTGCTTTCTGAAAGGAAAGTTTTGCTCCGGCGGCCCTCAACTGTGTCAGAACATAACGGAGCTCCGCTATGTGTTCCTCCACAGATGAACTTTTGATGAGGACATCATCTACATAAGCCAAGTTACCCCTTGCACCCAAGTCAGGCATGGCCTTGTGTAGAAAAATGTTGAATTCATTGCCGGAGTTGAGGTATCCGAAGGGAGTCCGGGTCCAGGTGTACTGCTGGCCCCCAAAGGTAAAAGCCAGCTTGTATTGGTCCTCCCTACTGACAGGCACAGTCCAGTATCCATTGGTCAGGTCTATTGCAGTGAATACCTGTGACCCCTGGATCTGGGCCAGCCCTTGGTCAATGTAGGGCAGAGGCCATCGGGAAGTATGGACCCGTTTGTTGAGCTCCCTGAGGTCGGCACAGAGTCTCCACTGGCCGTTTGGCTTCAATATTCCCAGCACCGGATTATTGAAGGTGCTGTGGACTGGACGGATTATTCCCCGGGACTCAAGGTTCTTAATTATTTCAGTAAGGGACTCCATTGATGCGAGAGGCAATCGATATTGCTTCACAAACACAGGAGTCATGCCAGGGTCCGTGGGGATTGTTGTTGTATGGATGTCAGTGCGACCACAGTCATATGAGTCTACCGCAAAGAGATCTTGGAAATCCAAGAAAACTTGTTTCAACTTTTGCTTTTGTTCCAGAGTCACACAGGCATCAGCTAGGTTGACTCTCTCTTCCACCATCTGCCTGAAGCCTGGAAAGACTTCTGGTTTGGCTATCTCCGCGGCCTCCTCCAGCTGGGTGGAGAAGTCCCTGGTCAGAGTGCTGATTTGGACCGGAGGCTTCAGGTGGGCAAGGCAGCCTTCATGAACCTGGAAAATCACCTCCTCCCTCCTGAAGTCACAAGTCACATCTTCCTTACCATAGGGGCAGGAAGTGTACACCAGGAAGTTCCCCCCATGCCGGGTAAAAATCCTGTCTGGTGTTGTATTGTCATCACTGTCACTGTCAAAACAGTCCTTGGGGATTGGTCCTAACAGTTCATTTACAAGATCAATGGAGAAATGTCGGTCATCAACCGCCATTCCAATAATGGTGCCTGCGGCTAGAGTAATACTCTTTAAGTCGCTGTTATCCACCTCTATTGGAATGGTGTCATGTTCTATGTTGACTAATGGAGTTGGGTTTACCCCCAACCCTTGCTGTTGGAGAGAAGCATTTAGATGTATGTAAGCATCAGGGTTTTTCAACTCTTGTCCCCTTTTAACTTTCACTTCCAGGGAGAATTGTCGGGTCCTTTCTGGGATGGTGACTTCCTCTTTAACCTGAATTTCAACTGCATAAGGTAGCAATTGAGCTGACCTAAATGCTTTTTCTGGATCATCAAAGCCCATGGGATTATCCGCTAATCGGGACCAAGCTTTGAAGTTTATTAGGTCCAAACTAATGGCAAAGCGATTGAGAATGTCACTGCCTAAGTAAAAGGCGGCAGGGACGTCTCGCACGACCCAACAATTGTGGACTATGCTCTTGTTGCCAATGGAGATTTTGAGCATACACCTGCTTGGCAGGAGATGTTTGGAATTAGGTGCTTCCAGGTCCATTTCCCATTTGTCTATCAGTTTGAAGGTGGGAATGGCTGGATCTTTTGGGAGTTGGCGAAACATGGCTTCGCTGATGAAGCTCTTACCGTTGTTCACACACACTCGAGCGAGAACAGAGTCCTTCCCATCATTTAACTGAACCGGGATGAACAACTGCTCTCCAATTTGCTGAATATCAGCCAGGCTCTGAGCTGATTTCACATCTTTCTGGACTATAGGAGTGGGAGTTTCAGATTGTGGATTGGTATAGAATTTCAGAGTGTTTCCTTCCAGCGTGGAATACCACTTTAGACTGGAAGGAAGGTTGATTTTCAGAAATAGAGAGGACCCCCCATCACCAGTCTGTTGTCCTACTGCTATTACCGTCACGTCTGGAATCTGGTTGTTCTGGAAGTGAAATTCTACTTGGTCAGATTTTTGTTCAACCATGTGGCAGGTGCCGTTTAAACTAACCTGGTTGACACTCTTGTTTTAATTTTATTGGTCGGCTAGTCTGGGTCCAGAGGACCTTGTTTACACAATCTATTAGGGGTGACAACCTTCTCAGGAGGTCATTCCCTAGTAAACAAGGGGTGCCCTCTGGGGTCACAACTATGACCGGGTGTTTCAACTTATGTCGCCCAATTTTAATGTCCAAATCTGCAGTCCCCTCAACGGGAATTTCCTTCCCGTCAAAGTTCTGCAGTTGTCCAGGAAGAGAGGTGAGAGGAATTTGGTAATTCTCTCCCCTTCCTGCATTCAGTTCGTCAAAGGCCCTTCTGGACAGAAGGGTAGCTTGAGATCCAGTGTCCACCAGTGCCGAGATTGTACCCTGCCCCTGTACTTGTACCGGGGCATAATATCTTCCCTCCTTCTCCTCAAGGGGGCACAGATAATGTACATTTTTGGACAACTGGTGGGCTAACTTTCTGGTTTTGGACATCGATAGCGAAGAGATTTGGGCAGAATTCTGTGGAGAGCCTTGGGAATCTGAAAGAAAAATTTGGCAACTGGAGATCAGAGCCATTGTGGGTTCCCCTGGCTCCGGTTCTGGGCCGCCCCCCCTTTTTTGGAGGCAGTCCCCAGTATGGGTTTGAACCCGGGGATTTTCTTGCTGTTGGTTCTGGGATGAGATGGTGGGCGGCGGTAGCTCAGTCTCCACATCTC
The DNA here is from genome assembly GCF_040938575.1 of Ambystoma mexicanum. Classification (NCBI taxonomy): domain Eukaryota; kingdom Metazoa; phylum Chordata; class Amphibia; order Caudata; family Ambystomatidae; genus Ambystoma; species Ambystoma mexicanum. The sequence goes on along the minus strand of NC_090931.1, from coordinate 1,002,937,970 downwards.
CCCAGTCTGGATTTGCATCCCTAGGGACCCATTTTTCTTTGGGAGGAGTTCCCCCCTCTCTGAAGGAGAAGATCCTTTTCCCAGGATCCTCTGAGGATCCCTCTCCCTCAAATTGGAAGATCTGTACCTCCTCCTCAAACTGAGTCTGTTTGGGTCTTTTGTTTCTCCTACCCCCCCTCTGCTCCTTAGGAGGCAGACTTTCAGGGGCAAGAGATTTTGTTTCCGGTTCCGGGGTTTCCAGGGGCTGTTTACAAGTGAGGAAGGAAGCTTCCTCCAAGGCTTTACACCCCCCTTCCCTTTGTGCCTCCTCCCTGGGAACCGGTGAGTTATCGGGGTGCTGCCCCCGTCATTGTTCTGGAGCACCAGGTCCAGAGTTGGGTGCGTTCTGCGCCGGCACGCCCATCTGAGGGTTCTGCTGAGCCCTCAGTATGTGACCCAGATCCCGCGCCATGTTTTGAACCTGGCGCTCTAACTGGGAAACCCGCTCAGGCTGATACGGGGCCCTGTTTTCTCCCCTGGGCTGATCCCGGGAAGGGTAGCTGTCCCTCCTCTGGTAATACCCCGGGTTGGGAAGATTTGGGTACCCCTCCACCCTTGGCCTCCCCTCTCCCGGATTCAGTGGTCTGGGCTCAGGGAATTGGGGAAAGAAGGATGGATGGTTTTGGGGCTGAAAGTCGGGTGGATATCTGGGGAAAAAGTTCTGCCCAGGGTTTGGTAAATTGCTGCCCTCCTGTGGGAAGTTTGGAGGGAAGTTCCCTGGGTTAGGTGCTTGTCTGGATCCCCCCCCTTGGGCTGGAGGAGTCCACACATAACCCAGGATGGGTCGATTTCCCTTGTAACGGGGACTTACATAATCAGGAGAGCGAGGGACCCCATTTGTGGGGCTGCCTCCTTGGCTCCCTGTCTGTGACTGACCCGAGGACCTCCTGGGCCTAGCATTATTAGGTGCAGGTAGGTTTTTAGGCCCCCCCATCTCCAAATCCAAAACGGGGGTGACCTTTACCTCTGCCACCTTGGCAGCAGCAGGGGTGCTGTTGGCTTTGGGGTTTTTCTGGGCATTGCTTTTATTTTCTATGGGCTTCTGCACCTCATAGATCCGGGTAGCCTGTTCAATGACCCAGTCTAAAGATCTTTTCTCATGAAAATCCCTCACGAGCTGGGTCATGATATATTTGGGCAAGGCATGGAAAAACGTATTTATAAACTCTCTACTATCTGTGCGCACCCTTCTTGTGGTCTGTGCAAAAGCACGCTTTAACTCCTGCACAAATTCTTGTGGGGCCTGATCCTCCCCACATTGCAAATTGTAGGCTGCCTTGCGAGCCTCTTGAGGATTTCTGTGAACAGAAAAATGTTTCAGGATGGCCGCCTTATAGGTGGACCATCTTAAATGATTTTGGTCCTCCAGCCCCGCAAAGAAACTGGAGTATTCCGGGGAGAAGGTCCACTTTACATATTGAATGCAGCTTTGGCTGTCCTTCAAATGGAAAGTCTCCATCATTTGTTCAAACAACTCTAAGTGCTCCCAAACAGAATACTTAGCGTTCTTATGGTAAGGCGTGATGACGCTCCTGATCGCCTTAATCTGCTTTAAGGGGTCCTTAAGCAAGGCCCTTTTTGCCTTATTGGCCTTTTTGGTTCGGGTAACCCTTGTCCATTCTTCCTCGGACTCAGAGGCACTGCTCCCAGAGGTTCCCGTCTGTTCTTCCAGGTTTTCCCGGATTCTGCGAGCCTGGGAATGGCTGGCAGAATGTGGGGACCTGGTCTCCTGTGTCCTGCGCAGTTCAGAGGAGTCTTCAGATTCCTCCTTGCTGCCAGGATTTGATGGGTGCCCCCTCCACTGACCTAACTGGGCAGAGGTTTTCAGGATGCCCTTAATGGGCCTACTCTCCTGGGGTTCCCCATTGAACTGTACTGTACTTGGGTGCCCATACCCGGATGCCCACCCCTCCATTCCTGAGTGGTACTGGCCTATGAGCCCCATACTCTTAGCTGGATAGTAATCTGCCATCCCTGTGGCCCTGTGCTCATGTGCGCCAGGGGACATGGGGGTGGCAGAGTCCAGGGACTGAGAGGTATGAGGGCCTCTGGTACTAGTGCTCCTGAGGTTATGCTCCGGAGTTTCCATTTCCCAGCGAACCTCATCTCTATCCGCCCCTGCTCCCTGTTGCAATGCAAGAGCCTGCATTTGTGCCTTCAGTTCCTCAGTTAAGGCCTTACTAGACTCTATCAGTCTCTCCTGCATCGCTACCTGTTGTTGGAGCCTATCATTGTGTTGACAGAGGGCCTCATTTTCCCTCTGTGCTTCCTGGTTGGTCCTGGAGAACTGGGCCAGTCTTTGCTGCAGGAGGGTTACCTCCTGAGCTGTGTCCCTATTGGCCTGCTCCTTTCTTGCTAGAGCATCCTCCACCCTCCTGGTGTGCTCTAACAAGTTCTGGTGTTCTTTTTGGAGATCACCCAGTCCCTGGTGGGCCAGGTGATTTTCTTCCATTTTTCTTTTTAAATGGCAGACTTCCTGGCCTAAGGCATCTCTTTCCTGACTAAGAGCCTGCATTTGTGCCGCCAGGTCGTCCCTCTGCCTTTGAAGGGCACCAGCTTTCTGGCGTTCTTCATCAAACTCTGCCTGGGTATCCAGGTCTTTCAAAATCAGCTTGTTGCTCTCTACCTTCACTCTATCTAGATGACTTTGCAGGGTGGCTACCTGCTCCGTGCATGCCCTGTTAAAGTCTAATTGTTGCTCCAGCTTTTTCTGGCTCTGCAGTAAGGAGTCCAAACTGTCTTGGTGCTCCTTCTGCAGGGCCAGAAATCTGGTATCCTGGTCAGCCTTTTCCTGTTGCAGCACATCCATATCCTTCTTTATTTTAATGATGTGCTGCCTACTATCATCTTCTGACTCCTGGCTCCTCTGCAGCCTCGGCTCAGAAGAGTCCAGGTCAGATTGGGCCTTCTGTAATGCCATCTGTTGCCTATTTGCCAGATTTTGGCTTTCAGCACATCTATCCTGCATGTCTCCCATATATAGGTACAGGTATGCTGCTATCCTGGCAATCTTATTGTGTTCCTCTTTGGCTTTAGGAGCCATATATAGTTCACTCAGGGCCACATGTAAGGGACCCTGATCTCTATATATATCTGACCCTGTTTCAGTGACCTGTTGTGTGATTGCCTGCAACCACGCATCCTGGCCCTGTTCGGTCCATTCACCTCTCACAAATAGCTTATGCAAGAGGTGCTCTCTGGCCATTTTCATGTCTACTAAGGTCGTCATTCTAGAGATTGGTCTCTGTCCTGACTTACAGAAGTTTGTATTTTATTTTTGCAGAACAGAACTTTTCTTGGGGTGTCCCTTTTGAGGAATGCTTCACAGCGTAATGCAGCGTGGTGATCCGACCGGATGTATGTATCCCGTCAGTTAGCACACTGTATTAAGCTGCACAAGTGGTATTCTAACCCAAACGTCCGGCTTGAGCCCCCAATTTGTAAGGGGATTCAATTCAACACTACAGCTAAGTCAGCGCCTAGTCTATAATACTGAATGAAAACCCTTATTGATATATCTTTAGGTCCAGTTCATGCGTTCTGGATGACTACCCCTATATAACACCCCTCTCTTGGAATCCCCCTGACCCCACTGAGCCAAGAAGTAGTTCTGTTTTGCAAGTTAAAAGGGTTTATTTGATAATTTAAACAATAGATATATATATGACACTTTATAATAAATTAATAATTGAATATCACACTTAATCTGATATGATAAAGATCAACAACGGAGAATCTGGCACTAGCACACTTCTTATAATCACTAATGAGTTGACATGAAATGGATAAGGTAGCACACTGGTAAATAGGAACAAAAGTATAATGTGGTAGAGGATGCTTTATGTAAGCTCAGGTGGATGCAATATTCAATGAATGCAGTACAGAAAATACTCAATATGATTTCAACCAAACAATGTAATCACTTTTCTCTGGCAATCCACTCCCCCCCTCTTTATGCAATGCAAGGGAATGGGAGGAAAGCACGCAGTTCTCAAAAATGCAATCAATGTAATCAGTTCACCCCAGCAAGCTTACACCACAGAAAACAGATAGGAGTTTTGAAAACACAGGCCCAAATGCTTTGATATGTGCTAGCAATGGATGAGAAATATGCTGGAAATGCTTTTTAATTCCCTTTCAGAGGTTCAGGGTGAGTGGTATCTAGTTAATATTAGTCCAGACTCACACTAGCAATGATGCAGGGATAGTTAGCAGGTTAAACGAATTTCTGGCAAATGGAAGGCAAAACTGCTGTCTTTTTACACGTGAAGAAATTGCAAATCGCGGTAAAATTTGCGAATGCGTGTTCCGCGATTGCGGTAAAACTATAGGGGGTAGGAATGCGGTTCTAGGTTCGTAGGAAAGCCACGATTCTAAGCTGTCAGAGGAAAGTTACTGCAAGTCTCTTGCCCAAACGGTTGCGGAGATATGAGCGATTGAATAGAGGTCGTTTTTCAGATTTGAAATTTTAAAGTTCAAAAAGACAAGTGCAGCTTGCGACTAGAAAATGACAAGTGACAGCTTTACAAATGACAGGTGACAGTTAGGAGGCAGTTCTACTTAGATTAAATAGATTGAATTATATTATTTTAACTAAGAGATTGGTTCTGCACAGTTTTCTAGGTACTCACACTATATTCTTGAGTGAAATGGGCCTCGCCATGGATCTGGTCAGGGTTTTGGACTGGGCTCGGGTCTCTCTCTGGGCACAGCACTGCTTTCTCTCTGGGTACAGCACTGCTTTCTCCCTCTGGTCTGGTCTCTAGTTCTGGATAGATTGGAGTCTCTAGTTTGGCTCTCTGGCGGTTTGATGGAGGTAAAGTATGGATTTTTCCGGCAGAGCGTCCCGCTGCAGATGGATTTGGAAGGTCTCTATCTGTCCTGTCTGTCTGCTTTTATGTGTTTAGAATGTGGGTGTGTTCTAGCATCACTGACCCTACCTCTCTCTCAGCTTCTAATTGGTCAAACTTCCATTTATCATTTGATTGGGGAATGAACTGTGAGTCAGAGGGATGTCATTTTATGGCTTGCAGATAGGACACTCCTCTGTCAGATTGCACATATTCTATATTTGATAATAAAAGACATATTTCAGAGTTACACAGTTGCTTGAAATTACATATACATGGTGTGGCTGAATTTAGCCATGTCTCTGTCCAAATCTGCTGTTTCTAAGAGCTTGCATTCAGAAATGGCAGATATTTCACTTTTTAACTGATTTTTCAATTTCTGACATTGACCCAACTTTACATACATGTGTGCAGGGAGTATGGACATTAACTGAAGAAGTTTCAGATTTTTAACATGCATACAGTTAGAGTAATATCCATTTTTCCGCTAAAACCCCCCTGAACATGCCACCGGGTCGAAAAACCTCTTAAAATGTGGGCAGAAAAATCACAAGAATTATGGTATCATTTATAAAATTTTCACATGTCCGCTCTATGAGTTATTCATCTTTTTAAAGTTATGTTCTGGCTCCAAAGGGGTGTGGTTTCCCAGGTCACATGGTATAGAAACCAGTCTTTCCAGTTTCTGCCAAGCCAGCTTGCTCTCACAGGCAGTGCTCCTCCCAGCTCCTGCCAAGAGGAAGCTACATTTTACGACTGCGGTAATAAAAACCTTTGCCTGAGTGAAGAGGGCTTTGTTCACTCTCTTGCAGAGCACAGGTAATTCAATTATCAGATAGATGGCATATCCTTAGTGTGGGCAGCAAAAGGAAGGTTGGCCTGGGAACACAGTGGTGACTCAAATTTCACTCCTGATGGGGGTAGTTGCCAGGCAGAATCAAGTTCCTTAAGCCAGACTTTCAGCTACTGTCATGTTATTTGTTGCTTTTTAAATTAACTTGCAATTTTACACATGCAGCTAGAATGCTGATTCTAAGTGCAAAACTATGACATTTAAACAATTGCAACCTATGTGACACTCAAAAGTAGGTCACTCAGTCAATTTAAACATTTAGATTTTTTTTTTTAGTGTCTTTCAATCCAGTGCAACTTAAACTGCTGAAATCCACAGCGCAGCCAGTCTTGTTATAAACCTTGTCTTATGATCTTCATTTCCCAGATTTTGTAGGCACACAAAACTCCATTCTGCCAAATGTCTGCTGGTGTTCAGTAAATATTTTGCACATATTGCAATGTTTGAAAATAGGCATTTTGACTTGCCTTCAGGGAAACAGAGTGGTTTTAAAACGCCGGCTTTTGGATAGTGGTGAGTACTGGTACTGCACCCATTTTTGGGATTTAAGAAATGAATTCCCCACAATTCTAGGTTGCATTTGGCAATCAGCATTGCCATTCCCAATGGTTTCAGACTACTGTGCGGGTAGTCCAATGGTGGTTTTAGGCAGTGTCCTTCTGTGCCCATAACATCGGCGAAAATGAGTGGCAGCCTATTCTTCATGCATTTCCCTGTGCATTTTCTGGGAAGCTCTGGCCATCATGATGTTTTCCATGTCAGTACTGCACAGTTTTGAGGTAGGGCTAGGATGCATGGGTAAATACATCCCACAGTCCCGCGAGGGGAACTCGTAATGCGGCGGTACGGAGTGAACGGCGCCGGCACCTTTTACGGCGCCATTCACTCCGTACCGCCAGGGTCGTAATGAGGCCCGAAGTGTTCCTACAAACATAAACACACTGAATCGGCCTCATTGTCCCATTGTCCAGAGAAAAGAAGGCTCCACAGGCACAAACACACCGGAAGACATATGTCTGAGGTGGAAGGGGGGTACTTGGTTCAAAGGTCGGTAGCTGAGGCTGTTCAGATGGTGCTCACAAATGGTAATATGGTGGCACAACCAAATGAAGCCACTGCCCCAGGCTCACCCATTTTAGAGAGTCAAGAGGGAGGTCCTTGAACTGATGACCAGGGGGAAAATGCAATCCTGGTCAATAAAGCTGATTGGAGGCAGCCATTTTTTCATGCAAGTGCATTAAGTAGGATGACCTGAAAAATCTAATGTGCTGATGAGGGCAAATGTGGAGTTTTCAGCTCCAGCGGTGCCAATGAAAAATACGTGTCTAAACATTCTAAAGGGGTCCCTAGTGCTACCTTTCCCCTCTGGGACTTTGAGCAACTTTATTAAAGCAGTGGAAAAATACAGAAATGCTCTCTTTTCCACGGTACCTTTATAAGTTATTCCCCCTGCAAGGTTCCGATGACAAGTATCCTGGGAATGTGAAGGCAGTCGCTCAGTTGGAAGATCTTATTGGCCAGTATTTCTCTCCCGAGGAGCCGCTGCCAGCCCAAATAGTGGATACAAAAATTGAAAATACCCTAAAGATACCTATTCAATGATTAATTTGATCATCAGAGATGGATCATACTCGGCCTACGCGACACAGTATCTTATACTGGATATGGATATGGATAAGTAGGCACAATATCTATCGAACATTAATTCTGATGTCTTAAGGGCTGCAGCATTGACAGGAAGCTCGAAAGTAGCGGCCAGATGACAATTAGGGTTGAGATAATGAAAAGTGGAACCCTCGAGGACCCTGACCAAATTAGCTTTTCTTGGACCATCCCTATTTGGACCCCAGTTGGACACGTTTCCTGAGGCATCTTTCAATTACCGGAAGGGAAGCATGAGATATCATATCGAGGGCACCCAAGGATGGTGGGTCATTGGGACTCCATCCGCAGCTCTTCCGTACATGCCCAAGCACAGGGTCTTTCCTTTAAGTGGAGAGGAAGGAGTTTTTTGGGCAGAGGATGCCCCATGCTAACTGAAATCCTCATCCAACACAAAACACTGCTATCCAACTAAAAGCTTGACTATCACAATCGGGCCTTTCTGGTGGATGGCCGGATCAGCCTATTCCAACCGGCTTGGCAGGATGTAGCAGACAAATGTGTGTTGGACATTGTTTTCAGGGTACACAATAGAGTTTGCTCACAGACCTCCGGATACGGGTATGAGAGTCAACCCCATACCACAAGATGCCTTGAAGAAAGCGCCTCTCCTTGAGGGAGTCCATCGATTCCTGCACAAAAAAGAGCTATATTGATGTGCCTGAAGGCAGACAAAAACAAGTGATTTTTCTCCATAGCATTACTCGTAAAAAAAAAACAGCAGTGCGTTTCATCCAATGGTGGAGCTCAAGGTTTTCAACAGGTTTACAGACCAGGCATTTCAAAGTAGAAACCCGACATCATAATAATAATAATAATAATAATTTGGCATTTATATAGCGCTACGAACCCTCAGGTATCTGAGCGCTGCAGGATGAAACGCTGAGTTTGGCGCTGCCGGGATTCAAACCTGCGTTTGCAGGCTCTGCACTGATGGCAAGCGAGCGCTCTACTCACTGTGCCACTTGACCGGTATTTCTTTGAGTCAGCCCTTACGACTGGCTATCATTGGTGGATTTGGAGGGTGCATATCTCCACATGTGCATCTTCAGAAGCCACCTACCAATTCAGGTTTCTTCCCTTTGGGTGTTCGACCGCCACTTGAGTCTTTACCAAGATCTTGGCACCCATCATGGGGATCCTCCACAAGGAAGTGGTCTGGTTGTGAGGGGTCAGAAATGAGAGGCGGACACAAAGTTGTAATGTTTTAAACATTAGTCATTTTATTAAAATAAAAAGGGTTTGAATGAAGGATGCCTTTCGGTCCCTATCTTAAAGAGAGTTTCTGTGCCTAGGAAACTAAAACTAAAGCAAGCTGTCCTTGTGTCCAAAATATATCTGACCCTCACGCTAAAAAGGAACAAAACGTGCAAGGTAAATGTCTCCACTTTAGATTCAGCAAAAAGTGTGCAAACCCTAAATATGTAAATCCAACAAAACAATCCTTGCATCCAGGGGTTGAGTCCCTTCCCCTCACTGTCTCAGGTAGAATATTGAAAGTGTTCCTTTCAAAAAATGTCCCTTTAAGGTTAGTGGAAGTGTCTCTTTCACATAACACTTTCTTAAGGATGGTAAAAAGTGTAATTTCCAACAATGATATTGAAAAGGATGCAAGAGTGTCTTTTCTACACAGCAACTTCAGTGATGCTGTTTTAAAATTTTCTTCAGAAAAAATGTCTTTTCCGAACAATGTCTCCTTAAGAGTAGTACAAATATCGCTTTTACACAACACTCTTTTAAGAATGATAAGAGTGTCTTTTCCCAACAATGGTGTTTGGCGGGATGGCAAAAGTGTTTCTTCTATACAGCAACTTATTAAAGATGGTCTCCTGGTGTACTCTCCTGCGAAGAACCTTTTCACAATGTTCTTTCTTTTCATATACTCTATAAGGATTACCTGGTGTAATCCCCTGCCAGGAATCCCCCCATATGTCTTTGCAGATCCCCTTGTGTACTTTGCTGCCAGGTATCTTTCCCCCAAAGGCTTACTGCCTGATACCCTTCTTTCATCAGGTCATCTTATTACTTTCTCTTTATCTTTCAGTCTCTTTCTCTTTCAATATCTTTCTCTTTAAGTATGACACATTTGTACTTTTTCACTGCTTATACTTTATTTGCTCCAGGTTTTTCTTGTTACAACTTCCCCCATATTGACATTTCACATATGGAAACTTGTTCAAGCTTTGTTAACTTCATTTTTAGTGTTCATTGGCTTGTAGGAATACTTGTTCCAATCTTCCCGATACTGACATCTCATATATGAAGATTTGTACAGATTGTGCCTTTCAATTGCTTCATTAATATTAATTTGTTTATGACATTTACTCCGGCTTTCTCCATATCCACATCTCATATATGGAGAATTAGATACATTCTGTCTTCCTACAGCATTTGGTTAATATTCAAAATAAGTGCCCAATTGTCTGTACGCCCGTCAGTACGCCTTGGGGCTCCCAATGCTTCTAGGCAGCACCAGTGTTTGCTGGTGTTTTTGACCCGTGGTGTATGGCTGCAGTGAAATCCGTGCTTCGGGAAAGCATCTCCCGTTCTGCAGGCCCGCCTGTGTTTTTCCCACTGGCTTCCCCTTCATGCACCATAGTTCACCTGAAGCTCCTGCTGTGCTTCTCCTGGTCTCACGCCTTGCCAGTAGCAAGTTCCTGCCTCCTTCCCCACAGTCCACTCTCATGTGTCTGCCTCCGGTTCTGCTTCCAGCTTTGCCTGCTCTGCATCTTTCCTCCTTCTTCTCCATACTGAACTTGAAAATGCAGACCATTTTTTAAATGTCCTGCACAGCTGATTTCCATTCCAACAACTAGCCTGCACATTTAGCTTGGTGTTTCTTCTGTTCCACATTAACTCCTTTCTCTTTTTCCTTGTCCCAGCACTGGAGGTTTCATGGGAGTTGGAGTCCATGGAAGTTTTAGACTTTTTAAAACTGCATTGATTTGAAAACTTGTTTGAATCAAAACTGTCAGTAACAAGAGGTGTTAAGTGAGCATTATGTGTAATGATATTTTGATTGGGACCCTTACTTAGGATAAAAACATCAGAGACAAAGGATGTTAAATATGAGTCATGTGTACCTGAGTCGTGAATGTTATTCTGCCTAAGGTGTTTTGTAGAAAGGGTTTGTTGGGTGCTACAATGGGAGCGACTTGTAAAGTGACAACATGCCATTAGGAATCAAGGAATCATAGTGTTTTCCGCATTATTAAGAGAAGAATACTGTGTCTCTCCTGATGGGATAACCACATCTCCCTGACAGCCATCTCCTCCTCATAATACCACTCCAGGGTCAGGATCAGGTAGCAGCTGCCTTCCCCTGGCCACATAGGAGGAGATGTTAGGCTGGGGATCAGTGATGGCTCCACAGAATTCATCACAGGGTGCACCTGTTTTTGGATTATCTACTAGTTCAAGTGGTGTACAGGGCACACAGGTGGTGACCAATATTGCTCTAGTATGTGATTCGCTGGCACATGATGGGTTCCTGATAAACACAATGAAATATGCTACCATCCCAGGAGCTGATCTGCATCAGTGTCCACTTCATGACGGCCCTCAGCACAGCTTGTTTCCCATTGGCAAAGGTGCAATCTCTCCAAGCCTACTTGAGAGGCCTATTGGGTCACAACCAACCATCTGCACACCTTTGGCATTTGCTCAAGGGGGACATGGCAAGACAAACATGTGTGGTTCCCTGATCCCGGTTACAAATGCATCCTCTTCTAGCACATCTGGCCACCTTCTGGTCCCTGACCAGTCGGAATTTGGAACACATGATTCCCAACTCCCAAAATGGGCTCACCAATCGCAGTGGCAGCTGGACGATCAAAACCTCTTACAACTGGAGAGTTGCCGTCTCTAGTGGTGATCATGATAGATGCCTCCCGGATAGGTTGAGGAGTGACCCTTCAATGCGGAACCATGCACGGAAGTGGTTTTTCCTTCAGGCTCACCATCATCAAACTGGAGATTACATGCAGTGCGGTTGACTCTGAGGGGATTATTTCTGTGGATCAGGGGAAAACATGTTCTGGTCTGGACAGACAACCAGGACATGAGGGAATACCTAAACATGCAAGGAGACACTCACACTCGTCCCCAGAAGAAGATTGCAACAGAGACTGGCAGCTGGGTGGGGAAACGCCTGTGCTTCCTCTGTGCAGTTATTTTCCAGACAAAGACATTGTGACTGCAGACGACCTACGTTACAACTTTCCTTCCTCATTGGAGTAGCACCTTGATCCCAGGTCCTTTCAGATAATGGTACAGAAATTGGTGCAATCTTGCGTGGTCCAATCAAATCGCATGTTGAAGAGTCAACACAGCTGAAAGTTATTTCTGCTTTATCCACACAATACCAGCTTCTGGGGAGTATAAAAAGGGTGATGGAGAAGGATTCATTGTGGCTGTTTGGATAAGAAGGTTCTACAGAGGCTGGTGGAGACAAGAGCTTAGAGTCTGAGAAGAAACAGAAGGCCAGCATTGAGGAGGCTGCCCATCACATGACCAGGCCCTGCCACTCAGCTTCTCCGCCAACCAACAGGTTTCACACTTTCAAAGCAGCTACTTAGGGACTTCAGGCAGACAGCAGTGAGGATGCTGCTGGTCATGTTACCAGGCCCTGCCACTCAACTGCTCCGTCCACCACCATGTTTTGCACCTTGCAGGCAGCTACTTAGGGAACTGTTTCCTGGGAATGGAAATCCTGTCACTCCTGGGTGTTGTGCAAGGACATCTAAGAAAGCAAGAGTCGGTGTTCACACAGAAGGGTAGACTGGTTTAACATTTCAAGGAAATCTAGGAAAGGCAAGTGAAAATGGACTGTGGCGAATCTAGGAATACTGAATGAAGATGAACTGTGAAATATGGCAGCTAGTTATATGGAGAGCAAGCTGAGAGATAAAATACATAAAAGAGAACCAAGACATTATAGGTAGGCATAGTAAGAGCAAGCTGAGAGAGAAAACAGTTGAGACAGAGAAAGAGAACAAGGGGTGTTATGAAAAAAAGCTTTTGTTTTGTTTGTTAAGAATTGTATATGACTAGTAACGTATTCACTGGGGGTCATCTGCCACAGTATATAACACTAAAATAAGCTCAGACGTATGGCAAGAGGGTTCAAGCCTCACACACCAACATAGCCAAAGTCCTAAAGGATAGTAGGCCTAAAGAACATTAAGGGTGCTCATTTGTCAGAATTTCTTCCAGAGGAGCCACAGTTCAGAACTAATCCTCATTAAAAAGTGCTCATAGTTACACCCAGTGTTCCTGCCTATAGAAGGTGGATGTTCAGGGTCTAGGCTAGGGAGTGAGAAGGAGATACTCATATATTATAGTTCCACATCCCTTCTCCATGCTGGCCTGCTTGGACAGCAACTTGAGGTTCCTAAAGGCACAGTGCCAACGGGATCAATTCCCAGGATATTACTATGCCTATTCTTACTAGCCTTACTCTCATCTCTCCTGTGCATTCTCCAACAAACCTGCACCAACAATGACTTGCTCAAGGCATCAACCCCTGACTGCCACTGAGCCAAATATATGCTCACGTCATACTCTAAGCTTTTGGGACTAAGGAATGTGACTTTGTGCAAATCTCGTAATCTTTTTTTTCAAGCCTTTTTAAACCAACCATAACTTTCTTGGTGTTTTGTATTTATGTATTCACTGAAAAACTTTAGTTAAAGAAAGTATAGTTAAGTTAAACAGATTTAATGCAACAAAGCCCTTGAAATGCAATGGATGTGGGAGGTCATGACCAGCTTAACTCGGTGCGTTCCCGTTGCAAAGCCCATGAGAACATACATATTTTAAGAGACGGGAGTCACAATGACATACAAAATGGCATTATGCGGGACATAGCGGTATGGCGGACATCAACACAAACTCGTCAAGTTAAGCTGGATGAACTTACCCTAAACTAGTCAAGGAAATTAAGACATCGCTTTGTGCCCAAATTGTTTCTTATTTGGCCCCAATCTTCCAAGCGCTTTTCATGCTGCTGCTCAAAAAATGCACCTTCTCTCTATGGGAAAGTGAATGGGAGAAGGCTGAAAACTGCCTTTTTATCTTTTCGTAGTACACTTTTCATTTTATGACGTATTGTTCCCAAAATTTCCAGTTTGGTGGGCAGCGGGGGCCTTGACAAACCCTTGGTTTAGAAAATTCCCTCCAAATCCATCCAGCAAGTCAAACGTTAGTAGCCTCTCTCAGGCTCGCTGCTTCAAAGCACCAAGACCGGCATAAAGGTTTTAAGCACAGGGGACACCCAGATCTCTGTTGAATATTTCTAAAAATACTGGATGGATTTACCCCAAACCAGTCAAGGAAATTAAGTCCTTTGTCCCCCAAATTGGTTCTTGCTACGGCTGTTCATAATCTGTAGTTTTCTTCTATGGGAAAATAAATTAAAGTAGGCTGAAAATAGTGTTTATATGTTTTCTTAATAACTTTTTCATTTTCTAACGAATTGTTGCCACAATTTCCAGTTTAGTGGGGCTCTTAGCAAACTGTTTGGAAATGTTAATCCAAATCCATCCAGCAAGTCAAAAGTTATTAGCCTCGCTCATCCTCTCTGCCGTAAAAAGCACCACTGCCGATATAAAGGTTTTAAGGAACAGGCACCACCCCCTTCTGTGTCAAATATATTAAAAACTACTTGATAGATTTACTCCAAACGAGTCAAGAAGATTAAGTCAGTGCTTTGGGCCCAGTTTGTTTCTTATTTGGTCCAAATCTGCCAAGCAGTTTTCACGCTACAGCTGTTGAAAAACTGAACTTTTTCTCTATTGGAAAATAAATGCGAGTAGGCTGAAAGCAGTGTTTTTATGTTTTCTTAATAACTTTTTTTTCCTCCAAAATGTGCAGTTTGGGGACTGGGGGGCCTTTTAAAAATGCCATTCAAATCGATCCAGCAAGTCAAAAGTTATTAACTTCGCTCAGCCTCTCTGCTGTAAAAGCACCACTGTCCATATAAAGGTTTTAAGGAATAGGGACCACCCCCTTCTGTGTCAAATATATTAAAAACTACTTGATATATTTACCCCAAACGAGACAAGAAGATTAAGTCAGTGCTTTGGGCCCAGTTTGTTTCTTATTTGGTCCAAATCTGCCAAGCATTTTTCACGCTACAGCTGTTCAAAAACTGAACTTTTTCTCTATTGGAAAATAAATGCGAGTAGGCTGAAAGCAGCGTTTTTATGTTTTCTTAATAACTTTTTTTTTCTCCAAAATTTGCAGTTTGGAGTCTGGGGGGACTTTTAAAAATGTCATTAAAATCCATCCAGCAAGTAAAAAGTTGTTAGCGATAGAATTTGGGGGAAAAAATGTGTCTTTTTCATTTCTGAAATGCCTCTCAGCCTCTCTGCTGCAAAGCACCATGGGAGATATAGCTATATTTTTCTAAGAAGAGGGAATCCCCTTCTCCGTCAAATATTCTAACAACTACTGGATGGAATAACCCCACACTCCTCCGGAAATCAAGTCAACTCTTTGTAGCCAAGTTGTTTTCGTACCTGGTCCAATTCCGTCTGGCAGTTTTGGCTGTGTGCTGGAGCAAAATTCTGACTTTTTCTCTATGGGAAAATTAATGGGGACTAGGTCGAAATATAACTGTTTTACTTTTTAACTGATCTTTTCCAGAATTTCCAGTATGGGGGGCTCCTGAATACCATTTTGTTTGCAAAATTACAGCCAAATTCATCATACGAGTCAAATTTTATTAGCAATTTATTTGTTGGGTTTCCTATGGAACTCAATACTTAACTGTAGTGCATATATATATATTCAATGAAAAACTTTGTTAACGGGATGTTATGGTTAAGTTGCACTAATAAAAACCTTTGAAATTCACTGAAAAAACTTTGTTAAAGGGACGTTATGGTTAGGTTGGACTAATAAAAACCTATGAAATTCAAAGAAAAAACTTTGTTAAAGGGACGTTATGGTTAAGTTGCACTAATAAAAACCTATGAAATTCAATGAAAAAACTTTGTTAAAGGGACGTTATGGTTAAGTTGCACTAATAAAAACCTATGACATTCTATGAAAAACTTTGTTAAAGGGACGTTATGGTTAAGTTGCACTAATAAAAACCTTTGAAATTCACTGAAAAAACTTTGTTAAAGAGACGTTATGGTTCCAAGTAAAACCCAAAAACCCCTGAAATTCGCCAGTTATGGTAAGCTAAGCAACCATAACTCACGCCACCACTGTGCACTGCCAAGACTAAAACCCAGGACATCAAAGATGACATCACCCGTTCCATCCACATACTTCCCCCGATATAGGGCATCCACTTCACCCGTTCACCCGAAATAGGGCAGACTTTCTAGACTTTGGCACAGCGACGTTATTAGGGACACTGTCAAATTCCGCTATGCCAGAGTGGTGTTGTTACATACACTTCTAGAATCAACTTTGTACTGAGAGGATATTAGGCACACTTCTAAAATCAGCCAAGGCACGCTAATAGGCACACTTCTAAGTACAATCAGGGCACGCTATCAGGCACACTTCTCAATTCAACCAAGGCACACTATTAGGCACACTTCTAACTTCAACTTTGCACAAAGAGGATAATAGGCACACTTCTATATTCAACTTTGCACAAAGAGGATAATAGGCAACCAAAACAACTTTGCAATGGGGATATTAGGCAACCAAATTTAAATTTGCACAGTGAGGATATTCAACTAAGGCGCGCTAATGGACACATTTCTAAGGTAAACCAGGGCACGCTATCAGGCACACTTCTTAATTCAACCAGGGCACGCTATTAGGCACCCTTCTAAAATTCAGCTTTGCACAGAGAGGATATTATGCAACCCAATTCAACTCTGCACAGAGAAGATATCAGGCACACTTCTAAATTCAACCAGGGCGCGTTATTTGACACACTTCTAAAATCAGGCAAGGCACGTTATTAGGCACACTTCTAAATTCAACTTTGCACAGAGAGGATATTAGGCGCACTTCTAAATTCAACCAAGGCACACTAATAGGCACACTTCTAGATTCAACTTTGCACAGAGAGGATGTTAGGCACACTTCAAAATTCAACAAGGGCATGCTACGAGGCCCACTTCTAAAGTCAACCAGGGCATGTTAATAGGCACACTTCTAAATTCAACTTTGCACAGAGAGGATATTAGGCGCACTTCTAAAGTCAACCGGGGCACGCTATTAGGCACATTTCTAAAGTCAACCAGGGCATGTTAATAGGCACACTTCTAAAGTCAATAAGGGCATGTTAATAGGCACATTTCTAAATTCCACTTTTCACAGAGAGGGTATTATGCACACATTCTAGAGTCAACCGGGGTACGCTATTAGGCACACTTCTAAATTCTACTTTGCACAGAGAGGGTATTAGGCACACATTCTAAAGTCAACAGGGGCACGCTATTAGGCACACTTCTAAAGTCAACCGGGGAACGCTATTAGGCACACTTCTAAAGTCGACCAGGGCATGTTATTAGGCACACTTCTAGAGTCAACCGGGGCACGCTATTAGGCACACTTCTAAAGTCAACCGGGGGACGCTATTAGGCACACTTCTAAAGTCAACCGGGGCACAGTATTAGGCACACTTCTTAAGTCAACCGGGGCACGCTATTAGGCACACTTCTAAAGTCAGCCAGTGCACGTTAATAGGCACACTTCTAAATTCCACTTTGCACAGAGAGGATATTAGGCATACTTCTAAAGTCAGCCAGGGCACGTTAATAGGCACACTTCTAAATTCCACTTTGCACAGAGAGGGTATTAGGCACACATTCTAAAGTCAACAGTGAATTTCCCTTTCAAGATGCAACTATACTACGGATATGCTTTTAGGCACACTTTCTCGATGCAACAGTATCACAGCAATGCTATTAGGTGGGCTTTTAAGTGTAAGTGCACCACGTTATGCAGATTTTTACAATAGTTTGGTTTCTAGGGTTGAGTGGTAGAGTAGTATGGCATGAAGAAATTGCTTCTGTCCCCGCCCTTGCCACACTTACTTATTGCTGGCTTCTTGCTTCTCCTGCTGATACCTGCAGATACGATCTGGAGCTGTCCTTTACCTCTGGGTTCTTAGCCGCGGGGCTGCCGGGCAGAGGGCTACCCTGGGAGGGCCAGTTAAAGACCAGTCGGGAGGACCAGTGAGAGGGCGGGGGGGCTCGGGAGGCGGGATTACAGTGCATCCAGGAAGCGGTGAGCAGGGGGATACGAACGGGTGAGGGAGGGGGCACATTTTAGTATTTTGGGCGCTCATGGGGTCTCTGGGGAGCACACTCACCTGGGGCAGGGGTCCTCGAAATGGAGGCCTGGGGGGCGAGCAGCACATTGTGGCTGGGCACTGGGGATAGCAGGACTAACGGGATTGCGAGGCGGGCTCGGGAGGTGGGATTACAGTGCATCCAGGAAGCGGGGAGCAGGCGGACGCGGACGGGCGAGGGAGGGGGCACATTTTAGAATTTTGGGCGCTCATGGGGTTTCTGGGGAGCCCACTCGTCTGGGGCAGGAGTCCACGAAATGGAGGCCTGGGGGCGAGCAGCACGTTGTGGCTGGGCACTGGGGATAGCAGGACCAAAGGGATCGCAGGGCGGGCTCGGGAGGCGGGATTACAATACATCCAGGAAGCGCGGAGCAGGGGGACGCAAACGGGCGAGGGAGGGGGCACATTATAGTATTTTGGGCGCTCATGGTTGTCTCTGGGGAGCACACTGACCTGGGGCAGGGATCCACGAAATGGAGGCCTGGGGGGCGAGCGGCACGTTGTGGCTGGGCACTGGGGATAGCAGGACCAATGGGATCGCGGGGCGGGCTCGGGTGGCGGGATTACAGTGCATCGAGGAAGCGGGGAGCATGGGGACACGAACGGGCGAGTGAGGGGGCACATTTTAGTATTTTGGGCGCTCATGGGGTCTCTGGGGAGCACACTCACCTGGGGCAGGGGTCCACGAAATGGAGGCCTGGGGGGCGAGCAGCACGTTGTGGCTGAGCACTGGGGATAGCAGGACCAATGGGATCGCGGGGCGGGCTCGGAGGAGGGATTACAGTGCATCCAGGTAGCAGGGAGCAGGGGGACGCGAACGGGTGAGGGAGGGGGCACATTTTTGTATTTTGGCCGCTCATGGAGTCTCTGGGGAGCACACTCACCTAGGGCAGGGGTCCACGAAATGTAAAAGGTAATTGAGCTGTTAACAGAAAAATTATTAAAAGTAGTGGAATTCCTGTTAGCTCCCCATCACGTATACCCCTGCCTTTGGCAAACATGGATATATGTATATATTTGAGGCAGGTCTCTAAGCAGGCCCCCAAGGTGTAGTGGTATGGGTTTCCAAATTTCGCCTCAAGAAAAACAAACTCTTGCAGAATAAATATGTTCATTTTGCAACACGTATGCTTAATTAAAAGAGTTATGGGTAGCTACTAAACCTACAGAGATCTCCAATTCTGATCCACCTTTTGTTTTCAATCCAGAGGCAGTCTTTCACAAAGGACGTTGCTTCATGTAAGTAATGTGTGGTGCCTCGGGCCACTGGTGCTGTGTGCACTGGTATCAGACACTGTCACGGATTCGTTGAACAGGCTGGTTGTAGTAAGTGGCAGATTGGTAACATTTTATGTTATGTTAAATACCTTTTTAGCAGCATTTCTGAAAGTGTGCGGCACATTTAAAAGGAGAAATGTTGGGAGGGCAAAATCGCGTTAAGATGGAATGTCCGTCTCGCACATTCCCTTGGATTCAGCCAAGCATGTCCCAGTCTCAAGCAGCTGCTTGTCTGTCACCTTTAGTGTTGCCGTTGTTCATTTATAACAAGCTTAATACCAACGAGTGGTTTTCTAAGCACGGGAATCGGGATTCGAACCTGTGTGGCGCAGCATCTTCCAAAACAAGCGCGTTGCCCCTCACCAAGGATATCACCAGTATGCAAGTTTCTCATCGTATGAAAATGTGGCAACGCTAGCATATATTATGTGGATGGGTCTGAATTTTCTGTGGGCAGACCTAGTTGACCATGTGGGTAGCTCTGGAATATATTGATGGCGTAAACATCATGATGGTCTTTGGGCACAAGCAACATGAAAATGCAGGATTCTTATTTGGACGGGTTCAGTATTGACTTTGGTCCTGCCAAGCAGAACTAAATGCAATACATCTACATACTACTGTGTGCATGCGCTTCCATATCGGACTAAGTGTGCGTTTTACATTTTATTAGATCTGATCCCTTAAAATCAGCTGCATGGCACATTTTAGCCACACCCTCAGCCCTGCCCCCAAGGAAAGTAAGTCGTGCCCCGCCCCTAATTTCATGAGCCCAGCACGCCTTGGCGTTTGCACCTCTTCAAATTGTTCAGAGCCACCAGTGAACCCAAATGCGCCACCTCGGAGAGGGTGGGGTCTCAGTGGCTGGCTGGGAAGGAAAGCGTTCCAAAATCCCCTGCTGCTAACTTATCATGGGTAAGGGCAGGAAGACCTTTGTGGCTAAGAGCTGGGCACCGCCTGCACATCCTCACAGTTTGAGACACCGCCTGCACAGTGAGCTCACTTATCAGCCCCCTGCACGCACACTTTACCCGCCAAATGACCTCCGCTGGTTCAGAACCTAAGTTGAGTTCAGCTTACTTGCCCTCTAGAAAACGAGAGCTTATCTCAGGAGAAACAGCTGCTTCTCGTGCCCCTGTGGACCCCCTCCCAGTGCTGCTCACAGAATTCGTATTTTGGAATGTGCATCACACCTCAGATGGCCCACATTTGTCCTGTGTTAACCACCTTTACGTTTAGTAACGCAGGTACAATTGATATATGTGCAGGTACAAAACAACGCACTGTTATATGAGTTATCGTTTCATTTTGTTTTCAGTTCCTTTTTATTTTAAACGGCGTCCGTCCTTTGTGTTAGTGGAATTATGCCTACTTTTAGCTCGTCCGTCTCCTGGGCACGGCGAAACACTGCCTACATTATGCAAGAAGCCTATCTGTGATTCTCTTATAATCAAGCATCTCCAAAGGCGTGCTGTGTTGTGTATGGGAGAAGGCTATATGTACTCACACCCACAAACGCAAATAGGCTGCCTTAATGGGTGCTCGAATCCCATAAGGAGTTACGTAGTTACATAAGCAACATGAGCTAATTAAGGGCACCAAAAATGGCTTGTGCAAGTCCAAACCCAACTCATATGTAAGTAGGCCTTACCTTCATTTTTTTTAATTAAAAAAATCTGATAAAGCACAAACCTGGCCCAAAGGCATAGAGAACGCTGCACGGAATGATTTCATAATTCAAAACAATTATATGTGTTTATATATATATATATATATATATATATATATATATATTACATGGCCACGGTAGTGGGCGTATATTATGGTTAAGTTGCTGTTTTGAAGTTTCCAAAGGAAGAGCACTTTTTGGGCGGCTTATAACTTCGCTCTCCCTGGACGAATCCTCACCAAGCTTTGCAAAAAAAGTATATGGCCCACTCTGAATGTTTTTGCAAAGTTTGGTGAGGTCCAGGGGGGGCAAAGTTATAGGGGGGGTCCCAAAATGTCTTTTCTTCTAATAGACTGAATGGGGAAAAAAATGTGCTCACGCCTACAGCCGAAACTGCTGGATGGATTTTCACCAAATTTGCGGCAGGAGCAGCGGCTTGGTCCCAAAAGCGTGCTTTTGTAAATTTGGTGAAAATCCGTCCAGTAGTTTTTGAAAAAAATGACCAAAAAGTAGGTAAAAAAAAATGTGTGATTTCTATGTCCGCTCTGCGGACACACTTCCCTGTTCTGTCCGCGGACAGTGTCCTGATTGGCTAATCGGCTTGTGTCATGTCTGCGGACATGCAACGTGTTTGCTGATTGGATGGTGAGGAGCGTGAAGTGCATATGATTTTTGGAAACGCCCACCATCTTGGATTCGCGGATAGCGGCCGATGTCCACGGACATCGCGGTAAAAACATATGAAAAAACACAGCATTCCACCTGTCAAATTTATCAAATAATCTCTGGGGATATGGCTGCAAGAAGCAAAAAAACCTGGTGTTTTTTACCGCGAAAGTCTGCGAACACTTCAGATGTTCGCGAACAGTCCTGTGAAAGTTTGCAAACACCTTGGCATTACAGGGTTGGTGAAATGCAGTTCTTGGATGGTTTATAACTTTGGTGCCATTTAATAGAACTGCATGAAATTTTGCATGTATATTCCTGGACGTGCGTTTGGAGAAGAAGCTAATGCAGGAAAACCTGATTGGCAACATAGCGCCTGCCTTGTCACCAATTTTTAAACATTGTTCCAGGAGTCCTGGGCTCAAAAGGCAGCAGCAGCAGGGCCATCATGCCTTAGAATGGAGAGCCACAACCATGGCTTTCCCCCTACCCCCATCAAGGGGAATATTTGTGCTATGCAGGGAGTTGTTTCCAGGCACCTGCAAGAAAAATCAAGTGCGATAAATACAAGTACCAGAATCCTTAGAGTCAATTAACTTGCCACACCTGAAAAGGAAATGAAGACATGCAGGAAAACCAGACTGGCAACAGAGCGCCTGCCTTGTCACCAATTTTTAAACAATACACTGTCTATGCCTTGTCTTTTTACTGATAGTGTTCTTACAACCAAAGCTAAAAATAAGATAGGAGGTTTTAAAGAAATATTAACCACTAGCATTGCTCTGGGAAACCCTAAATGCCACACATTCGTGGCAGGTCCAAGACTGATTTACAACTGATTTCCCCCTCCGCAAAAGGTTTGCCGTAATAAAAAAATGATGGAATGGAAGGCTTTCCAGAGCAATGATAGTGACCATGCATAATTCAAAGCCTTGCACTCATCCCTTTTGTAGTGCAAGCAGGTCGCCCAAAGAGAAGATGCTGTGCTACGCAAAAAATAGCTTGATTAAATTGCATTACTTTTTTATTTTGATCCGCTTCACCCTCCCCCGCAGAATTACATTTCTAATGTGTGAAACCTTATTTTTTAGTACCTGTGTCTAAATAAGTAAAACCACAGGATACACCATTTGAATATCATTTGTAAAGTATCTCAGTTGGTTGACGCCCTGCTACAGTGATCTGTGTGCAAGCTGCTGGGTCTCAAGTCTGTATCCATTGAACTGTGTATGAATGAGGCTTTTGGTGTAGTTCATACTTCACAGAATCACTTCTAGGTGATTCCAATTTTGGCACCCAAAGAAGGCAAGATGCAGTTAGCTAGGGTGATTTGCCAAATAGGGAATCCTAGCTGTGAGCCCACAGCTTTTCTGTTCACACAGTTTATTTGTGCGTCTCATATTGCAACTTTCCTTTCGCATCTTCTCTTGTCCTGGGTAAAGGATGGAAGTTGGGGAAGTTCTGGCTTTCCAGCTCACATCATCTTGTATTTTCGTACAGTATTTGTAGTTTCATGTTCCCAGTATAAAACCACGTACGGGACCAGTATGCAATTTGCTGGGAAAGTAAAAGCGAAGGACTCACAGAGCATGTCACATGGCCCAACTTGAAATGACTTTAAACTGAATTTGTGACAAACAAGGCCTTTGGTCGTTCTTTCAAACAGCAGTATGGTTTATCGATCTGGATGCTCTGAATACACGCTGCATTCCCACAATAAACACTAAGCCTAAAGCAAGATGCATCAAACGGTGGTTTCCAGTTGTAGAAAATGATTTTACTTCGTAACGTAATCTGTTTCCATACAAAAGCTGGAATACGTATTGCAAGCAAAAACGAAAACAGAGATAACCTTACACACTTGCTCTGCAATGTATTCCAGCAGACGGGAAGGTAACGCTAAAGTGTTAATCGATCGCCATCAAATAGCTGAGGGCTGCTTGATCTGCTCGCAGCCATGGTCACAGCAAAAGGTCAAGGAGTTTTTACGGCCATCCCATCGCCTCTAATCGGTGAACTCGCTCGGTTTGCACCCAAATGGGATCCCAACATATAGCTGTGTCTGCCCAATTTAAGGGTGCAGCACCTGTTGCACGGGCTGCACGCACCTGGAGAGGGGCGAGTGTTTAGTGGACTGGCCAATCCAGCAAGGTGTGGATTTTCTCACATCTACAGCCAGGTACTCAGCACAAATAAGTACTCACTAACAGTGTTGCTGTCTTTCCAAGTTCTTTTCTCTGTAAATTAGACTAAGAGGGTCATATGTGGCCCTTTACGCAGCCCTAACTCACCTCCTTGCTGGTCGTACATAGTGAGCTGGTCGTTAGGTTGTAGCAGCGAGAACAGCAGAAGGATTCACTCACCTCGTGATCCTCTTTGTTTCCACTGCAATGTCGCTGCAAAGGGTTCAGAAGAGGAAGGGACCCCACACCCTCCCTCTTCCCAGCGGTAAGGGTCATTACCCTTGCCACTACATATTGGCTCGGAGATCATATCAGAGGAGCACTAGCCTCTCATTGTAAGGACTATGAGAACAGGATCAATGGATAGGCGGAACATCGCAAGGGATATGAGATGCTGCAGCTCAAAGTCACGTGCCAGATCTCCAAGGAGAGGCCACGACAGGGTAAGATACAGGACAGATCCTGCTCAACATAGAGGGACTGGCCAGTGCCTAATTTGTAAGAACATAAGTGCCAGTGTCCAAATATTTTCTAGCATGCCTGTTACACATTGGGGTGGGTAGCTCACTGCCCACTGTTGACACTGCCCAAGGCTGCTACAAACTGTGTCACTATATTTATGCTTAAAGCAGCAACTCCCACAGGTAAATTGAGGGTGATGGATCCAAAGTGCAATTTACACATATCAGTCAACATAACATATTAGTTGTATCTTGAAAGAAACTAAATGTTTAAGTGTTTCTTCAAAACACATCATCATTAACATGTTGCTCTGATTCTGTTGGTGGCAAGTGGAGCATGTTAACCATCTATCCGCAGAAAAAAGAGCAAGCAGGATTTCCTCCTATGGTAAATTCATGGACAAATGCAAGCAAAATCATTAACTGATAAACGTGCCTATCAAACACTGCAGCAAGATCGTCTTATATATGTTGTCACTCATGGAACTCCTCTTTGATATTAGCCTTTTCACGGAACTTGCCCCTGTGTTGGGGCCACTGGCTGGTGACTGTCCAGTTGTTGACAACCAACGCTGGTGTTTATTGCAGTAGAGAATTTGCAGCAATGTCATGCAGGATGAGTGGAGCAGTCTGTAGACATGGCCAGCATCAGTGCCCAGCATTGTCACCGTCCAACTCATTGTTATACATGAAAATTGATAAATAGCCCAGCCAACTTGGGTAATCCAGTTCATGAATAACAAAGAGCTAGCCGATGCAGAACCCTGTCCAGTGCACACTACAGGGCTCGAATTTAAGGTTCAATGAGCAGGAGCTAAAACCCACTCCTTTGTGTCAGGAATCACCCAATAAGCAGGAGATACGGCTAGGTAACCAGGATCAGGTACACAGCGCACCACAAATCTAACTTCCACATGAGATACACAGTCATATTTTGGCTATTATGTATGAGCCATTATGTTTAAATATGTCCTCGTTCTTCTTTATTACCATTTTCAAACACTCTAAGTTAACATCACATATGCATGTCTGTAAGCCACCACTGGGACTGGGGAGCCAAAAGTAGTTCCTGGTAGCTGTTGGTTTCAAGGTAACCAGGCTCTCCTAGGGTACAGGTAGGAGCTGAACAGCTCCCAGCGATTTCGAACATTGCACTGTTGTTGTCATATTTGTGGGATATATTGACCCATTCAATGGCATTGCCCCACATCACTAAGCTGCATTTGCGCAAGAAACAGCAATCTGGCTGCGCTGGCTCCTGTGCGCACCAGGACCTCAAAACAGCCTTTTGGCAGCAACAAAAATAAAATGGCTGCACCATCCTGCCTAGCACACTCCAGGCAAGAGGGAACAAGGGGACACACAGAAAAAATATGCCAGTGTGTTCTGAAAAATATATGGAATCAAGTGAACAGGCAGCACTGCTTTGCGGAAAAGCCAAAAATCCCCTTCAATATGAAACATTTTCACCCTTTAAACATGCTGTTTTTGCGCCAATTCCATCTGTTCAATCTGAAACCACTGTGAGTAAAAAGGCCATGTCAAGCCCAGGATATTTCACTGTGCATCACCAAAACCAGGCATAATTCCTAAGTGACAGGCCCAGTCAAACCAACTCTGAGGGAAATCAAGAAGCAACTTAATTTTCACTCGCACGGGAACATGCGTTTATTTCTTTCCAAATGTATCCAAGCGCAGCAGTTCAAAGAGACTTTAACTCTCTGAGCCAGGTCAGTGTCAAATGTATCTATGCTTTAGATACAAATCCTGCATTCAAGGAAATGACTACAGCTGCAAAGACAGTGTGGGCAGCTGAGGCAGCTGTAAAACCGAATATACAGAAAGAAATGCTAGCAGTTGTAACACATGTGAAAAAATGGGCTTCACTGACTGAAGAAAAACATGTGCCTGTTTAAAAATAAATTGTGAATGAAAGCCTGCTTACTTAGCAATGTAAAGGGAATATGGTAATGGTGATAATACACACATAGGCTATCTTCTTTCACAGGTTTGTTTTAATTCAGGACCCAAAATAAGAAATTAAAGAGTTTAAAACACATGGGCTGGATTTGCGAGCTCTCAGAAAAACCAGTCATTCCAGTTGCCAGCCATGAAACTTCCCCAAGGAAGAGAGATACACCATAAACACAGGACACGTAAGTGAAAATTGCCAACTTGAAAAACTTTGAATGGGCCAGGACAAAGAAAGTTCACACGCTCGTCAGACATTCGTCTGTGCTGCAGGTTGAGACAATAGAAGTCCTAGGACACTAACCTGTCAAGTGTAAGGGGCAATAAAACCTTAAATTAAGATGGGACACCACTTTGCCTTGAAGGAAATGACAGTTGCTTGCAGTTGGAGGAAGTAAAAAAAAGGATCTAGTAACAATGGACTGCCTTTTATTTACAAAGACTATTTTATAAAAAAAACTTTAAAGACTTTTGATCTCTGCAGCAATAAGTAGTAAAAATGTAAAATGTCTGCAGTTTCAAATCTAATTTGATGGGTTGTCTTTTAAAACTTGGTAGAACTAATTGCCGCATGGGAAACAGAAGTTACAAAATATGACAGATTCCAAGGAAAGTATTAATGTTGCAAACATAACATTTTATACATACATTTCTGGGGATAATTCGCATCTGTGCATAAAATTGTGGAATTTTAGGCCAAATCTTTCATGTTTAAAATTGCCAAAATATATCAGAAGGGCGTAACAAGGTCACACATACTGGATGATTGGACTGATCTGTGCTGAACATAATAAGTAACCTGTGTGTATAATTTGCCAAGAGATTGCAAGGGTGTAAATGTATGTTTTTGGCAAAATCAGATTTTCAGTAGAGTAAATGTGGCAGCTTCTAGACATTGTAAAACTCACCTCATAAACCTGACATCATTCCCTTGGAAACCCAACTAGTTGAGAGCAAGGCGGAGATTAGCTCCCCTGACCAATCCAAGTAGTTTAGGTGCGTGCGTAGTTAACCCTGCCCAGCCTCTACCATGATGATGTCATTTTGCACTATAAATAAGGGTCCCTGACAAGACTCTGACACACACTCTTCCTGATTTCCTGTGCTGCGTTCGTGTAACCGTCATCTATCCAGACTCCAGATCCCAACTACAAGGACAAGCATTGCCGATCCTGCTCTAACAAGGCCTACAATATTAAAAACCCACTCATTTCCCATTAACAAGGGGAAAACTGTGGTACTTTTGGCATCCTGATCCAGATTGGCTTGCTGCCATCCTGCTACCCTGATGACCTATATTATCCAGTGACCAGAATTGCCAGTCCAGAAGTGCTACCCAGTAACCAGTCCCTGCCCAGCTGATCCTGCCCCTCTGATTTTGCCCGGCTATCCTTAGACCAGATCTGTCTGGTGACCAGAACGCTGACTGCCCAGAATCCAAAAACTAAAGTGGACTGTGAGTATCAATTGCCACCACACCTAAACCCACAGCCTATCTTGTCTTTGTCCTCATCCCACTCTCTAAGCCATCCTATCCTTATCCTGATATCTTGTTCAAACTGCCACAATCATTCTTGCCACCCTGCCTTTGATTTCTAGTGCTCGCGCCATCTCTTAGTGATTTTGTCTTGTGAAATCATAAGCTATTAATCCTACTTTGAGTGATCGTACTGGTTCCGCCAGGGTGGGCGCTGGGGAACTAGGGTTGAATTTGCAAATCAACCCTGGAGTTTACTGTGTCCCTCTGTGGTATCCTAGCCTGAATGCTATAGTGTACAACTGTTCTTGTCAGAACTGATTTTGTTTCCTTTTTCACCACCCCATTTTACTCAAAACACGCCTTTCTGGATCTTGCATAACTGACTCAATTTACCAGCTAGAGACCTAATTTCACTTCCATATTTTACCTATGATCTGTAGCTACACCCCAACACATTGCAATTTACACTATTTCACCCCTTTCTATTAAAAACCATTTTGGTAATTTCAGGCAGGAATTGCAAAGTTAGCAAAATTCCCAATGTGTTATTTGCTGCAACATCACTCAATTTTCGAACTGTATGCTCTTGCTAATCCATTGCTTATGATGGTTAGTACCTGTACATTGTTGCTGTCGTGAAGAATTGTATTTATTTCAAGGTTTTTGCACACCTTCATTCATTTATTCATCCATTTCCGAGTGTCATTTTTAGCATTGCCAGGTTTTTCTCTCTTGTTTGTGGTGCGAAGGTCGGATTTCAATTTTTTTTTCCATTTCTTATTCCTGATTACCTGCTGTTTCTGTTCATCCATTTAGAATTGATCATTTGTGGGTTAAGGGAACATTGCAAGGGAAAATTCTAACTCAAGTGCTATCTTACTTAAAATCAAAAAGTACTCCTATTCCCTGGTGTTTTGTAAATGTGTCCATAGAAGGTTAACTAAGTGCATTGCCTACATTCCTATTGTTCTTATCGCCCCATTGGTGATTGCTGCCCCTTATTAAAAATGGTATGGTTTATTTTAATTTTCAAATAAATAAATAAATATTATATTTTACCAACCAGCCTGGTTCATGGTCCATTGTGACCCGGGGTATTTGAAAAGGGGGTCTGATATGAGTGGTGTACCATCTCAATATTGAATCTAACATAAAAACATAAGCCTTTCAATTGCGCGCTGCATGCTGGGCCGAGACTAAGGTGTACGTCGCCTGATTGAAATCCTTAACATATTACTATGACTGACTGACTGCATATTAAAACTGATGTTGGCAAAACATCACAACATAATGGCTGTACGTTATAATATCATATCCAAATAGACTGAATTACAAAATCACAGAGCCCACTAGTCCGCATTTTTTATTCGGTGTTATGGGATTTTGGCCATTTGTCCTCCGTACTGCCTATAATGTATGCCGGGGACACCCCCCAAGCGCATAAAACCAAACTGGATGTGCGAGGGACACCCCCGTTCCCCCTGCACCCTTGTTCGATATTATGGGCTTAGATCTTATCTACTATGGCGAATGTGCTCTAAACGTGCGTTCAGCATTGTAGATACAATCTTTTCGAGCAATCCCCAAAATAATCAAGCTGCAATCAGCAATAAATTCAGGGGCTCAGAAATAAGTGCCATGCTCAGCCCTGGCAAGCCTGCCCCCACAAATTAAGCACTGGGGACCACCCATTTTAGGGTATACTGGAGCCCTTCCGATCCCACTCAAGAGTATACAGCACCCTTAGATCTTCCACCCACCATTGAGGTGGGACAGTCTTATTGTGACCCACCTCTCACCATCAGCAACTGCACAGCAGCGCTCAGGGTGGAGACAGCAGAAACAGTGAAATCAGGTCAGCCAGAGTTGTCAGGCTCCCATTACAGCTCCTTCATGTACCCCAGACTCTGCAAAGGGTGATTTTCTGACCCCAGGGTGCTCGGGTAACGATTCTGATATGGATATGAAAATACTAAAATACTATTTCCCAGAAAAGAGTTCATGTAGTAGGTTGCAGCCATGCACCCACAAAACCTGCAACTATAAAATATCGCTGCCCTCATGGCAGCATGAGCAACAAGGGCAGATGCTTACATCCGCTACATCACTTTATTGGTGGCAGGCCTGCCCCTCTTACAGAATACTTTCAGCATCATCGGCAAGGGCTGGAATGTGAAAGAATGTCCATCCATACCAACGGGTACTGGCTGCAGGGCTTTCAGAGTGAATTCTCTGACTCCCTTGACGTGAACCCCAAGTTGCCTACTTCACCTACTTCACTTCCCATTCCTCTTTAGCTAGGGAAAATGCTGCTCCCACCGACCAAGTGGGCCAGTGTGTGAAGGGGGTCCTCAACAGAGCTCATGGGGGCCTAACCTCTCTCGTTGGGTTGCCAATTATATTCAGCATGTGATAGACAGTTGCTCATCAATGGTTTTTATGGCCTGATCGCACTCTTGGAGAATGAAATTATGCTCTGCTCATCAATATCCTGTGACATCATCAGAGCAGTAGCACTGGAAAACATCTGTGTGGTCTCCATCAGGAGACACATCTCGCTCAGTGCCTGGAAGGATGGTCCCAAAGAGCCATCCTGCTCTGGCTCCCCTTCCTGAGCCTGGGTTAAAGATGGAGGAGTAGCAGAGAGTTGCAGGTACCAGGCTCACTCTTACTAGCAGCCCAGAGAGCAACAGAGGGGTAGGTTTGGTGGCCAAAGCACCATTCAACGCATCAAGCAAAGGGCCAAGGTCCTGGCCACCCCAACCTACCCTTGACCTACAGCCGCTTTTCACCTGCCTGAACACCCCAAGTTGAAAGATATGGGAATGTCTCTAGCTATTTTGTTACACTTAGGAATCAGAAATCCCAGATATCTGGGCTCAGCACGTTTTTAAAGGGGATTATTCAATAGAGTTTATATCCATTCCCCACAATTTTCATCCTCACGCTCTTCCTTCCCTGCTTTCTTACACAGAACCATGGAAAACGGTGGCCCCCGAGATGAGGTATCTAGGATCTTCTAGAAAAAGGGCCTGTGAACCCAGTACCCTTAGAAGAAACTAGGTCATGGGGTGTTCTACATTCTTTTCTTTGTAACCATGTCACCAGTGCTTCGAGGCATTATTGATCTGAAGAGGGTGGCCAGATATATCAGGCATATCTCTTTCAGGATGGAGACCCTCCAATTGATCAACACCCCGGTGTTAATGACCACAGTCTACATAGAGGATGCCTACTTCCATATACCAACCAAGACAACTGGATTGTACATGCCTCTTATCTAGCTCAATTAGCCATCTACACCAGCTGGATGCGTAAGCTCTTGACCCATTTTATGATGGCTCCTCAGCCTCCTAAAATCTTCGCTTAACCCAGCCAATGCCTTGAATTCATTGGAGATCTCTTCCACAAGGGTGAGCAGTGTTATCACTGCCATCTCACAGGGCTCTTAAACTATAATCCAGGCTCTCAGCACTACTATTCAGGAAGACAGCATTGGTCTTTCGAAGGTTCACTGTCGAGGGTGTCCTGGCAGCCAGGGCTGGATTAACCATGGTGCAAAAAGCTCACCTGCACCATTCTCCCCAATCACAAAGGATCCCCCTGATGCAGGTGAATTTCACAACCACACCTATCCCTGTATAAGCAATAATGTCAATGAAGTTGTTTACACATGTATAAATTACAATGCCAATAAAGAGCACTTAAATGTCAGACACAAGTGAAGTAAGCGGAGACATCCGGGTGGGGAGCATGGAGAGGCCAGAGGCTGATTCTATTCGGGGGATACGTCAAAGGAGAACCCCTTGCATATGTTTCCTCTTTTTTTACTCTC
The DNA here is from genome assembly GCF_040938575.1 of Ambystoma mexicanum. Classification (NCBI taxonomy): domain Eukaryota; kingdom Metazoa; phylum Chordata; class Amphibia; order Caudata; family Ambystomatidae; genus Ambystoma; species Ambystoma mexicanum. The sequence goes on along the minus strand of NC_090931.1, from coordinate 1,002,906,756 downwards.
ACATCCAAGCAATTTGTTAACAATCGTCAGTCTTTGAAAACTGGATAGCAAGTGTCCCTTTTTCTTGCCCTGGCCTCACGCTCCACTCTACCTACGGAATGTCCCGCCCACACCATGAGCTGCAGCGCCCTTGAGCGGGCACCCTTGCTTGCTCTAATCTGTGCCTGGCTGCAGGCACTGCTCCTGGAATCTGAAGCATATGTAATGGGGAGGATGTTGGGCGGACCACAGTTGTCAAGAAGGGAAGGTGGAACATTATGACGCGTCCACACGTATTGTTTATCCAAACAGGAACTGTGCCACCTGCTAGCAGGATGGGGCATGCGCTAATTTCAGGTTCTGCCTATTCACACTCTATGATCTTCAGCACATTTTTACTTTCCATGAATCTTTAACAAGAACGGTTTTATTGTTCCAGAAATACTTAAATAATATAAAGTAGATGAGTTTAATAACTAATAAACAAGAAGTTCTAAATCCAATTCAGCGCTTTAAAATGCTGTGAAATACTTTGAAGCAGTGCAGTTTTGAAGAAAGAAGTGTATGTGCCGTGGCCCTCAGAGGATCGGGTGGTCTGAATAACCAGTGGATGCTCAGTTGACAGCTATGACACTAAAACATGAATCCCAGCAGAGACACGTTCATGACACGTGGAAATAGTTTCCTATACGGTGTGCCCCAGCAGATCGCCATCTTAATCCCGTGGCTGGAGATATAATGCACAATAGGGCTTCAGCAGAATTGCTGGGTCAGAAGACCATACATTCTGGTGATGGTTATATCTCATTCTAGGGTGCTAGACAAAGATGGCCGCATAGGTCAGCCTGGCGCACTGCTTCTCAGTTTTGCAAAGAGCTTCTCGGTATTGCAAAGGAGCTGACACATCAAACACACTGATCTTTCATATGAACCAGGGGTACATGATTTGGTACTGTGCTGCCAAATGTGGCACTCTGGTGCGAATTATCTTACCCTGATCGCCACACGCTGCACAGTAAAACAAAGTACCTCCCGAAATAGCACTGTGGTACTCTGGGTGGCAGAGGCTGCCAATAATATAAGGGAGACGCCATAACTTACTTTGCGCTGTGAGAAAGGATCCTGCTCAAACCAGCCAGGCTACAACCGTGTAATCTCAAAGTGCTACTCAGCTTCCCCGGGCACTGTTCATTTTGCCAGGTCACAGTCAATATTATCAGGCTGCTGTTGAACTGCCAGGATGATGCCCATGTGAGACAAGAGGCAGTCAGCGAGCGTCGCCAGGGAGCTGCTTAGCCATTCCAGGAGGTGCCATATTGTTGTCCTCCATGCCTTAATGGTATTGGCTGTGCTATCAGGGTGCTGATTCGGGTGTTGTTAGTAAAGTGGGTTCTGACTACAACATGGTGTGCTGCCAATAACAATGGCACGGCCAGATGTCCAGTTAGCTTCTATATGCAGATTGCACTACACCCTGCTAGAACCACAGTGCCCCATTCTGTGAAGCCAATTTAGCAGTACAGTTACAGATTCTGTTAGAGCCAGTTAGCATAGTCGTGCCAGATTCCATGATGGCCAATTAACATTGCAGTTCCAGATTATAGTGCGCTCAATTCGCATAACATTGATACATTCCATTACGCCTAGTTAGCACAGCAGTGTCAGATTCTATTAAGCCCAATTATAACATCAACGAGATAACTACTGCACCATAACCCATGTGCAAGTCCCTAATAATTGTTAGAGCCATGCGCATGGGATATGGTGCAGGAATGATCTCTTTCATATTTGTGGGCTGTGGGTAAGCCTGCATGCACCTACCGTAGCAGCAGCCCAACCAGTATTGCTATTCCCAGGGGCAGCTGAGCTAAGCCTACCCTTTGCCATTTAACCAATTATAACATCAGTGGAAGATTCCATTATCACTAGTTAGTATCACAGTGCAAGATTCCATTATGTACAATTAGCCAACAGTGCCAGATTAAATTGTCACTGTAAAACACCAATGTGCAAACATATTTTAGGTTTCTGGGATGCTGCTGAATGCATACACACATGGTGCCTTGTGCAGGGAGGAAGGCAGCAGCCGGTGTGCTGTCGGTCACAACTATGTTTTTTCTGTTGCAGCAGTCGTTGGTTCAAAATATGCATATCACCGGATGCAAAAGTCATGGCACGCAGAGTTTTTGTGATTGTTTTTGGTCTGCTCCATTTTTACAAACATGTTTTTTCTAGCTGTTGTAATTAAAAAAACTCATATGCCATCATAAATATGTATGCATTTGATTAATATGAGTTGATTCTCTATGCAAAAGGGGCACATGTTGGACTAAGTTTTTAATCAGAGGTGTGCTTTATGCCACTTAAGGATGAATAACTGTAAATATTTCTTGACAAATTATTTTTTACTTTATAATTACGAAGACATTGTGTATATTATACTACTGGCATACAATGACACAGCAACATGAGGGTGCTGTTACGGTGGCAATACTGGCATTATTGGGTATAGCAAACATGAGTGTGTTGTTACAGTGGCAATACATTATTAGGCACAGCAAATATGTCAATGTCTCCTTACAGTGGCTATACAGTGGCTACACTGACATTATTAGGCATGAGAGATTTCTTACAGTGGCAGTACCTGCATTATTAGGCACAGCCACCATGAGCGTTTCATTAGAATGGAAATACTGCCATTTCTTGGCTGCAGCTAACATGAATGATTTACATTGGCAATGCTGACATATATTGTAAGAGCCAGCATAAATTATTTCTTACAAGGACAGAATAATGGCATATACTCTGGGCACAGGAATCATTAAGTGTGTTTTACAGTGTCACTGCTGGCATATATTGTGTGGAAAAGCATCATGAAAATCCATTGAGAAATGTGCCCCTGTCCTGTTGGTCACCTGGGGACCTGGCCTCTTCATTTCTTTTATTTTGTTTACAGAACAGATTATAAATTATATGGCTTTTTTGCCTATGTTTTCACAAAGAGTGTGCTGTAAAGAGGTGTGCAAGATTTGCATTCAACACTAGCCATTGGCTAGTGATAATTGGCTCTTGACGAGTAAGAAATGATGTGCTGTATGTATGTATACAATTGAGGTGGCAAGTGACTTTTTGTGTCTGACTAGTAGCTTGCAACTTGAAATTGTCCCTGCGGTGTAAAATTCACAATTCAACCTATTATTTTAAAATCTGTTTCATGTCATTTAAAAAAACATCTTGAGTGAGAACCACAGCATCGCCCCCTAAACCCAATCCGTCCTGAGCCAGAGCACCTTAAGTGGAGGGAGATCTCTATGCTCTGCAGATGCCTTCCTCTGGAACAGCCTCCCTGCCTCTCTCCGTCATGAGTCAGAGCACCCAACGTTCCAGAAACTCAATACCTTCCTCTTCTCCTCCTCCTTCTCTCTACCTCTCCCCTACTAACCTCTTTCCTTCTTCTCCTCCCTAACGCTGTTCAGTTTTGCTGACTAGTTGCCTGGTTCACTTCAGAGCCTTACCGGTCCCAGCCCCCTTCCTCGCCAGTCTTTGCACTTGCCTCTGGGCCACTGCACTTTGTTAAGCATTACTGCACTTTCAAGGGCCTTGTTGGACTGGATGCGTTTGTTCATCCAACCCCCCTCTCTCCTCGCACCTCCGTCCGTACCATGCATGAACTAAATGTACTGGCACTAGTAATGTTTGTCTGTCCTGCCTCCCCTTCCACCCCCCTCCTCACCCTCAACTGTAACACTTCATGCACTTGCACTAGGAGAAATGTCATCAGGACTAGTATGCTAGTTTTTCTGTTTAGATTCACTCGGAAACTCTATACCATTGTTCCGCCTTCCGCCTTCCGCCTTGAAGCACGTTGAAGCACTCCACCTGTGTATGAACGCTCTATAAATAAACAATTACAGTTGGCTCTTTGGGGCTCCAGCGCTACACTCCATTGGTTGCACTCATTCGTAAGACATACACCTGAGCACGCATGGGTGACACAGCCAAAATTCACTCTGGATAGAAATTGGAGAATTCTGGCCAACATTCAGCCACTCTGTCAATTTCACCCGGATAACAAAATTGGCGCTTTCGGACAGTTTCCTGCTCAAAGTTTCACTTTTTACCCAGAATTTATGTTTATGCCCAAAAGGTTCATGTACTGCAGTTGTGAAAAATATTGTCCCCCGAATTGCTCAGCCAAAATAACAAACTTTTAAGCAAAAAAAAAGATTATAGACAAAAAGTAAAATGTGCCTTAATTGTCAAAAATCTGCTCTGCCTGCCAGAGAACCGAAATGGTAGAATATTTTACCAGTTTGTTTTCACTGGCAGTAATTTCTCCTAAGCATACTGTTAAGTACGTAGTATTAGATCCGCTCCTACTGGACTAATTAGAGAAATGTTTTGCAATGGAGTTATTAACACTCACTTTCATATGCATTCAATATCGGCGTATTGCTTTTGTTTCTATAGGTGCGCTATAAATGCATGATACCCAACTGACAGCGCACAAGGCCGCTGGAAGCTTTATGCAGTTCTGCTTGCAGCCACAGTGATTTTGATTCTGGGGGCAAGATACCACCTCAAGCCTTCAGTGGACTACCTCCTCTCCAACTGGGACGCAGGTTCCCCGCAATGTACCCAGTGGGCCCCAATAACGTAACACATCTGCCAAATAGTGGGATGATCAATTCCCGTCTCTTAGCAGGATTATTCTTCCCCTCCACCACCCCTAGTTCTCACCAACAATGCCAGTCAGACATGCTGGGGCCCCATGGGAATACTCTCTGAAGAAGGGAAATGGCACCCAACAGTGAAGTCACGATCCTCCAACTGGAGAGAATTGTCAGCCATTCTCGAGGCCCTTCTAACTATAGTGTCTGACCTAATGGGGAGGGTTGTTTTTGTCTGGACAGTTATCCATGATGTATGTGAACAGACAGGGAGGGACAACCGCCATTCATTGCGGACAGCATACCTTCCAACGGTACAGAACACAAGAACAGACACTCTCAGGCATCGATTCCACTCCTGAGTGGACTACTCACTGAATGTAATCACCTTCCATTCAGTTTGCAGGAGATCTGGGGCTCTGGTGAAGGGTCTTTATGCCTCCAGCCAGAACACGTTGCCACACCTGTTATTTTCATCGATGAGGAACACAGGTGCCATTAGGACAGATGCCTTTTCTTTCCCCTGGCCTCAGACCCTCCTGTATGCAGTCCAACCCTTTCTTTTAATCAACGTTGTACTGCTCATGTTAAAAAAGGAGAAGGCCCTGGTTACCTGAGAGGGAAAAGGAGAGGGTGTGAGAGAGAAGAGAGAGAGAGAGAGAGAGAGAGAGTGTGTGCTCTCCGCTCCAGGTCATTTCTGCCCTACTCCTGATAGGCTTTAACATGTCACACCCTAAGATTAGGAGGAGGAATAGTAGGACTAAGTGTAAAGGATTTCCAATAGGCAATGTAGGAACAGCAAGAGAATTCTGCAAACATGTCCCATTCCACCAGACAATAATGTTACTTATGGCTAGCTTGGGTACCTGAAAGTACAACAGATATACCCAATAATATTGAATATCAGTCTATTTTTAAAAGATCACGTCTCAGAATGTAGATTATAACATTTAAATCATCATTATGTGACCATTGCATTGTGGAGAGTGCTTTAACAACCGTAAATCACAACGTTTGGACATAATCTCCACATAGGTTCGCAGTGCATTCATGCCACCATTGACCCTGTGAAACACACTCATTTTGGCATTTCCTAACAATGCTAATCTTACTGTGCTAACAACACACTGAAGATGGATGTGCCCAGTAATGCTCACATTACTACTGTAACAGCACACTTGCATTGGCTGTGCTAAATAATGGCAGTATTGCAACTGTGAGAACATAGTAATTTTGCTGTGCCACATAATGGCAGTATTGCCAATGTAAGATGACATTATTTTGCTGGCTGACCCAGTATCTGGCAGTATTACTGCTGTGAGGACACACTCATGTCGGTTGTGCCTAATAATGCTAGTATCACTATTGTATCAACACACTCATGTTGGCTTTACCCAATATGGCAGTATTGCAACTGTAGGGGCACAGTCATGTTGCTATGGCCACTAACTATGTGCCACTGTAGGAAGGCATGCAACATTGTAATGCTGGCTGCACCAATATGTGGCAATATTGCCACTGTAAGAACACGGTTATGTTGGTTGTGTCCAAAACTGCCATGATTGCAACTGTAAGAACACAGCCATGTTGCAGTCTCCAGTAATGGCAGCCTTGTCAATGTTAGAATACATTGTCTTGCTGGCTGTGATACTATGTGCCATTGTTGTGACTGTAAGAATGGACCCACATTGGCTGTACCTAATTGCACCAGTATTGTAACTGTAGCACCACACACGTGATGTTGTGCACAGTAATTGCAGCATTGCTACTGTAACAATACACTTTTGATGGGGATGCCCAAGAATGCCAGCATTGCCACTGTAACAACACACTTTTGTTGATTGTACCCAATAGTGCACTATTGCCACTGTAAGAATTTGCCACTGTAAGAATGCACTCATGTTTGATTTGTGCAATAACACTTTTATTGCTACTGTAAATACAAAACCATGTTGACTTTACCCAATAAAGCACACCAATGTGGACTGCGCAAATACTTACAGTATTTCAAATATGAGAGCGCAGTCATATTGCTGTGCTCACTACTCACAGTAGTGTCACTGTAAGCAAACATTGTCGTGCTAGCTGTGCCAACATGCTCCAGTATTGCCACTGTAAAATCACACTCAGAAGGCTCTGTCTAATAATGCCAGTATTGCAGTTTTAGAACACAGACATTTTGCTGTGCCCAATAATGACAGTATTGCCACTGTAAGAAGACATGATCATGTAGGCTGTGCCAATATGTGCTGGTATTACCGCTGTAATAACACACCTATGTTGGCTGTGCCTAATAATGACAGTGTCTCCACTGTAACACACTACCCAATAATGTCAGTGTTGCCTCATACACGTACTCATGTTCCTGTGACCAACAATGCCACCACTGCCAGAGTAAGAACACACTCAGGTCGCTTGCCCAAGAATGCCAATAATGCCACTATAAGAAGACTTTTTCCCATTATTGAGCCCAATAATGGCCGTATTACCTTCACTGTTAGAAGAACTTAAAATGTCTGAATGGTCTCATATGTGCCAGTATTGCCCTATAATTGCCTTGCAGCTAGCATACAAAAATAGCTAGGATTGCCATCAGATATCTCTGTATGCACCACCACCCTCTACTCAGCATTTTCTCCCTCACTGCAATCCCTATCTGCCTGGATTATCAGCAGAAGTTTCTACCAGCATCTGTACGCAACCCCTGCTCACCATTCTCTGCAATCACTTGCTGCCCTCCCCTGTTTCCCAAATACATTCACACAGCATTCGCACTATGAACACACACACGCATGCACACATACACAAAAGCACACACCACAGACAGACCTAACCCCTGTCCTACATATATGTATGCATACACAAACATACACACACACACAACGTTTTTTTAACTTTCCTCCTCCTTCAACTGCATCAGGACTCCACACCACTCTTTAAGATGGCCTGCCCCCTGCAATGTAAGGAACCTGTAAGTAGGATGAGGTGTCCATGAACACCTGTCCCTAAGTCGTAGTTCCAGAATCAGCACCTGTATTTTCTTGGACCCTCACAGGACTTAAACACAGGTAGTAGCCTCTATGCCAATGAGCCATGCAAGGATGGTGAATGAAAACGCTAATAGCCTTACATGGACCATTGGGCATGCATGGTTGGGTGACGTTCCTCTTCAGCATAGCCAAACGCGCCCATAATCACCTATGTCACGTGACGCAGAACCCAAAAATCAACACACATCGACTAACAACACAGCACGTCACAATTCGGAATATTAAACCGTACTTTAAAAGAAAACAATAACACTGTACAATTTGTAAAGTACTTTTATTTCACAATAAATGCTCCGAGAACATCCGACCATTGCCATATTCAATCAAATTGCAAATTTGTTTCTTCGCTCGCAATCCAAAATGTTTATCGTGAGGCACACGTTGTTCTTTTTGCGTACACAAGGTGTTCGTTTTCGATAAAAGAACTGCTTAGGTCGCACAGTGAATTCTAGGGCTTCTGCATCAACTTGGGCCTAGACCACCATAAAGGATGTTATGTTACTCCTAATCGCTAGTACAGCGTACGGGCACATGGGCCCTGGGCGATCGTCCCAAAAAACAGTCACTGTGATCCAGGCGTTGACAACTATGTGCAGCTGCGGATTAAAGAAGCGGCCAGTTGGCATCTGGAATCTATGACAATCGCAGAAAGGCAGAATGTATCTGTTTCAAAAACATAACAGAAAATGTGTCTCAATACCCGAACTTTATTACAATGTATCTATTGACTTTTTAATTCGGCATAGAGTTTAAACTAACGATTAGCACACACATCAAACAATCTCAACAAAGAGAAAACAACGTGGAAACTGATACACAATTCGATATGGTCATACATGACATTTTAATGAAATATTAGCATTGAACCTGGGTGAACCTAGTGATGGTCTACATGCACCTCGATGCTGCACTCCCCATAACCACGTAAAAAAGACAACTACACATAAAGATAGTACTTGCGTTACATTGCAATAAGCAACACAGAACAAACAAATAGAATATAACCCAACATTAATCTTCAGATAATAATAAGTTAATGCTTGTTCCGGTATACAATCGTCAAAATCAAACTTACATTATATTCACCATTTCCATTCTCTTGGCGTAAGTCAGACCGTAACGCTCACTGCGTTCGCACCAAAGATTCATCATGAACTGAATTTACATGTTCCTTACACACTTTTGGAATGCATAACCTTATCAAATCTTCATTATTACAAACCTCTTCTCATTGCATTCCTTATGGAATGGTCCCTTTCTCTCGAGGTCAAAAAACTATTGAACCTTATACTGTGTGTCCCATGCGTGGGCTTCCTTAGCTCGCAACCAAAAATTCAAAGCTGGTGACCTTCACTCAGAATCTAAATACATTCACACTTTGCAAAAACTTTCCTCACCGACGCCATGAGAACTGTTATTCTCATACACGTGCAGGGCCGCTCTTTGCATCAGACAGTGCAGCTGGCTGCCTCACATGCCAGACTCTAGGGGGCGGCAGTCTGACTCCATTATTATTTGAATTACATTTTAACACAGATACATTAGTCCTTCCCTGTACTTTACGCTCATTATATTGTGGAACACCTCCAAATGTACTGTATGGCTTTTGTGACAAAAAAACACCAGTTTTTTGCTTCTTGCTGCCATATCCCATCCCATCCTCATCAACCCTCACCTCCCCAGACAGTATTTGATAAGTTTAACAAGTGCAATGTTGTGTTTTCTAATATGTTTTTGCGGCGATGTCCGCGGACACCAAAACACAGATACAAGATGGAGGGCGCATCGGAACAATCTGACGCACTTCACGCTCTTCACTATCCAATCAGCGAACGCATCACATATCCGCGGACATGACGTGACCGATTAGCCAATCAATACTTAGCCCGTGGAGCAAACAGGGAAGTGTGTCCGCGGAGCAGACATAGATATCACACATTTTTTAGACCTACTTTTTGATCTTTTTAAAAATAACTACTGGGCAGATTTTCACCAAATGTACAAATGAACACTTTCGGGACCAAGCCGCTGCTCCTGCCGCAAATTTGGTGAAAATCCGTCCAGTGGTTTGGGCTGTAGGCGTGCGCAATGTTTTCCCCCCATTCAGTCTATGGGGAAAAAAATACATTTTGGGACCCCGCCGAAACCTTTTCCCCCCATGGACCAAACCTCACCAAACTTTGCAAAACAAATTCAGAGTGGACCATATACTTCTTTTGCAAAGTTTGGTGTGGATTCGTCCAGGGGGAGCGAAGTTATAAGCCGTCCAAAAAGTGTTCTTCCTATGGGATGAGCAACGTAACCATAACTACACGCCCACAACCGTGGCCGTGTAATATATTGGGCAATACCACGAGTGAGTTTTTTTTAAAAATAGCATACATTGTGAAATGAATCACTTCTAGGATCTTCGAATTTTGGCAAATAAGGCACAGTGAGATAAAAGGATTTGCCCAACATCACACATACAATTCAAATGGTGACACGTATGCAGTCTGCAACATACGCACTTGCACACATATCTTCTTAGCTCTGGTTGATAGAAAAAATTCGTGATCTGATTTGAACAATGTTCTACTTTATAGAGGAGTTAAAAATACAAATCATATAATAAATTAACCGACCAAATAGCTGAATCCTAGAAATATGTTACGCAAAAAGAGTATGATTCTAGTTGTACTTTTCCCATCTTGTATGGAAGCGTACAAGTACGAGAATGCAAAGTAATGGGAGCCTACAAACTCTCCGTTTTGCATAGTCTTGGGAGGATAGCTTAGCGGCAACACGCTCGCCTTGGAAACGAGACGAAGCAGAACAACACAGGTTGGATCCCCGGGGTCGGTGGTTTATAAATAACCAATTACAATTACAATGCCCGTTCAAGATGCAAAGACGCATAACAAAATATACTGTGTGATATGTATACCCAGTTGTAATTATTGTTTGACAGACATGCAGTTATTATATGATATGCAGAACATTTGAAGTTTATGTCAAATAACCACACATCAAGAAAATAAAGGAGGAGACAATTTTTGTTGCTCATTTTAATTGTCGTGATGTCTTCAGATGCGGCACAGATTTGGGTAGCTAACTTGAGCTTTGTCAGGGCTTGCAAAAGCAACAGCACATATCAGTTCTTATAACCACACAGTAACACTTATTAGGGGCCTAGGAGGAGGCAATGGTTGCTTCAGTAATCCACCACTAAAAGAGCATCATTTAAACGTTCTATGGTGCGCGTACAAATCAAATGCCGAGATCAATGTAGGTTGCAGTTAGTTCAGGAAATCTTTAATCGACAGCGCTGAAGAAGACAAGAACAAATAAACAGAGACACAAACGAACTCATTTCAAATCGTGCCCTTCTCCACTAAAACAACCCCTATGTATACATGTTATGCCCTATTATTTCGGATACAGGAGAGTGGAACATTAAATGGTGTCTTTGGAAAGGGGTGGTCGTCTCCAGTTAACAAAATACTTGATTATGTATAGCGAGGCGGTCCCAAACATCCCAAGTTCAGAACTGTGGTTGTGAAAGTTAACTCTGCAGCTGTAAGCATTGAGTGCAATTAAGGTATGAAAACGTGTAAAGCAGTAGTAGTGCGAAAGCAACATATCAGTGTACACATAAAACAATTTGGCGATGCAAGAATCTGTTCTAAAATAATGATGCTGGCATAGTCAATTTAAACATACAAGTGAATACATGGAAGTCTTCATACTTTCTTTCACTTCATGTTTCGACACACAGCAACCAAAATGGCTTCTATCTCTTGACTCGAGGCCCAGTCTTTCAAACGACCACACATTCTGAAATTACATTAGATCAATTTACAATTACATTCCCATCTACATTCTTATTTGCTTCCTTCCTCCAAAACTTTAACAAAGATAGTGTTTCCAGAAACATATTTGTCACAGCTATTTTCCCAGTCCAGTTCTGCTGGTGAGAGAAGGCTGTGAGACACCCCTGAACGTGGGCCATGTGCTCATACCATCGTGCCAGCCCTAATCCTTATCTGTCTGCAGTGACTCTGACACATCAGGGAAGAGGTTCAAGAGACTGGGATGAGGGGAAGTTGCACGCAGTGTGACACGAGCCTTTGAGGTGGTAAACAGGGATCCTGCAGAGCTTCTCTCCCCTCCCCAACCTCAGTGCACACACCCGCCCTATGCCACTGGCCAATCAGAAACAGGTGTGGGCCACAAGCACAGACCCCAAGCAGAAATGTATAGATACAAACCAGGACTTTGCAGAATCGCTCACGTCTCTGAGCTTGGTTGGTCTATCATGCGAACAGCTTATGAATTCAAACTCTCAAACTCTTGTGAACAGAGCCAGAACTTAGATATTCCGTTAGAAAGCTTCGTTACTTTTTTTATAATTGTGTTTTAGCAGCGTTTTTCGACTTTTGACAAAAACATAGCAAAAGAAAATACAATAGATAACAAGCATTGATATATAACAATGTTGATACAATTAAAAGGAGAGAAATGCATTGCTTCAATACAAAAAAACCTAATTTTTCCAGAGTCTTTAAGACAGCAATGGTTAGGCATCTTTCATGGCCCGCTATTAGTCTTTCCCCAAATGCCTTTGTAGAGATCCAGGTCTTTTCATCGGCAAAGCCACCCAAAAGATTTTCCAGAGCGTCCCTGGTACCATCACAACTAGTGCGTAGATGGTGCAGTTTCTGTACAACATTTCCTTTACATGAGGAACACATTGCTGGTTTGGTTATGGCATTGTCGTAAATCGATCAAATCTCTCCTGTTCTAACGAGATTAATGCTCACTCTTAAGGAATTCAGATCTCAGTTTGGCACTTGGAAAGCGGGCTAAATAGTTTGGCAAGTGTCCACTTGGTTTGGCGAAGCTGGACAAAGAGCAGAATGTTGTTTGCTCCCGTATCTGCTCAATGGTATGGATCCAGTCTATTCGTAGAAGAGCTTGTTTTTTACGCCAGTGGGATTTTGGACAAGATCGTCGACGGAGCGGTCACATTTCTCCATCATTTGTCTCGCCTGGATGAATACATCTTGTAGAAACTGACTAGTTCCTCTTTTGATCTCAGCTGCTATATCTGTGTAGAGGTAATCTTCACCTGGTGACCATATTGACCTAAAGAATGTCAGTATCTTTCAGTCGAGGTACGTGTTTAGGGAGTGCAGCCCCAGTTCATACCTCAGAGATGGTATGGGATAGCTAGATGGGACATGGAAAATTCTTTTCTAAATTCTGCCTTCGGTTCAATTTAGTGTATGGAAAAGGGCACTGTGTCCAAGCCGTGCAGCAAAGACGGAATGACATTTGCTTTATAAATTGTTATCAATGGCCATATAAAGAATTTACAGAAGGTGCTATAGATCTTTTCCATCTGTGCCAAGAGCAAGATTATCTGGAGATCAAGATCTTGTTCTAGTAGCTATTTTGTGTGAATTGAGCGTAGTTGAATACCCAGGTAAATGGGTTCAGTGGCCACAGGCACAACCTGATCTTGGAGGGACCACTTAAAATGTATAGAGCTCTTACGGAGTCTCCTGAATGACAAGATCTTTATATTTTAGTCGGATTCACTATTAAATCATTGGCTTCTGCATAAGTGCCAAATGCTGAAAGGATGCGTTGTAGTCCTCTAGGAAAGTAATCGAGCAAGACCACGTAGTCTGCATAAGCGATCCAGTATAAGGGCTGCTTACCAATTCTGGGGCTTGCTAAGAAATGGTGTTCTAATCCTTTGTTTAGATCAGCCAGGTAAAGATTGAAGAGACGTGAAGCAAGGCTACATCCTTGCCTTATGCCTCTTTTAGTGGGGACCTCTCCAGACAAATCGCCTTGTGTGTTTAATCTAACACAGAGATGTGTGCCCATGTGAAGGCCATGTAATATATGGCTAAGAGACCACACAGGATTCCACATTGGATTCCCCAAACGTGTAATTTAGCCCAGAGTCGCTCCCTGTTAGAAAGCTTCCTTACATATACACGGGCAGATGACCATAGACAGTACCACACATACAGTCCAAGTGGATCAACAGGAAAGAAAACAATCATGAAACTTGTGCCTGACCTTAAATGTTGGGCAAATGATTAAAATCTGTTTATAGAAAACTCACCTGGAGTTAAGAGGGGCGGGGGAGAAGCTTAACCATAATGAAAGGAGGTGGACATAAGGACCTCGGGCCAGGAAAACCAGGTGTTAGAAGACAGAGAGCTGGTTGGAGGTGAAGAGGAAAATCACCAGCAGGGTGAAGGCAGAAAGAAAATTCATACAGAAGGACAAGGATTGCATCAGGAAATCATTGGAGTATCTGGAGGGACAGAGAAGGGAAAAGGAGTATTACATCACGTTAAGGTTGCTGGTAGAAAAGGGACAGAGAGGGAACTTGGAGGAGAGTTACAGAGAAAGGAATGTGGAGGAAGAAAGTAACATCAGGGAGAGGAGGGAGACAGAGGAGGGGTAGAGAGTGGCAAGATAGCGATCCCCCAATGGCCAAGCCAACGAGGGCCAAAGGAATCAAGACATATATCAGTAGGAGGAAGAAGAAGGAGAGTGAGAGCAGAAGTTTGTTGGAGGAGAGAAGGAGAGGAAGAGAGAGAGAGGAAGAAGAGGAGGTAGAGAACCAACATTGGCCAAGCCCACAAGGCCAAAGAAGGCCCGGGGGCGGGGGGAGTAAGAGAAAAATAGTGAGACCAATGGAACCCGAACTGGGGTAAGATCAGGGTACAAGGTGGGTCGACTTGTTGACCTGGGTCTAGAGACAAATGTGGCCCAATGCCTAGAGAACCTGATACAAAATGATCACTGGAACCCATGGAAAGGACTCTCAGGGTGTCTGGATTTTATGGTTGTGAGAGAGGCAGAACAAGAATATTTTTGGATTGTGCTGCACTCGACTTTCCTCCCAAGAAAACGGCTCCTGGAAAGGTAGCCACAACAAAGGTGAAGGAGGCTTGGGCAAAAAGGCTGAGGCGCTGATTAATTTGGGGTCCATCTACAAAAAGAGAGGGAAACAGAGTTACCTACTATCTGGTATTCGGACCATGCCCCCTCCCATTATCATACACAGGAATACATGAGGAGGTGAGTAAAAAGCCAACAGGAATGGCAGGAGAAGAGAGGAGCGAATCCTGGTAAAATCAGATGGCAGTCCTGCCCATAGGTCAGGCAACCTCCTGGCGAATTATCGGTGCCCAAAGAAAACAAAACCAGAAATCACCATAAAAGCTGAACGACCTATCCAGGGCAGCGCTTGAACGAACTAGTAAGGAGTCAATCCACCCACATGATAATTTCCAACAAAGTCGCAGAAGAGTCCTGTGTCCTCAGAAGAGTTCTGGAGAAATCAGGAATGAATTCGTTACTCTCAAACAAAAGTATCCAAGTTCAGCTTTAAGAACCCAGGAGTAGCAACAGCCGCTGCGTAGAACCAAGGAGGTATCAACCTGAAACATCACCATAGCGATCCAGGAGCAGGCAGGGTCAAGAGCACAGAAACATAGCAAACAAATCCATGAGATAATCCAACGGCAAGTCGCATAAAAGGGTAGGAGGTCGGTACATGCAGGCTGCTGCTACAATATGGGACACACATGACGTGCCGTATTACGTCCCTGCGCTGTTATTGCTTGGTCGGCCTCAGAGGAGTTGTAGTTGTTTTACATTGCTCTTCCCATTGAGACAGGCTGCAGGGGAGTTTCCAGGGTTTTGCATACCAAGGAGCGCATTTTTTCCTTTTCGAGTTACGGTTCCTGACTGGGGGGACTAGCAAGACAGATAACGAAATGAAAGAGCACAGGTGTAAGAGATTTGCTTACAGCCAATCCCCTATCTAGAGGTGATGAGTTTTGACTTAATGAGCGCAAGGGAAAATCAAGAAGGGGTATTGAACCACAGAGCACAGGAGAAGGCCAATCATTCCAGTAGGAAACCGGTGTTCGCCTACCCATCGAAGGAGAAGTCAGACCAATTCCAGGAGCCGATGGGTATTGCCCCGCTGATGGAAGAACTCCAGAGGGCATCAGCAAACAGTGATGTCCCACCAGGAGCATTAAATAAGGATTGGACCTCCAAAACGTCCGTGAATGCAGGATTAGCACATGGTAATAACCTTAAACATGACATTTTTTGTAGATTATGGAATCCATGTAGACTCAGAATCATTGGGTCCTGCTTAGAATAAGAGAAGCATTAACCCCTGCACTGGTGTATGCTGTGTTCTTCATAGCCCTCACTGTTGCATTTAGATCCTTCCTACGAGAGGGGTAACCTCTCTGCACTTAACTCTTGTTGCCCCATCCCCCTGTCCTGTCCCCCCATTGTCTCCCCTCCCTTATCTGGTTGCGCTTGCAACACGTCATGCACTTGCACTAGGGGAAATGCCATCTGGTGTAGCACACTGGTTACCTTTTTGTTCGATCATTCAGAAACCTCAAGGCCTAAGAATGACTACTGTATTCCCCTGCTCTCTTCCTGCCTTAAAGCGCTTTATAGCACTTCACCTATGTATAAGCGCTGTTCAAATAAACAATTACAATTACTAAATTCCCACATAAGTTGCTATTTCCCGCCTTGTTGTACCTATAAGGCTTTCACTTAACATCTCCCTGTGCCTAAATAAAGGTGTTAGACATCATATCTGTGTGTGCGAGTTTCGAGGTGTCAGAGAGTCTCTGCGACAACTATTTAAAAAATAGAAATGAATTAGATTAGCTTTAAAGTGGCCTAAATCTTGGTGGTGTCTTACCTACCTCTGCCAGGATTATATTAACAAAATAGTATGCAGCATTAGCGGTGGTAGGGGGTTGACTGCCTCCTAACGGACCACGCCAAAATGAAAGTGTATCCTGCACCACCCGGATGAGCCATTCTCCAGGTCAAAACAGGTGTAAACCGGTTGCTTGGTAACCATGCTTATAGTAATTAATGCCAATCCTTCACTAACTTGCCTTTGTCTAATGCTTATATTGCAGTGTCAGTGGTTGGTGTAAAGTCGCAGCAATTACTTTGGAAAACCCAACACATTCACAGATGTTGCCCGTATTTCATAGGGAAGCCCATTGAGTAGAGGCTTACAGACCCAGCAAGTCACACTTAACTAAAGCTGGATAGCATATTGTTTAGTTCTCTTTTCTTTTTTCCAGACAGGATAACTGAAATGTGGTCTATCCTAGAAACCGTAAAATATCTACCAAACAGAAACTTATAAAGCGACCAGGCTAATCTAGTCTGCCTAGTAGCCTGTGTATGGTTGGTACCTAGATCCTACATGGCGTCATAAAGGATTCCCCAATGCCTGTGTTCAGGTTGTGTGGTTAGCTTATGTGAATGTCCACCTCCGCCAACTCGTGAATTGAAATAAATTACTTATTCAAGATTCAGCTGGCACTCAGGTTCTTGTGAGACTTATCATTGCTCCCTAATCGCGCCTGAAACCACCCAAACTCTCCTCCTTAGTCACAAGACGTCCTGTGTGGTTCCCATTCAGTTAAATGTGCAGTATGTAATCTGCCTAGTCACATGAACACAGGAACCTCAGCACATGTGCTTTCCTCAATGAGGGCATTCAAAACAGCCCATACTAATCCTACCCCCCTGACCTACCCAAATGTAATTACAGGTAATTCCCCGACCCTCTACACCTACAGGAGCTAAGCCCCCAGCAGTCAATGGTATAACATGTGAAATACTTCAGACAAACGGTTTTACTCCTGAAAAGGATTCTAGGTTGACATGCAGGGAATTCTAATAATTATTTTTTATGTTGTCAGTGATTCTTATGATACTTCATCTAGTGGCAATGACGTCTGCCTGACACCGTTAAGAATCAAGATCATTGGTAGCTTCTCCGCCATATTTGTGGGGGTACGAAAACAGGCTGATCTTGAGGACAGTCCCAGCTTCTTGTCCTAGGTCTTGCCTCCCTTCCATGCCAATCAGTCGATTCGTCTTCCATCTGTTTTCCATCTGCCTCATTGGATGAAGCGTCCCTGCAACACTTACTGGATGTGCATGGCACAGTTCTTGTCTATCGGGATAGTGGCAGATTTCAGGAACTCGTACTACCTGTTAGTTACATTGAGAGCGGCTGCTCAAGGAGCACAGCCTCCGCCAGTGAGAGCGACAGATATCCCCAGCAGTGGAATAAATACTAGTTAACTGTAGTCAAATCTTATGGGAGCTTTCAGGTACCTAGGCCCCATCTAGTTCCAAGAAAATCCACCAGGGTTATAGATGCGTCATGGACACAGGAAAGTGACATCCCCTTGCCAGATGTGTGCAAGGCTACTTTGTGGGCCTCATCACAAACTATGTTGCCCAGCAAAAGGTCGGAAGGGCGGGAGGAGTGCTGCCCATCTTTCGGGTAAGAAGTTCCATCCGTAGCAAACCCTTAAACTGCTTTGCAAGTGCACATTCTAATTCCATGAACGGATGTGTTTATTTTGCAAAACTATTGGAAGTTCATATTTTCTCCTCTGTGGGGGAGCACCTCGATGGCCCAGATTTGGTATTCCTTAAAGTAGTTATGAAAAGGATGAAGATTTCTGAGGGGGTAACGGCCGAATTACAGATGGGTAATCTTTACTACTCTAAATCCTACTCTTTCACATCATATCAGCCTCCTGTAGTAGTGTCTACGAGCCTCTTCTTGGAAGAGTTTAGGCATCTATAGGAAGAAGGAAGGGAAGAGGGACTATTAAGGACCGGGCCAAAAGGAGGAGGAGTAACCCTATTGCAGAGGGTGACTGACCTAACATGGTCCCTGGAACTGATAACAATCAAGAACTCCTCTAACTCCCGGGCTGTAGGGCCTATGGTGTGTCCAATGCTGTTCTTAAAGATAGTCCTCTGTTGTGGACTAAGGTCCTATTTGTCTTGTTTTCATCAGTCGTGATGGGAAAGGAGCTCCCAGCATCTTGGCATAGTGCCATTGTTATTCCTATTTATAAGAAGGGAGATAGGTCAGGTCCTTGTAACTATCAACCTATCTCCCTCCTTGACAGTGAGAGCAAGATCTTTCCATGTCTGGTTTTGCGGGATCTGGAGAACTGGGCCGCACAACCTGGCAGACTCCAGAAATTCCAGACCGGTTTCTGAAAGGGGTTGGGGATGGAGGTTAATGACAAAGTGGTTGAGAGAGGAATCGCTAAGGCCTGGCAAGCTGCCACTCTATATGGCTGTGGTGGATTTTACACAGGCTTTTGATTATGTTAACCACAATTTATTATGGCAGAAATTGAAGGACTGGCAGATACCTGGCCCGTTCCTTTCGATCTTAGTCGGTTTACAAGAGCAAATGCTCCTGCAAGTAACGTTGAATGGGCATGGTGCCCTGACGGAGAGAGTTTTTGTGAAGAGGGGACTCCATTAGGGCTGAGTTTTAGCTCCATGCCTTTGTAACCTTTACTTATCTGATCTGGGTGATTTCTTGACAAAGGGCCTCATCAGAAGTTTGGCGGTATCTCTGCGGTAAAGCCTCCGGGATAACGCCAAAGCAAATAGCGCCGGATCCTGAGTTGCGGCAATGCTGTTACCCCCCATTTTCTTAAGAGTTCATAGGACTCTGTGGGGCAGTATTGGCACTATTACCACCGGCGCCAATAGCGCCACAGTATTAGGGCAGCAAATGGGTGGAAAGAGGCGAGTTTTACCTGCAGCAAAAAGCTGGTGGTAAACCTTCAACTTTCTGCCCAAACTCAGGATTAGATGGAGCAGTAATGCAGCAGTAATAGCGTTACCGCTGCATTTATACTGTGCCGCCCAACCCCTGATGAGGCCCAAAGTCTTTTTATGCCCCTCCAAGTTTACCCTTGGCGATCATCCCCTATTTAACCTATGTGGTTGATGTGATCCTGGCTTACAGAGACAACTGTATGCAGTCAAGGAAAACTCATTGTTAAACGAACTTTGCATCAATAAAAAGTGGTCACTGGGATATCAATTTATTTAGGTTTCCATATGGATGCAACTGATGACATGGGTGTTCTCATGACGCGTTTAATGGTAAAAGCTTTGCAAGCTGCATCACAGATGAAATAAATCGCAATATTGCATATTCTCCCTATGCACCCTGCTGTTTTCCAAGACAAAGGTAGTGCCAGGACTTCTGTATGGCACTGAGATCAGTCAAGGTTTACGATCATTACCATGCAATAAGATCGAATTGCGGGTCGTGAAAGGAGCATTGAGCCTACCAGATTATGTACTCATTGTGGCACTAAGGTTCCAGGCCTACCTTCCCTGAGTGGTATCTCGGAGAAAGCTATCCATCCCATTAGAGGGGCACTCTCTATGAAGACCTAGCGGAAGCACTACACTGAGCAACTGGGAGTGCTGTGATCCATGTTAAGGAAAGGGCTGAAGGAGTGTTGAGTGCCATTGAGTTATCCGCAAGACATCCAAATGGGGTTAAGAAGTTGCTATTTAAGAATGACTGGATCAACACTAAGACCAAGATGAGAGAATATAAATTATACAAAAGCCTGTCACCCTTAGACAATCTACGGGGTGCAATCCCTAAACATTTGAAAAAGGTTCCCAACGGATTTTGGGCAAGCCACTTTCTAAGATTCAGTTTGAATTTGTTACCTACGGATGAGATTTCCCATATTCGATAATTAGGCACTGAAATAGATAACGGATGTGAACTCTGTAGTTGTGCAGTTGCAATACAGAATAGAGAACATACTCTAATGTATTGCCATGCCCTAAAACATATTAGAACTCAATGGTTAGGCCGATTTATAGGCCGATTTATATACAATTATGAAGTGTTGGGTCAAGGGTCTTTCTTTAGAAGAATAGCGAGTGGGGAGGAAACAATTGCCATTAATGTAGTCATAAAAGTCCTGTGTGAAGTAGAGTTAATTAATTTAAAATGGTAATGTTTTCATTGTTTTAATCAGCTTCAGTTGCAAATCACATTATGAAAAAGTTTAATGTATAATATTGTGTAATTAGAATTGTGTTACCTTTTATGGTTCATGATTTAGTTGGTTTATAGTGATATAATAGAAAACAAAAAGGTAGAAAGTCAAAATGTAGAAAAAAAAGGTCGAAAAAAAAAGTCACTTTTTTTATGATGTTAGTTTTCCGAAATGTGGGGTTCCACCCCCAAACCACCTTTTTTGAATTTTTTGGGGTGTTTTACCCGTTTTTTTTTATTCCCGGACCCCAAAATAAATATATAATTAAAAAAGAGGAAGTCGACTTTTTTTTTCCACATTTATTTTTCAACAAGTTTGTCTTTCGACCTTTTTTTTCCGATATTTTCACTGCACACCGCGTTGATTTAGTTAATTTCGTTTTGTCTATTAATCTTTGAAGAATATCATTCGAATATGAAATAATTTTTCATAATGTTCAATTGTAAATTTTGTGTTTTTCATTGTCCTGTAATGTGTGTAAGGTTGAGTAAGAGCAACCTAAACCACAATAAAAACAAAAAAACAAAACAAAAAAAGGAGGAGTATCCATCAGACTTTTTTTCTGTTAAGAGAGAAAAATATCCAGGGAAAACATATAAAAGCCTGTCAGGAATGAGGGCATCTCGCGTAGTTATGAATGCGACGAAGCGTAGGACTTGGAGTGAGGAAGATTACCTGTTATGCAGCCACTCTTCTGCATGGCCATTGAATTGTCTATTACTTGAAATGTGATTGTAATGGACAAAAATACATACTGTGTTTTCTGTACTTCTATTGTTATTAACATTATTTTTTATGAATAATGGTAGTAATGGCACTTATACTAGATGGTGAAGTTCAAAAAACACCCAAAGACATGGTCATGCTCCTCTCAAGGTGTTTACTGGATAAAATAAAGGACCTCATTTTGAATTCATCAATAAATAACACAGAATAAAAAACATATGAAGCGACAATCATTCTAACTGTTTTAGCGTTCAGTGCCATTTTGGATTTATTTTCCGAACTATCAGGTTACAGAGTAACAAATCCACTGCACCTGTTATCCCAAAACAACCAGATATCTAACAGCATCAAAGCAGGCGGAATCCATAGGGCATAAGTGTAATGCCAGCTGTCGTGCATGCTGTATGGCGGCCCGCATTACCATTTAATTTCTGATCGGGGTGAAAAAATGCACAGCAACTATGCACTGCCCAAAATCCTGTGCGCTTTTGGACACTCCAACTAGAAAAGTATGGAAAGCCCACAGACAGGGCTGCAGATGCGGTCGCTTCCATGGGACTACCATCTCATTTAAAATTAGCAGAACAGTATTTTCAAGAAACATGTTATCTTCAGATCGACACAGTGCTGCTGGGCTGCTACCACAGCACATGGTGCCAGGCCCATGGAAGACTGGGCCATCCATAGGGAACAAACTGCCCATGTTACTCAGATTCTCCCCTCACCCTTCCAGTTCGGAAAGGGACTTTTAACCCTGCTGTTCACCCAAATCCTGCCTCAAACCATTTGACTAACCCCAAACCCAGCTCTACCAACCTCCCTCCCAAGATTTCAACTCCTACAATCGCCACCTTTCTATCATCTCCCAGATTTACTGTCGAATTACGACTGGCGGTAAAACAGTATTGCTTCCCATTTTTGTAGTCCATAGAACTCCATTGGGATGTTTGCAGATTTACACTAAGCAGTAATTACGCCACAGCAAATATGCTGTTTTTGAAGAACAAGTAACCAATATGCTGGCGGTAAATACTCCACTTCGCATACAATGTCAAAATTCGTCAATGCGGTAAACCTGGTGGTAATTCTGTTATGGACCCAAAAGTGGCAGGAGAAGAACTAACACCAAAAATGGACTGCATCCCTGAACTAATCACGAGGCCCAATGTTCTCCCCCAATGTTTCCGATACTGTGCAACGCATGCGATTGTTACATGCGTTATCTCCTGTGTCAAATGAGCCTCTTTGCCATGCATAGTGCTCTGCTACCCCCTGATTGTGGGTCCTGACCATGAAGACACTGTGGGCCGCATTCCGAGCACCATGGCTACCTCCAATACCGGTACCGACTCTGACCTGGTTCAATGGGGACTTACCGGCCCATTCTGACCTTGGAGGGACCGGTAAATCCCCACTGAAAAAGGCAATCCCCATTCCCATTTGAGCCCCCTCAGGGCTCAATGGGAATGGGCAGGGAGGTTATAACGGTACCGCAATTTGTGGTACCGTTATTTGCTCCCTGGTCCCTTTGCGGCTCCCGCCAAGGGCGCCAGGTAAAACCAGGCACCCATAGCGGGACCTGCTAAGGGACCTCGGAATAGGGCGCAAAGGGATTACCGGCACCTATGTCCTTAACGGTGCCCAGTATCCCTTTGCGCCCACCTCGTAATGAGGCCCTGAAAATAGAAGTGGCAGTGGGAATGTGAGAAAATCATGTTCTTTTTGTATGCACGCGACAGAAAAATTTGTTGGCTCGACTAACCTGCTGCTTTATATGTGTATTGTATTGTATTGTATTTATTGTATTTATATAGCGTTTTACTCCAAAGCGATTCACATTATTACAACAAGGTAAATAGTAGTTTATAACAGTAGAAGCAATTATAAAACATGAGTCAAACCAACAAAACAGTGACCAGGGCAATTAGCCGTAAAGAAAACAACAGGTGAGAGTAATAGGAGAGGAAATAGGTAGGGAGAGGTAAGAAGGGTAGAGACATGTGGAGAGAGAAAGAGCAGTTTCAAGGTGGGGAATGGAGAAGAGATTTCAAGGAAGCACGGAAGGAGGAAAAGGTGGGGATGGAGCAGATAGAGAGAGAGGTAGGGAGTTCCAATGTAGGGGGGCTAGGAGCTGAAAGGAGCGAAAGTGAGACGAGGCACATGGGGGCGGGGGAACAGAGAGTAGGAAGAGGTCAGCAGAACGGAGGAAGCGGGAAGGAGTGTAGAACAATGGGAGAGAGGAAAGATAAGGGGGAGCAAGGTCATGAATAGATTTAAAGACAAGACAGAGGAAATTAAATTTGAGTTGGGAATGAAAGGGAAGCCAGCTAAGGTAAGAGAGCAAGGAGGAAATGGAATCATGAGGATCAAGGAGACAGAGGGTACGGATAGCAGAGTGGTAGAGGGATTTGAGGGGGCAAGGTGAGAGGCAGGGAGTCCAAATAGGATAGAAGAGCAAAAGAAGAGGCGAGAGAAGATGAGGGAAGACATTAAATGTATAGTGGCGTGGAAAGTAAGAGAGGAGCGCAGTTTCTGAATGTTAAAGAGGTGGTAGAGACAGGCACGAGAGGTAAGAGAGATATGGTATGTGACGGAGAGGGAAGAGTCAAAGTGGAGGCCTAGATTGCAAGCGTGGTCAGAGATGGGGAGATCAGAGGTGGGGAAGTGAATAAAAGGAAGAGGAGAGGGAGGGGGAAGAGTGTTGGAGGGAAAGAATAGGACTTCAGTTTTATCAGTGTTGAGAGAGAGAAAATGGGAAGACATCCAGTTTTTAATAGCAGTAAGGCAAGAAGAGAAATTAAGGTGTAGATCAGGAGTGAAGGAGGAGAAGGAAAGGAAGAGCTGGGTGTCATCAGCATAAAAATGGTAGGAAATTCCAAAGGAAGGGATGATAGGGGCAAGAAGGGAGGTGTAGGGAGAGAGTACAAAGGGCCAAGAACAGAGCCTTGGGGTACACCGTAGTTTAGGGGAAGAGTAGAGGAGATGCGACCGCCCCAAGAGACAGCAAAAGAGCAGGAGGAAAGGTAAGAGGAGAGCCAGTTGAGAACAGAACCTTTGAAACCAAAAGAGGAAAGCATGCTGAGAAGTAAAGGGTGATCGACGGTATCAAAGGCAGCAGAGAGGTCAAGAAGCATAAGGACTGAGGATTGCTTAGAGTAGCGAGCAGTGAGGAGGGAATTGAGAACATAAGTGAGAGCAGTTTCAGGGGAGTGTCTAGGGCGGAAGCCAGATTGAGAGGCGGGAACGAGAGAAAGGTTGGTGACAAAATCAGAGAGCTGGGAGTAGACTAAGTGTTCAAGTTTCTTAGAAAGGAAAGGGAGAAGTGAGACTGGATGGAAGTTTGAGGGAAGAAGGGGATCAGCATAAGGTGTCTTCAGAATGGGGATGATGGTGGCATGCTTGAAAGCGGTCGGGAAAATAGCAGAGGAGAGAGAGATATTGAAAAAGGAGGTTAGGTAAGGAATAAGAAGGGGGTAGGTCTTCGGAATAAGGATGGTGGGGAGAGGATCAGAAGGGGCAGCAGTAGGATAGGATTTGGAAAGGAGGAGGGAGATGTCCTGGGTCATGTGTCATGGGTAGTACCAGGCCAAATCCAAGCCAGCTGAGATCCCTAGCACTCACAGACACATTTACTTTTTTGGGTCCATATTTTCACTTTAACAAATCGGCCTTGGATTTAGATCAGTCTTTTTTTCCTTCCCAGGCTCCTAGGAAACATATATTCTTTATTTTATTATTTTAAATTTACATTTTATTAGATTTTTAGGAAATCTACAGTAATGTCAAAAGCCATGTCATTTTCAGAACAACACTGAAAAAAAGCATTTAAGTGGGAAAACATCTTAATTCTTTTGAGCCATTCTCTCAGAAGGTAATGTTTATAATGCCATGAGCAAAGCAGTCTTTAGGCTCTGATGAGACAACCCATGCTGTCACTGATTGACCTTACTATGTAATAAATCCTAATGTGATCATTGGTTCTTTACATCTAAGTGACTTTAAAATGTGTTGATCTTTTTATAGCTGATGCCAGCAGCGACGCCGCAATGGACGCAGCAATCATTGGAGGTAAGCAAAATCGGTCTGCGATATAAATTTAAAAAACCCTGGCAAAACAATTAGGTCTGGATTTTGTGTTTTTGCTTCTTTACTGATGTGTGATGTTGTGCATGTGTGTTCCCTTATATGGATAGGTTAGTTTAGGATGGATAGATAGATAGATAGATAGATAGATAGATAGATAGATAGATAGATAGATAGACAGACAGACAGACAGACAGACAGACAGACAGACAGATAGATAGATAGATAGATAGATAGATAGATAGATAGATAGATATTTTTGTGTGAATGAGATTGTGTGTGGGTGGATGGGTACATGTGTGTGTTGTTATTGCATTTATTGATGGTTGGGTTAGAGTTTTTGTGTTTGTGGTTGTGCATGTGCAGTTTGTAGGTTTGCATATGAGTTTCTGTGAATATGTTTGTGTGCGATTGGATCTTTGTGTTTGGTCGTGGGTTGATGGATTGGTGAGTTTGTGTGTGTGAGTGGACGGGCTAGCGGGTGTATTGATTTCGGGGCAGATGGCGTGTTTGTGGGTTGATGGATGCTGAGTGTGAGGATGATGTTTGTGTGATAGGGGGTATATATGGTTACATGCCCGAGGTCTGTTCGTGACCTTATTCCACCCTGCAACTGCCTGAAATGTATCTCCTGGTAGGGTTGACAACATCGAAAACTTCTTTGTGACTCAAATGCAGTGTACAACTAACCAAAAAACAACTCACCCATATCCCACTTAGTTTATAAGTTATGGTAAGAAATAGTTAACAAATCTACAAATAACCCTATCAGTTTAATACGCATTAACATTACTTATTTATTTTTGTTTATGAAACAGAAAAACAACATTAAATTGAAATAGCTGCATTCATTTTCTTCACTTTTATTGTTAAAAATAATTTAAAAGATAACTTCTTCCTAACGTTCTCTTTGCTAAAACAGATCAGACATTATGCAAACCTTTCTGTGGGAAAATGTTAATGCTGAAGTTAAGGAAGTGTTTTTTACATAGCACTTAAGCCTTACGCTTTACATAGAACATGTATACATACAATATCACCCAACCGGAGTTGGTACTAATTTATTGACCTCAGAAGGATGTGAAGCTGAGTTAGCTTTGCTGGGATTCGAACCTGCACGCACTTGGTCATGGACTTCATGGACTTGGTCACCACCATGTTTCTCACGTATGCCAAAAACATCTTCCTGGGTGACTTCAACATGCCTGGCAATCCAGCAACCAAGTCAATTAAAGAAGATCTCCACTGCCTATTCAACACTCTGAACCTCACGGAGCACACGAAAGACCCAACTCACAGGAAAGTTAATATCCTCGACCTCATCATCACCGCCCTGCCCACCCTCCATCAAAGCTCTCCAATATGGTTTGACTGGTCAGACATCTAGCAATCCCTTTTGGTGTTCGTCAAACCCCACCAATCAAGCAAACCCAACATCAACTGCCATGCCCCAGTGAAACAACGCACCTTCAAGCCTAAACCTTCTGCACCCTGGTACACTCAAGAACTCAACTTCAACAAAAGAACCATCAGAAAACAAGAGCAGACTTGGAAATACATTCTGCAGTGCATCCGACCTCACCCTGCTCTTGGAACTCTCTGCTACACGCTGACGACTGATCACCACTGCCAAGGCCAACTACTTCCAAAGCACCATAGCCAAGGCAAACAATGAAAGCAGAGCCCTCTTCAAAGCCATCAAGCACTGCATCAACCCTCTGCCCGACACACCCATACCACACTCCATCGAGAAATCTACCGCCATCAACTCTTTCTTCATCAATAAGAACAGCATGATCTGCCATCACAAACACCAATGTTACAACTGACAGAAAACTACACATCCGATATCGCAAAACCACAACTACCTGCACAACCTTCAAAATACTATGAAAGGCCCCACTGCCATTCTAGCATCCCTCAAGGCCATATCCTATACAGATGACATCTTCCCTGCCTATGTACTCAAGAAACTTCCAACTGAAGCACTCCTCCCTTACCGGACAATCATCAACAGCTTCTAAACTCAAGGCACCTTCTAAACTCAAGGCACCTTCCTCTCAATCCTCAAGACCAAACACTGAACCCTGACAACCTCGGCAACTACTGCCTCATCACCCATCTTCCATTCATAGGTAAAATACTTTGGAAAACAGTTGCTACACAACGTCTCCAACACACCAAAGCCAACAACCTCTTTTAGTCCTGCCAATCTGGCTTCAAAAGATAAATACAACACAGAAATGGCTACCATCCAGGTGATCGATGATGCCCTTAAAATCCTTGATGATGACCACCCATGCTTCTTGTGTTCTCCTTCACCTCTTACCAGCATTTGACACAGTAGGCCACCAGACACTCGCCGAAAATCTATATCGCTGCATCTGGATCAGTGAGATCATCCTCAGCTGGTTCAAATTGTACCTTGCTGCTCAACACCAGTTTGTACAAATGAATACCTCCAGATCACCAACTCTTCCCATCTCTTGTGGAGTTCCACATCGTTCCGTCCTCTCCCCCGTGATCTTCAATCTTTACATGTAACTGCTTGGAACCCTCCTCACGCCACACAACATCCAAATCCAAAAATACTCAGATGACACTCAGCTTTACCTGAAGAAATCCTCCATCAAAGACATCCACAGACTTAAAGCTTGCCTCTCATCGATCCAATCATGGATCCAGTCCCCAGTGCTTACCTGAGGCTCAACCCTGCCAAGACTGAATTCCTACTGCTAACCAACAACACTGAACACCCGGACATCCAGACCTGGCTCTCTTCTATTCACCTTGAGGGCTTCACATCCAAGATGCCCACCTGCACCAGGTCCCTTGGGTTTGACACTGACAGACACCTCTCCTTCAAACAGCACATAGCAAGGAAGACACAAACTTCTTGGTACCAACATTCTGTTGTGTGGAAATTCAAGCTCTTCATCCCAGAAAACAACTTCAGAGCTGCTGTCCAAGCCTTGGTCCTCTTCCACATAAATGGTGGCAATCCTCATTTGGTAGGCTTTCGGGTGACTAGGCTTGCTCCTCTGAGATGGGCCCTGCATGCTGCAGCAAGACACATCAAAGGACTCCACAAATTCAACCACAGCACCCTGACCCTCATCGAACTGCACTGGTTCCCGATCTACCAACTTCAAATCCTGCTGCATCATCTACAAGGCTGTCACCCTGAAGTCCCCAAGCTACCTCACTGAGAAACACAGCATCTATGGAGGCCTACGATCAACCAGAAGTAAGAACATATGCAGACTTGAACTCAGCCGGTTCAATAAGGATAAAACCAGAAGACAAACCTTCTCTGTCTACACCACAAGAATCTGGAACCTCTTCTTCATCAACATCCGACTCACCCCCGCTAGTCCTACTCTTCCTCGTCATAGTACTGACTTCCCTTCTCATCCTCCTGTGGTGGAGGGGCCCATGATTCTGGTGGGTATCTACCTGAGGATTGTGGGTAAGGGAGAGGTAATTGCACCTCCAGGCTGGAAATAATGGGTTGGGAGCATAGAATTGGAAGATAGGTCCGGTCATGGATGCTGGGGCCACAGGCGTAAGTACTGGGACAATGAAGAGTGACATGGTGCTAATGGTTTTATATAGATACTGCTGGATGCATGCATTGCACACCCATCTCTGTTGGTAGCAGTCAGGTGGGAATTTGCTATTTCATGTGTTCTATGTTGTCCACCCCATGTTGGTCTGCACCACAGGGTGAGGGGAGTCAGACAAAAACGAAAGCATGCACAATTTAAAATGTGTTCACTGCTCCTGGGCCAATCATTTCATCCCACTGATCACTATGAGACAAAATTAGAAGTCTCTACAAGTAAAGTGATTCAGCGCTCTCATAGCATGCAGCAATCACAGCTCTGTATACTGCACTGGTCGCATCTGTAGATCCAAGCATTCCAGTAATTGACTGGGTCCGTCCCAAATTGTCTCATGTGCTTTGGCTGGATTGGTGACAGAACGCATGCATCCCCATCCTGGCCAAAAATATTACGACACAAAACAATTAGTGTGTCATTGATGAATTACTTTCTGTTTCGAAGTGTAGAGGATACAGAAAACAACAGCATATGGTCTCTGGCTCAAGTCTACAGCTGGTATCCCGTTCTTCTAAAAAGAATACTTCTGATATGAATCAGTTGCAAATATGCATTTATCAGATTCAGTCTCTCGCACACACTACATAAACATGCACACACAACCACACACACCCCTTCACATCATTGTCTGTTTTGCACAGTTAATAATATTGAATAAACACAAGTACTGTGGCACGTGTGTGTAGAGCGAGCTAGACCGTAAACTGTGCCTGTAAACGTAAACCTGGAGCGTTCCAAGTGCCGAATGAGATTACTGCAATAAATGATCTCATGCCCAAATAACCAGAAAGACTCAAGGAATATGGAAATACTACTTTATTATCAATTCAATAAAGTAGGGAAACCTGGTGAACAAACAATTTGCAGCTCACACACTTTCAATGCATTTTGGTTACACAAAGGGTTTCATACCTTGATATACGTCAGCCATGACGTCATTCTATTTGGCTAACAGTAAACCTACTGGGTTGAGGAATTGGTTAAAGGAAACGTTCATGACTATAGTTTTTATACATGTTAGTAACATCATTGGATGCCCCTTATCTGGTAGGCATCCTTGTACTACCTCTAACTACGGAACATACTGATAATAGTATAACAACAACAGCGGATAGGCTTCGGCAACAATGTATGGTCCACCATTACATAGGCCCTCATGACTGGTTTGCACTCTCTTCCAACCTTGAACATTTGGCTTATTAGCAGCACGTAAGCCAGAAACCCAGGTGCAAGGGAACAATGTCAGACAACTGCCTTTCTTAGCTAATTAGTCTACCATCTCTCATCAGTTAGGCCCTAAACCAAGGCTTCTTCTTTGTAGTTGACCTTTTTGACTGTTCTCTTCCTTAGAACTTTAAAGGGAGTGAAGCTACACTGTTATCTTCAACTGGAGCTTTATGACTAGGCCTTGTCTTTCAGTCCTGGAACACATGTGAGGAGACCGTGATTATGTCCATTCTGACCCTCTATTTACTGCTATTTCATTCAATTATATTGGGTGCTATTACTCTTATTGGTCTCTGGAAACTTGGTTCCTCCATTCTACATGCGTTTTCTGCATCTTTAATTGAATAATATTTGGGATTCACGACTGTTCACTCCTTTTCTTAATCTAAGAGAAATATGTCCTGTGAATGTAGCTTATCCTCTTCGATTCCTTTCAAGCCTTGCAGTTGCGTCTTGCTGTGGCATCCTTGATCTTAAGCCAAGCGAATACCCTCTGTTCTTCCATGAATCTGTATTCCAGTGCCTGTTAGCTCTGCAGCCTTGTTGTTTCTCTTCTCGAGGCTTCGCGTTTACTTTTATACGATGCCGATGTCCATTTTCTCAACATTGCTGCTTTGTTCGCTTTCTATTTCCTACTTTAGCGAGCGTCTACATTGTCTTATCTACCTTGCGTTCTGCGTGTATATACATCTACTACGTCTCTTGTCACTTATTTTCTTAGTGTATATGGTCTTCTTTATATCCGCATATGTGTTTACTTCATCACTTCAGCCACATCTTCATTCTTTAGGCATTCATGTGTTGATTTCAGTGAGTCCTCGTATATAATCTTCTTCATGATGTCACTTCACATCTGTCAAACTTTACTTATAGTTCCTCTATGTCCAGTGGTGTCTCCAGACTCATGTCTACCGCATCAGTTCGGGGATACATTTGGTACAGTTGTCTGAGGGCATAACGTCTCTCAGATCTCTGATGTGGTGTTGGGATGATACTTGCTGTTTTCTTGCTGTTCTTCCAATGTGACAGAGGTGAGGGCGTGGGCTCTTTAAATGACATAGACATCTGCCTCTCTATGAAACCATCAAGATAGACAAGCAGGCAGATAAATGGATGCAAAGATCAATAATCTAGAAGGTAGTCAGACAAGAGAGATAGATTGACAGAGTCCTAAAGTCTAGATAAATAGAAGCTACATAGCTAGATTTCAACATCATTTTGCGTGGTGTTTAAGAAATTTCTGAACATCATTTTAAGCCAAAACTGCCAGCACTGGTATAGAGTGAACACATGACATTAATTTTACAGAACACTTTCTGCATTTTGAAAGAACTTCAGGTGATGGCCACTACAGTTTTTGAAATCATTCTACTTCATTTTTCCAATTAAAACATATGGCTGTCAGATAATGGAACATTTTTGTGCATTGCAGACTAGCGTCACTGGTGGCACATACTTAAAAAAGTAACCAAACAATGTACGTCTTGATACATATATAATACTGATAACTTCTGCACACCACCCCCACCTACAAGGCTGTGTGCTGCACCCTGATGCCCTGGCTGCCTGTGTGCCGGTGTGGGAGCACTAGGTACAAACATACACGACTCATCAATGAACCAAACTACTGCTGCCAACTTCCCGCCTCTCCCCCACACCTAAAGCTTAGCTGCTTCACCACTGGCTGCAGCCAGTCCATTCCAAGGCTCCCTCCATCCCCAGCCGCATGCCCAGTCCCCTCAAAGCTTTCCATTTGCTCATATTTAAATATTATCTTCAGCAGAATATGAAACATGTCTGCTGGGTGTAGTGGCAAATTGAAACATATATGCTCGGTGTAGTGGCAAATACTTAAGGTAGAACTAGGGCTCCAGTACTAAAAGAACTACGTGGTGGGACTCTGACATACCAATGGGAACTGGCGCCACAGGAAATAAACATATACTAAAATGAAATATGCACATTTTATTCAATTTGTCTTTCCGAGCTGCACAGGAAAAAGAGGCATTTGCCAAGAGAACAGATTTTCATGTAACATTGCTGGATACATATAAAAAGAGTGCATCATGTGTACCTGTGATGGCATCTGTAACACAACAAGATGTCTTGTATGGCATAATGTTAATAAGACAGTTTATGAGTTCATCTTGAGGGACTCGTGTGGTCTTTTGGCTAAGTGTTCCAACCACACGACCAAGGTTCGAATCACAGCTGTTCCTCCCTTTACTAGTGGGTATCCACCATATTATTATTATTATTATTATTATTATTATTATTATTATTATTAATATTATTAATTGATTCCTTGAAAACAGGAATCGCAAAAAAATATAATTTGGTGCACCGATCTAAAGTAAACAGAGGCACTCTGAAAAAGGTAGGCAGACGAATGCTGTACACCAAGCGCTGTTGTTCCCTCGATTTGTGCACTGGGCAGAACCAATACGTTTGCTGCTTGTGTCATGCTCTGCTCTGCTCATTCTGAAAAGTGTGTAAGTGTGTAGCCGCCACTAGCCACCACACAATCACAATCAAAACCGGACTCATCACAACAGGAGTGGCCCAGTGGCCCAAGAAAGCCATTGCTTCCTTCAAGGCACTGCCCTGCCAGATCTGCAAAGTTAGGGTCACAGAAGAAAGACACACGAAACGGACGATCATCAGGATCATCACAACTGATGATCGTTGGTATTTTTTAAAAAGGGCTTCTGATTTGACTGTTTCCTTAAGTGAAACTTAAGTGGAGGCAGAGGGGGGGGAGGGGTGCAAGAGAGGGAGACACAGGAATTAATGGATAGCTGTAGGAATTCGGAATAGGTACCTCACTGTGACTGAAACTAAGTCAGGAAAGAAAGAAAAACTAAACCAATGATCATTAAAACTTCAAACTTAAAAATGTTGATGATCGTTTGTCTTTTTTTAAAAGGGCATCAACCTCTCTGTCTCTCTAATTGAATTATAAATCAGAGGGAGATGGACTTGCCCCACATGAATCAAGTGTCATTCATCAAACCTTCAGGGCTTCATGGCAGCGTCGGCCTCACCTGCAAGCCCTGGCTGGCTGAGTTGCCCTTCCTTCATCTGAACTTTTATTTATTACTTGCTTTTGTTGATTTCAACTTGGAACATCAGCAGATCACATCAGGAGGTGGGGGTGGCACGGGAAACTGTGAACAAATGTGCTGACACAATGAGCTGAGTGACCCTTCCTGGGTGGGCAACTGACCATAATGACGGAGCCACGGTGGCAGGTGGCAGGCTGTCTAGAGAGCCCTGGCCACCTGTAGCTGTTCATTGAAGTCATTAAAGTGTTACAATAAATGTACCAAGAAACACTAGAGGGCAGAGCACTGCAGCTCAAGCTCAGCTGCACTGAAGTTTTAAACACACAGAGTAAAGAATGGTTAATGCATATGTTTAATACAGAGTTCAATTTGGCCCACTTTGTATGCTTTTTAAACCCAGCCACATAAAATTGATTATGATTCGGCCTATGGCTGATTGCCTGGCTGGGTAATACAACGCTGCTGAGAGTCAATGGCTTAATTGCAGTTGTAAATACGTGACTGGTGCAAATTTAATTTATTTAATTTTATTTAATTTTTTTGTAACGTGCTGGAACAAGGCCAGGGGGAATAGAAGTGCAGACATGACAAACAACACACACGATAAAGAATATCACTGTGGTACAGAATTAGAGGAGAGGAGATAACAACAGGTTATTCAAATAGATAGAAAGATCTTGAGTCCGTGCTTGAAGGATGCCAGTG
The DNA here is from genome assembly GCF_040938575.1 of Ambystoma mexicanum. Lineage (NCBI taxonomy): Eukaryota > Metazoa > Chordata > Amphibia > Caudata > Ambystomatidae > Ambystoma > Ambystoma mexicanum. The sequence continues at coordinate 1,002,872,696 of NC_090931.1, read as the reverse complement.
AGGAGCAGGACCTGAGATCAGGGGGCAAAGCATTCCAGGGGGAAAGAGCAGTCATAGGAAAGCAGCCATCTAGAACAAGTGACAGTTTAGCTTTCTGGGTTACCAGCAGGCCACTATTGTTGGATCTCAGAGTGTGCCTGACTGGGAGACATTCAAGCAGAGGTGACAGATAATGTTTGTTATAATCTGGCTTGCAAATGTGTTACCTTAGTCTAAATCTTTAAAGAAGATAGTCCTCATGTACCTAAATGAAAACATTCAAGCCAAATGTTCCTACAAAATCTACCTACTTTGCTAACCCAATATGCATGATACTTCAGGTAAGCAAATTGACTGTCATGCCTCCGTTCTTCATGTAAATCATAAATGCACTGATAATGCTTTTAAAGTTAAGGAGATTACGGGCCATTAGCCTTGAACTGTCATCGGAGAGGTAAACAGGTCGCCTACTCTTTCCAAAAAGACAATTGTGGACAATACAAAGTGACTGGTACAGGTTTCCTGATTGGGAGCCAGTGTAAAGATTTCCTGGCAGATGATATATGATCATGTCTCTGCAGCCCACAAACAACGTAGACAGCGTTGTTCTGAACCACCTGGCGAATATTCAATTCTCCTTTTCCCAGTCCCTGCAAGAGACTCTAGCAATAGTCCAGGCCTGACCCGACCCAATAATAGCCCAACCTACTATAGCACAGCTATTTGGCTGAAGGAGAGGACGAATGAGGGCTAGAAGCTTTAGCTGGTAAGATGGACATGAGACTAGGTGAGTCACATGAGCTTTCATATTTAGCTCTTGATCAATATAACAACTAAGGTTTTAACTTTAGGTAAGGTTTTACACAAGCAGTCTGCCACTTTAAAGGTTTTGTAAACAGTGTCAAGTTTGTGACGCTTGTGAGAAGTACCCACAATCATTATTTCAGTTTTATCATTGTTCAGGGCAAGTCTGTTCGACAACATCCAGCAATGTATATAACTATAGATGGAATTGATTGTCATTGTATCTTTAGAATTGTTGCCTGTGAGGGGGATAAGACACTGGGTGTTATCAGTGTAATTGGCGTAACTCACTCTATTAATAAGTATGTCTTAGCCAAGTGTGCCTTCAGTGACTTCATTTATAGGCCGTATGCTTGTTTTTGCACTGAAGGTCTGTTAAAAACAGGCATTGGAAAAGCCAACAATTTTGGCCTGTGTATAGGTATTGGATAAGCATTTGCCAGACGCAGCTGTCATTTGCTCAGCTTGCAACATTTCCAGCTGTTACTATTGTGTAGTCAGGTGGTATTATTATGGCAGTAGCTGACAAATGCCTCTCCTAGGCCCACACAAAAGTCACATCTGTAGACTTTGTCAAATGCTTGTTATAATCTGGCTTGCAAATGTGCTATCTTAGTCTACATCTTTAAAGAAGATAGTCCTCATGTACCTAAATGAAGACATTCAAGCCAAATGTTCCTACAAAATCTACCTACTTTGCTAACCCAATATGCATGATACTTGAGGTAAGCAAATTGACTGTCATGCCTCCGTTCTTCATGTAAATGATAAATGCACTGATAATGCGTTTAAAGTTAAGGAGATTACGGGCCATTAGCCTTGAACTGTCATCGGAGAGGTAAACAGGTAGCCTACTTTACCCCAAACATGGAAAAGATGTCTTGCTAGACTATGTCATTAATCTTCATTGTGTATATATCGGTTATTTACCTCATGTAGTACTTTCAAGATAGCACATACTGTACATTGTTCATGCAATCCCTGATTGTAATTAGGTGAAATTTTGAAAATGGAAGGGCTTTAAAACACCACTTGATTTGCTGTTACCACTAATACTGCAATGGGTCCCCCTGATTCAATGTCCGTAGTTAACCCCAATTGTATTTGAGATTTGAAGCACTGTGTTTTGGGAATGTGGGTGTTAAAGACTGTGATAATCTGAAAAACCATTTGATCATTGAAAACACAGCATGCAAGGAATCTGGATCTCCAAGCCCGAGAGAAATGTGCAAGCCTATGAGAATGGAAAACACTGTATGTTGCCAAACTGAGTCGCAAAGCCCAAAGTAGTGGTGGCTGGTGAATCCTGTGGAGGGGTATAAATATTTCCACCGAATCAGTGCTTGTTAGTAAGCCTTAAAATCCTTGATGATGACCACCCTTGAAATTGGGTAAATTAGGCCATACAATTTTCAGTCAGTTCTGTACGGGGCCATATAAAAAACTCCAATGTATGTCAGATTGCCAAAAATACGCAGGAGTGGGTTGCAAAACATTGTAATGCTGATTGTCTGTCTCAACATGTTATGCATTACTGGCAGGTGTATCTGTGCTTCGCACAGTAATTCCTACTTCAGTCCTACTTTGAAGTTTATTTATTGAACAAAACCAATGCTTCCTTGTAGACAATATTGCTAGTCTTTCCTGCAGGAGCTGGTGTGAACAAATTGTCTTTGTTTCCAACTCTGGAGAAAACCAGATAAAGCTGACCATGAGACAAGCATGAATCCCGTAAATTGGTTCCAACTAATTTGAGTTGGAGCATCCAAAAAAGGTAACATTGTCTACACCATGGAACCTACCCACATGCTAAATGTCAGGTTTGTAGCATGTCGAGAAGTATGATGAACATTTCGAACGGACACACACACATATCCAAGCATTGCAGATCACTTAAAAAAACATGTAAAAAAGAAAACAAATCAGCAAAAAATAAATATTTTATACGTTTTACCATGGAACCTACGCACATGCCAAATTTCAGGTTTCTAGCATGTTGGGAAGTATGCTGAACATTAACAGACACACACACACATATCCACACGTGTCCCATATATATATATATATGGGATACATTACTCACCGTAATCGTATTTCTGATGCTTGTATCTGCTTAGATTCACATGCTGTGCATAGGCCGACATCTAGTGGAAGCTGCAGAGTATTACAGTTTGTTTTTCGAAACTCGAAAATGGGCGTCGACACAGGCGTGCCAGTAATACTATCCCTAGTGTGACGTCCACTGTACCCAAGATCCCTCACGCGTCTAGGATCCTCAGATTGTATTTTTTCTGACATGAGGAAGCATGAGGAGTAGCGTGAGTACAGATAATCCAAGCAGATAGACAGAAAGGTAAGACTACCAGCAATCATGCGCCTTCTCTCGGAGGGGAGGAAGGGTGGGTCGCATGTGAATCTAAGCAGATACAAGCATCAGAAATACGATTACGGTGAGTAATGTATCCCTTCTGAGGCTTGTGGAATCTGCTTAGATCACATACTGTGCATAGATTAGCGAGCAGTACCAGAAGAAGGAGGTGGGATGGGAGAAGAGTCATGAGCAAACAGGTGTCTCAGAACCGCTTGTCCCACTTGTGTATCTGTCTTGGAATGAGTGTCAATGCAGTAATGCTGAGTAAAAGTGTGAATAGAGCTCCAAGTAGCTGCTTTGCAAATGGTGTCGAGGGGAACATTTGCAATGAAAGCCAGAGTGGCCCCAATGCCTCTAGTAGAGTGGGCTCTTGGCGTAAAAGGCAGAGTTTTTTCAGAAAGAGGGTAACACAGCTGTATACAGTTGATAATCCACTTCGAGATAGCGCCTTTAGAGACGCGATCTCCCTCTCTGCCTGTAGCTACAGAGACAAACAGTTGATCTGTTTTCCTTAGTGGTCTGGTTTTGTTTACATAGTAGAAGACCGCCCTACGCACATCTAGGGTGTGTAGTTTCACCTCAGCCGAGCTTTGCGGGTTCTGGAAGAAAGCCGGAAGCTCGATGGACTGGTTTACATGGAATTTAGATATAAATTTAGGTGAGAACCTAGGGTGTGCGTAAAACCAGTTTGTCTTTGTGGATAGTAAAGAAAGGATCCTGCACTGACAGAGCCTGAATTTCACTGACCCTTCTTATAGAGGTAATGGCTACTAAGAAGGCAGTTTTATAAGTCAGGTGTTTGAGACTACTTTTATGCATGGGTTCGAAAGGGGGGCCCATGAGCTTAGCTAGCACCACATTAAGGTCCCATCCTGGCGGTGGGTTAGAAATAGGAGGGTGAAGTCTCTTTACTCCTTCCATGAAGGCTTTAACTACTGGTACTTTCCACCACGACACCTTGTTATGGGATGTGGTGTAAGCCGAGAGGGCAGCCAGGTGTACTTTCAGAGAGTTAAAAACCAATCCTGCATCCAGCAGGTGGAGCATGTATGTCACAATGTTGGAAGGAGTGCAATCAACCGGGTTGATTTGTTTATTCTGGCACCAAATAACAAATCTCTTCCACTTGTCAAAGTAACAGTGCCTTGTGTTTGGTTTCCTGGATTCTTTTAGGATGTCCATACACCTCTGTGGTAAATTGAGATGTCCAAACTCTATGACCTCAGGAGCCATGCTGCCAGGTTCATTGAATTGGGTTGCTGGTGCACTGTTTGACCTTGTTGCTGGGACACTAGGTTGTACCAGGCTGGGAGTTTGATGGGCTCGCACACTGCCATCCTGCGTAGGTGTGGAAACCATGGTTGTCTCGCCCACATGGGAGCAACTAGGATGAGCGTCATCGATTCCTTGTTCATCTTGTATACTACCTTCCTGATGAGAGGAGTTGGTGGAAAAGCGTACGCAAACATCCCTGACCAGTTCATCCACAGGGCGTTCCCTTGGGAGTCTGGCTGGGGGAACCTGGATGCAAATCCTGGGCATTGTTTGTTTTCGCTTGTGGCGAATAAGTCTATAGTGGGGAAACCCCACTGAGAGAAGAGATCTTCTACGATCTCTCTGTGAAGGACCCATTCGTGTTCTTTTGGGAGGGAGTCTCTGCTTAGAGCATCCGCTAGGGAATTGAGCTCCCCTGGAACATGTTGCGATGACAGGAAGATGTTCCGTCTGAGTGCCCATATCCAGATTTTTTGGGCAAGCTTGGACAGATTTGGCGAACGAGTTCCTCCTTGCTTGTTCAGATAGAACATGGCTGTCGTGCTGTCCGTCCGGATCTGCACCGACAAGTTTATTAGATGGGGCTCGAACGCCCGAAGCGCTCTGAATACTGCCAGAAGCTTTAGCAGGTTGATGTGGTTCTTGGCTACTGAGTGAGACCAGAGACCCTGAGCTGTGTGGTGGAGATGGTGAGCTCCCCACCCAGTCAGGCATGCATCTGTAGTCACCACTGCCTGTACTTCGGGATCGTAAAAGGGTTTTCCCCTTGCGAGATTCTCTCTTGTCCACCAGTGTAGGCTCTGTACAAGGGTTGGCGAAACGACCACTAGATCGTCCCACTGACCACTTGCCTGAGACCATTGTTTCGCCAACCATTCCTGCATAGGACGCATGCGCAGTCGCGCGTGGGGGACCAGGTAAATGCATGACGCCATCATGCCCAGTAACCGCATTGCTTTGCGTACCGTTATTTGTTGACCGGACTGATAATGTGGAATTTGCAGTAGTATATTCCGAATTCTCTCTTCCGAAGGGAAGGTCAACCCTTTCTGAGTATCTAGGATTGCTCCTAGGAACTGTTTTGAGGTGCTTGGCACTAGGCTTGACTTCTTCTCGTTGATTGAGAAGCCTAATTCATGGAGGAGGTCGATAGTCCTTTGAATGTTTGTCCTGCAAATTCCTGGGGTTTCCCCCGTTATGAGCCAGTCGTCCAGATAAGGGTATACCGGGATTGCCTCCCTGCGTAGGTGTGCAGCTGCCACCGCCAGTACCTTGGTGAATACCCTGGGTGCTGAAGCTATCCCGAAGGGCAGTACCTTGAATTGGTAGTGGCGACTGTCCACCTTGAAGCGCAAGTACTTTCTGTGCGCCGGGAGCATGGAAATATGAAAATAAGCATCTTTCATATCCAAGGTTGCCATGTAATCCCCCTTTTTTAGGAGGGGGATTACCTCTTGTAGCGTGGTCATACGGAATTTTTGGGGCTTGACATACTTGTTGGCAGGCCGTAAGTCCAGTACTGGGCGCATTGTCAAATCTTTCTTTGGCACAAGGAACTAAGTTGAATAGATACCCTTGTTTACCTGGTGTCCTGGGACGAGTTCTATCGCGTCCTTTTCTAGCAGAATGGCAATCTCCTCGAGAAGGATCTTCTGATGTTCTAAGGAGTGTACTCTTTGTCGTGGAGGATGGTTCCGGGGACGCTGCAGTAATTCTATACAATATCCTGTGGACACTGTTGACAGCACCCATCTGTCTGAGGTGATCCCTTCCCAAGCCTGGGTGAAGTTGGAAATGCGTCCCCCTACTGGGGTTGCGTGAGAAGGGACCCTGAACTGAGCGTCACTGCTTTGGTGGAGGCGTGCCACCTCCCTTGTTGGGGCTGCCTCTGCCTCTTCCACGCCCTCTCTTGTTACCCCGGCTGTAACTTTGGGTAGACTGCTGGCTGTTGTTCCACTGTGTACCCTGTACCTGGGCTTTAAGAAATGTCACAGGATTGCTAATGTAAAAATCCACCTATAAACTGTGTTCATTTTATATGTATAAATGAAAGATTTAGGTGAAACTTAAAGTAACCCAGTTTGAGTTAATTAACTATTAAAAAAAATAAAAAAATTCTGCTTTGACAGTGCTCAGCCTGGGAAATGTTGACACTTTGCTGCTGGCAGGAAAGGACTAATTGCTGCTGGGAGGCCTCGCATACTCATGACAATGCTCTTCATTAGACATTCGTCTTTGCCCCAGGCAAAGACAATAGAAGTATTGGACACTCATCCTTCCAGGGGAGGAGCAGGATGCTGGGAGAGGCTTCTCATTGAACTTCAAAGGACTTGTCAGTTGCTTCCACTTGGGAAGGAAAAAAAACGGACTTGTGATTTTTGGATTTAAAATGCTTATATGCCACTGAACTTCAAGACATTTAACTTGGCAGCCAGAATAAATAGACAAGTGAAAAATACACACATATAAATCTGAACTTATGCTAGCCATTTGAAGACTTGGTAGGATTTCTTACTGCTTAAGGAACTGAAGTTATGAAAAAGGACTAAATGCGCATAAACTATTAATGCTGCAAATCTAATATTGTGTACCCATGTTGTAGGGGTAAACGCACATATATGTACCGAATTAGGAATTGTTAGGCCAAATATTTATGATTAAAATTGGCAAACTTCAATAGAAAGACAAAACCATTGACTTGGGAGTTGGATGTAAAGGTGGCCCACAAAATATGTAATTTATGCATCGATTTTCTTAGAGGGCATAATTATATAAATATGTATTTGTGGGAAAGTTACATTTTGGACCCAATAACTATGGGAGGTTTCCAAGTCACATCATAAAACATGATAACCCTTTCTGTCATCCAACCAGCAAAAGCAAGGCGGGAACTGTGCCTTTGACCAATCATAGCCTTGAGGGTGTGGTTTGCAAGTCTGCCCCTACCATAAACTGAGTGATGTCATTTGGCATGATAAACAAGGGAACCTCACAACACACAACCACACTGATTCCTGACTCCATCCTGATTTCCGCATGGCACCCTGTTCCTGAATTCTCCATCTTGTTCCTGATTCCAGATTTCTTTACAAAGCCAAGGCCTCAGAGTTGCCGAACTCTTTTTCAGCTAGGCCCAAATCCTGAAACCATCCCAAAACATAAGGGAAGACATTTTGATCCAGTCTGGCTTGCTACCATTAAGGCTTGCCTGCTGAAACCCGCCATCCCACTGATCTACAGTGTCCAGCATCCAGAAGGGCAAATCCAATCCAGTCTAGTCTGAGGTGCCAGTCCAGGTGACCAGAACCGCTTTGCTGATCCAATTCCACCAGATACGCCCTGATGACCGGAGCTCTTGACGGTCCAAAATCTTAAATTAAAGTAGACTGTAAGTATCAATAGGAATCATAGTAAACCATAGTATATTTGCCTTGCCTTGTCCTACCCCAATCTATAATCTATCCCATCTTTAATTTAAGAACTTATAACATTGTCAGAACCATTCTTGGAACCCTGTATGTGCTTACTAGTGTTAGAGCGATATTATCTTCATTTTGGTTTACTAGACAATAACCCATTAGTGATTTGGATTAAACAAAATAATTCCCATAAAGAAAACGGGGTAATCACCACGTGAAGGGTTACAGTGGCCGAGTAACTGTGGAGATTCACGGGTGGCATTCTTCTTTTCCTTAGCCATTAAATCTAGTTTAAATAAAATCAACCTGTCATTTTAAAACCGATTTTCTGTTATTCTCTGTTGTTCTATTTTCCTAAAAGCACTTCTCATTCCAACTTGCATATCATCCTCAATATAATAGCTATAGACTTGATTTCAACTCTAATTTAAACCTAAGACCTTTAGGTACATCCCTACCAAAAATACGCATTTTCTTAAAAACCGTTTAGTGAAAATTAGGCGGGAATTCGCATTTCTGCAAAGTTTTACACATGTGATCTCCAATACAAAGTATTTCCAAACCTCCATTCTGATTCAAAGTGTGTACTGTTGCTCATATTATACTTTATGTTTGTTAGGATCTTTACAGTGTTGCTCCCATAGAGATTTATATCAATTTAAGGATTTTTGCACACTTTTCATTGATTTCTAAGCCATTTTCGAATGTCATTTTAAAAGTGTAAGCTTTCCAAAACGTTTTTCTCTATTGTTTGGGGAGGGAAGGTTGTATTCAAATGCTGTTGATTGTTCTTTATTCCTGAATACCTACTGCTCCCTTACATATGTGTAAAATTGCTTATTTGTGAGTTGAGGAATTTGTAGGGGGAAATCTTAACTTAAACACTATCTTTTCAACAAGCCAAAACTGTTCTTTTCCCTGTGTTTTAGCTTCTGTGTTGCTAAAAATGAATTCAACTACATTAACTACTTTATTAATTGTATTGTCACCACATTGGTGATTGCTGCCCCATATTTTAAAACAGATGTTTGATTTGAATTTTAAATAAATAAATATTACCTTTACCAACCAGCCTGATTCCTGGTCCATTGTGACCTGGGGGTATTTTGAGAAGGGGTGTGATATGAGTGGTATATCACTCAGAATATTGAACCTACAAACACAATAAATCAGTATTTCATTTATGCATTGAAAGCTAGGCTGAGACCCGGGTATATTGCCTGATTGAAACCCTTAACAAGGTTCACCTTCACCCCGGAAGATCTGCTCCTATTCGTGTTCCACCTTGCTCAGAGTGTGTCTCTATGTTCCGCCTTTGATCCGTGTGGGAAGAGATAATGGGTAGTAGATGTATGTGATTAAAGTTAAGTGCCTGACTTTGCCTGACCTGATTAGCAGGACATGTCCAATGAGATATTTTATTTTGCATTTTTAAAGCGCTCACACAGCACAGGGGCATTGAGGCGCTGTTACAGGAATATGTCTCTTAGTTGCGTATTTATAATGTGCTTAATACCCACAGGTATCTAAGCGTGGACCCGGGGATCGAACCTGTATTGCTTTGTGTCGTCTTGTTTCCAAGGTGAGCATGTTGCCGCTTAGCTATCCTCCTGGGATATTTAAGGGTTAGCCTCTTTACTCTCTCGCCCTCTTCCTCAGCCCAGTGTTGGTGCAGAAAGGGGAGTGGTTGGGACATTGGAGAATCCTATAAAATACTATCAGGCATGGGTACAGGAAAGGGGGGAATACCGTGTCTCACCATCGTTTGCCTCCCCTCCCCTCCCTGAAGACCTCTAACCCAGGCTATCCACCATTACTGGTCCACCCCCAGGGTCTGGATCCAAAAGTAATGGCCGTGCCCTACCCACCTGGGAGAGAGATTCCCGAGACTAGTAAGTGAGACAGCCTTTGGTTTCCCACACTTCTGATGCATTGTTATTCATTAAAAATGATAACTAGCACAGCTTGCAGGAATGGGTTATCAGGTTCATGAATAACAGGGAGCTGCCCAGGAATGCAAAGACATGTGCACCATGCATACTGTTGGCTTTGTACGCACAACTGACAGTTGAAATAATGAATTGCACAAATACCTCATCAACATCAAAATGAGTCTGAGAGACAAAGTACCAGGGCTCAGAAATACGCCCTAAAACTCAGCTGAGGCAAACACCCCCACATATTACTGCTACTCTTGTCCTTCATTAAGTATTATTTCAGTGTTTTGCTTCTATTCTTTTCCTTTGGCATTTTATGTATTTTCTTTTTGATGTTGGTTATCGTTGAACTATTGAGTGTATGTGACACGAGTGGATTAGTATGTATAGAACTCTTTATATTATTCTATTTTTTTATGTATATTATGTTTTTGTCTGTTGATTACATACAGTACATGGGTTCACAATAAAATGATGTATTTTTTATCAATAAATTGATGACTGGGTTTTGTATGATTATTGCATAGGTTTGGAGTCATTGAGCCTCATTATGTAAATACCAGCATGGCTGGAATCATGAATTTTCCGGCTTCTGGGAATGGGCAATTATCGGGGCATTATAGCCCTGGCAGACCCAGTAATTGCCCATTCCCATGCGCCGGAAAATATAAGTCCCCATTCCCATTTGAGTCCCATTCATGAATGGTGCCGGTGCATCCGTCGAGGTCTGTGCGTGGGTGCTGCTCCGCCCGCCAGGTCAGACCTGGTGGGCTGAAAGGCACCCGCTTGTAGAACTTGTAGTTTGCCAGTCGGGAAACAACCGTACCAGCAAACTTACCGGTACCATTGTTCCCGGACTGGCAAACTTATAATGAGGCCCATTAAGTAGAGCATTTCACAATATCCTAGGACGTTTTTCCTGTTGATTAGTCAGCAAATATTTGGCACGGTATGAAGGTTCATCTATCCCGCCTTAATGGACTTCAGCTCGGCTCATAATTGTAATGTCAGGCCAGCATTGTTTGATATTGTTGCTGAAATTTCTATACAATATTTAATGCAACCATATCAGGACAAACACGTGGTTTTCCTTGTTGATTAAAAATGTACCTGCCGGTTACCCAGTGGCATCAGGATCAGGCAAGGGTGTGCATTAGTACCCTTGCTTTTCAAGTAGTGACAGACTCAAAATCAATGGATTCAGATGATGGACTCAATAGCACTAACTCAATGTATTTGTTTCAGGGAATATACACAATTCTGGTTCAGGGTGTTGCTCTAGTGTAGCTGACGAGTCATGATATTCATCAATCTTTACTAGTTCTTTCAGTCTTTTGTGGAACATGTTGGTCGATATTCAAACAAGTGATGTTTCTTTAGTCCACTAAAAGTTTCTATTTCGCCCAAGGCATCATTTCTTTGCTCAAGTGTTGGCTAGGAGACTTGTAACTCAGTTTAGTTTTCTAACCAGCATCATTCTAACAACCATGTGGGTTTGTCGAAATCTCCGAAAATGTCCAAAAAAAAGCTGAATGCACAAAAAAATGCACATTCAGAATAGAAAAAATAAACGGAATGCCATTATATCGAACATGGGATGCAGGGGTGTCCTCTGCTCGCCATCTTCGTTATAATGGGATTCGGGGGTGCGGGGGTGTTCCCTGCTTCCTAAGGAAGGAACAATATAGTTCAAAAAAGAAAAGGACCCTGCAACTGCAGTCACTACCCATTTAGGGTTCAGAGTCATGCGTCGCAGGGGGAAGGTGCGACAGGAGGATCGGAGAGGTGAGAAGATAAGTGGCAAGGAGAGGGGATAGCAGGATTCAACATTTTTGTTATGCAAAGTTTTCCACTCGGCACAATTGCGCTGCGTTCTTTTCCGCTACAGATATATGACTTATATCAGGTTTTGTAGATTTGAGCAGACATTTCCCGAGTAGTGGCATGCCACTATTCAAAGGCTCTGTCAGTTCATTAGGAGATTTGAGGCACGGCTTCCTGACATACAATGTTCCAGTACTGTATCACTTTCTCACTTCACTATGGGCTTTTGAAACTCAGTTTCCCAGCTGTGGTAAGTCAGATATAGGAGACGAACAAGAGGGCATGTTTAAACACCACTGTCATTTGAAATGAAAGTAAACCATTTCTAAGCCCTACCGCTATGATGAGATACCTGCTCTAAAAAATAAAAAATATATGGTGCTCTATAGGACCTCAAACAAACCTATCTCACTCTCTCTCTCTCTCTCTCTCTCTCTCTCTCTCTCTCTCTCTCTCTCTCTATATATATATATTTCTGAGGCTTGTGAAATCTGCTTAGATCACATGCTGTGCATAGGCCGACATCTAGTGGAAGCTGCAGAGTATTACAGTTTGTTTTTCGAAACTCGGGGCGTCGACACAGGCGTGCCAGTAATACTATCCCTAGTGTGACGTCCACTGTACCCAAGATCCCTCACGCGTCTAGGATCCTCAGATTGTTTTTTTCCGCCATACTGGTCGGAAGCATCTTGCGGAGTCCCCTGGCCTTAGCCATACTTTTGCTAATAATTGAAAAATATAATTCTTTATTGACATCCTTCCCCACCCCAACGTCGACCCTCGACACTCGACGACGGCTGGAGAAGACATCGACCGTCGGCTGCCGCATGACGGATCTGGGCCTCGGAAGGCCGCTGGCCTCGGCCCGGGCCTGGTAGGCCGCTGGCCTCGGCCCGGGCCTGGTAGGCCGCTGGCCTCGGCCCTGCAAGTAGGGAGAGTGGGGGGTGGTACATACTCTTCACTCTTGGTATATAAGTACACCTTATCTTATATATTTCATACACTTACCAGCCCGCTGCCTTTAGGTGCGTATGGAGGGTACCCCTTTCCAATTCTGCCCCAAGTGCAACCGCAAATACCCTTGGGTCGACAGGCACGCCACGTGCAATCTCTGCTTGCCGAGGGACCACCCCGAAGCGAACTGCAGAGCGTGTAGTAGGTTTAAACCTAAGACACTTAAGGACCGTTCGACTAAGCGTTGGGCCCACGACGCCAGGCAGGCGGCCATGGCAGCGGAGGGCGCCTTCAGCGATGGCAGCGACGCCGTACTTTCGGACGGCGAGGGCATTACGGCGTCGAAAGACAGCCGAGCGCAGGTCCCCGACCTCGGAAGGTCGTCCGGCAGGGCGGCTATGGGGAAGACCCCCGGCGACGCAAGCGCTACACACCCTACACACACTAAGCACACTAAGTCCAACCGAACCTCGACGACGTCGACTTCTCGGAAAGAGGCACAGATAGAACGGTCCGACTCGGTGTCCTCTGGGCGCTCTCGATCGAGATCGCCTCATGACGCAAGGCAATCATCCACTCTTGCTAAGAGTGCCTCGCTCCCTAGACTAACGGAAGTTCGATCGTCGGAGGACGAAGACGACTTCCACCCCCAGGCCGCGCTCCAAGAGACGGAGCCCGTAGTTAACACCAGCGAGGCCCCACGCTCGAAAAACACAGATACCTCTCCCGATCCTCGACGCCAGGCGTCGAAAGTCTCCGGGGCCTCCAAGGGACAGGGAAAACATTTTTCCACGCACGGGGAGGGGGGGAAACAGCGGAAAGCACATTCTTCCACTCCTGTACGACCATCCTTCCCCCCTAAGCAGACAGATAAATACAAGTCTACTGAGAGATCAACATCCAGCAAGGGTACCCTTGATAAGTCCCCTAAATTGCCTACTAAAGTCATACCCTGTTCCAAAGAATGGTCCAGTGAAGACATAGACAGGGTCATGTCAAGGATGTCTTCCTTGGCTGATTTCTACGACAAGAATCCAGAGCATTTCCTCTCGTATGACCCTCACGGGGCCACACCCTCAGGTTCCACTGATCCTATCCCCCTAAGTAAAAAGGCCTGGTTCGAAAGACCTGAACCCTTCGAGGTGCAGCCTTACTCTACTCCATTCCCTGAGGGGGACCAGGAGTTTGAAATCATGGAGGAACAAGCCGGGACGGAATACTATGCGGATGATGAGGATCAGGAGGAGGGAGAAGATGAGCAGGAAATTTACAGAGTAGATTCCCCGGTAGAGAACGAAGCCCCAGTTACCGACTCGCCAGTCGATAACCAGCCCCTCCTTAATGAGGTTCTCGCTCGCGCGGCAGAACATTTTCACATCGACACCCACGGTGTACAGGAGGAAAGGGACTTCGCAGAAGAGTTGGTGGGAGAGAGGAGGCCGGTCGCTCAGACCATCCCTATCCTTAAATCCATCCAACGAAGAATAGATCCATCCCTGGTGAACCCAAACCTCACCAGAGCAGTCAACCCCAGGGTCGAAAAGCTTTTCCGGGCAGCCCAGTCTGACCCTCTCTATATAAGAGGACATCTTAAACCAGACTCCCTAGTTGTTACCAACACTCGGAAGAGGGCTGGAACACCCTTATCTTCATCAGAAGCTCCTCCCGACAAGGAGAGCAAGAAACTTTACGGGTTTGGCAGGAAGGTAGCCTCAACGTCCGCCTACCAAGCAAGGATTGCTAACTCCACCACCCTGTTGGCCAGCTACAACTGCCATCAATGAGAAGAGGTCGCGGCGCTCATAGCCTCTGCTCCTGATCCGTTAAAGGGCCAATTGGCTCAGATCTCGGCAGAAGGGAGAGCCGTGTCTGGTTGCATATTAAAAGCAACTTTCGACGCCGCGGACAACGCAGGAAGATTGATAGCAGAAGGTACTGTTATCAAAAGACATGCGTGGTTACGGCAGTCGGGGTTCAAGACAGAAACTCAGGCTTCATTAATAGACAAGCCGGTGGAACCCGATCTATTGTTTGGGAAAGCGGTCGAAGACGCACTTAAAAACGCCAAGGACGAATACGAGACACTGAAATCCCTTGGCCAACTAACCAACAAACCCCCTAACCAGAGGGGGAATAGTAATTTTCGTCGCCCACGTGGCCAAAATTCACAAAGAATTAAGCCTTTAAACAAAAACATGCTTTCACAACAGGCGATTTTGCACTTCATTCATAAAAAGCACATTAGACTGCTTTCTTTATATCTTATTTTCCTATGCAGCCCATACACATTTTATTCAGCATTAGGTCTTCCTTTGAGTGCTGGGATTGTTTGCAGTCTGGATACATGTATCAAGTCTTTGTTTAGAGTTTCTCTCTGCACAGCTGGTTATGTTATTTGTTGAAATTTTAGCCGCATTTTTCACATGGAATATGAAAACAAAGATTCCTGGGCTGCTTTTTCATTAGATACATTTCATAGAGCTGTCAGTCAATGAGGCCTGGTTCCTCTGAACCACACTGGATGATCCTGGGCATTGCAGTACTCTTTTAATCTCAATGATTCAATGGAAATTAATGGGTCTAGCATCAAAAACAGCACTTTTTAAGGTTGCAAAGCTAACATTTTAAAAGGCATTTTCAGTTTTCAGCCCAATCCTCCATGTTGAATGTGGTAGAGCCCACTGGCATGCTCCTGCAGTGAGAACTCTGTTCTCACCCCCACTGACTGTGTGTGGCAGGGTGTGCAGCCTTTTCCTGGTTGTGACCCCAACGCAGTTTCAAGATTTTGGCGCACTCAGGAGTCAGCGCATCCATTTTGGGCTGTTTCTTTCATCATTTGTAAAGTGATGCAGTGGGTACATTGGAATCGGTCAAAATGTCCCACAGAAGCCCCCCCCTGACTTCAGCTTGACTTCCAGTTGTGGGGAAGTCAGGCACGTGGGATTTTTCTGTCTTTTCATGAAGAACACGGATATCTTCAGGTGAACGATACCCCTCATCTTCTCTCATGCTTTTTTTTCCGGTGTGGAGTGATACTCTGGATTTCTTTGGGTTTTTCCTCCTGGGTCCCTGAGGAGGTCCTCCTTGGTTGTTAGTTACACTTAGTGCCAATACTAGAAAACAGACCACAACCCAGTTATGAACATTTTCCCACTACTGCCCTTCAATAGGGATGACAGCCGTGGGATAGACATATGCATTCAGTGACAATTTACAATATTCCCCGCATGTATTCAATGACAATTTACAATTTTCCTAGGTTTCTAAATTCTCTTCCTCTGGGTTTTCTGTAGGCTCCTCTATTTGCTGCAAAGCATGCCTGGGGTTGCAACTCTTTAGCTGATCGATGTGGACCAACTGTTCTTCTTCTGTCAAGTCGCCCTTGGAGATGCGGATTTTGTAGGCGACTGGTGAGATTTTGTCCACAATTTCAAAAGGACCCCACCAGCTGGGAAAAAAATGTGCACTCCTTGGCTTGGTTCCTTTAGAAATTGTACAGGTAGACCCTGTCTCCTACTTGATATTCCTTTTTGGTTGTCTTAAGGTCATAGTGGGTCTTCATGCTGTCTGCACATCTTTCTAGATTCCGCTGAGCATACGCAAAAGCATGTTAAAGGTGTTTTCTCTGATTCTCAACATACCCATGAGTTGTCTGCTCTTGGGTTCTATAGAGCAGATGCTGTGGTAGCACCATCCTTCGTCCAGTCATCAGCTCAAATGGAGACATTTTAGTTGCAGAAGAAGGGGTAGATCTGATGGCCATCAGCACAAGGGGTAATCGAATATTCAAATTTGGCCCAGAGACTGCCACAAACTTTTTTAATATGCTCAAATGGTTTTATTACACCTCTCCACTCCACCACTAGAGGACAGCAGTATGCAATATGTAGTTTCCTTTTTACCCCAAGTATCTCCCACATCGTTGTCATCACCTCGCTGGTGAAGTGACTACCTCGGTCTGACTCAATCCTTTGTGGTAGTCCAAAACGCGAGAAGATGTGATTGATCATCAGGGCAGCTGCTGTTTCTCCCTTGCAGTTTGGGCCGGGAGACATTCCACCCACTTAGTAAACAAGCATGTAACGGTTAACATGTACTTGTTCCCCTTAGAGGAGCGAATCACGGGCCCGATGAAATCTACTTGTAAATCTGACCAAGGCAGAATCATCCCACTCTTTTGGAGGGAAGCACGATGCGTGAGTAATGTTGGCTGAAATTGTGCACACACAAGACACCCCTTCAAGTATTGGTCGAGGTCCTGCCCCATGTGTGGCCAGTATGCAACCTCCCGCAAGATTTCTAATGTAGTATGAAACCCTTGATGACCGGCTGTAGTCGCATCATGGGTGTGACTTAGCATCAGGCTTCGGAATGAGGTAGGGACCACCCACTGGTCACAGCCAGATATGGATCTCCTTACCAATAAACCATCTTGGATTTGGAACATTTGGAATTTTCATCAACACTCTGAGGTCCTCTTTCCCAATTCAATCGGTATCCATCAGGCAAAAGTTCTGAGGGTCCTCAATGTGTTGATTAAACTTACCAATGATTGGATCCCCTTTTTGAGCCGTGATTAAATCAGCATCTGGAGTCTCCTTACTCCACTGGGCATTTGAGAGTTCATTGTGACCTAGTGATAGCAGTGACCTGGATTTCCCCCAACAGGGACTCGATCTCAAGGAGATCCCCTTGGATGGCTCTGTTTTTGGCCAGCTGATGAGCTAAGTTTTTTCCAGTTTTGTCTGGTCCCTCTACTTTGAAATGGCCCTTGATCTTTTTCCAGTAGATGGTCATCCCACTAGAGGTGACCAGATCATCGATATTTTGTATTAGCTTGTCATGTTTTAGTGGTTTGTTGTTAGCACATAGCATGCCTCTGGTTTTCCAATTTACCAGGTGCTTTATGAACCCATTCTGGACATAATCTGAATCAGTGATTATGACCAGTTTGTGGAGTTGGTGTTGGACAGCAGTGAGGATGGCTTGATGAACTGCCATCAGCTCTGCCACCTGACTACTATGGGACCGATTTTGTACCCAGCGGAGGGTTCCGGGGCATCATTCACCCAGGCATTCCCAACGCCGGCCACTAGTCCCTATTCCCCGTTGTTGTCAACATGGTAGGAGCACCCATCCACATAGACTTTGTGCAGGGAATTCAGGTACGCCTCCATGTTGTCCTGGATTTTAAGACTTTCGGCCTTGAGACAGTTTTCTCTAGCACAATCATGCAAGTCAGCCAGACCTTGCACAAGGGGACTCCTCTTGTTTTGGCCATATCTGACCCCCACAGGAAAGCCTCGCATTGACAGACTGCAGGAAGTAATTCTGGAATTACTCACATTTCCGGCCCGGATTCTGTCACTTTGAAGATATTGCAGAGGCTGGTGTGGCGTCTCCACTATGATGTGTTCCCCCTGGATGAACGGGCGGTAATTCTTCAATTCCCACATCGTTGCCAGGAGTGCCTTCTCACAATCGTTGAATTTTTCCTCCACAGAGGATAAAGTCTTGCTTGCATAGGAGATGACTTTATTGACCTTGTCATGCTTTTGGTATAATACTGCAGTCAAGCATGTATTTGAAAACCCTGTCTCCAAGAAGAACTCCTTGTTTTTGACAGGGTAAGCTAGACAAGGTGCTTGAAGAGGCTTCTTTTGAATTGCTTTACTGCCTCGGCTTGTTCTGGACCCCACTCCCACTTGATGCCCCCCTTCAACAGATGGATCAGGGGTCTTGTGATCTCTGCATAATCCTCAATTAACTTTCTGTTATAATTAGTCAGCCCAAGGAGGCTCCTTAGCTCACGCAGAGTTGAGGGGTATTTTAGTTTCAGGGGTGCTTCCACTTTCTTTCCCTGGGGACAGAGACCCTCAGGAGTTATCTCATGCCGCAAGAAATTGACACGCGTCCTGCACCACTGTGCCTTTTGGAAAGATAGTTTTGCTCCAGCAACCCTCAACTGTGTCAGATATAACGGATTTCTGCTATGAGTTCCTCCACAGTTGAGCTTTTGATCAGAACATCATCTACATAGGCCAGGTTACCCCTTTCATCCAAGTCGGGCATGGCCTTGTGTAAAAATATATTAAATTCATTGCCGGAGTTGATGTATCAAAAGGGAGTCTGGGTCCATGTGTACTGCTGCCCCCGAAGGTAAAGGCCAGCTTGTATTGGTCCTCCCTACTGACAGGTACGGTCCAGTACCCATTGGTCAGGTCAATGGCAGTGTATACCTTTGACCCCTGGATCTGGGCCAGACCTTGGTCAATGTAGGGAAGAGGCCATCAGGACATGTGGACCTGTTTGTTTAGCTCCCTTAGGTCAGCACAGAGTCTCCATTGGCCGTTCGGTTTTAAAATCCCCAGCAACGGATTATTAAAGGTGCTGCAGACAGGACGAATTATCCCACGACACTCAAGGTTTTTAATTATTTCTGTGAGGGACTCCATGGATGCGGGAGGCAAGCGATATTGCTTCACAAACACTAGAGTCATGCCAGGGTCCGTGGGAATTGTTCTATGGTTTTCGGTGTGACCGCAGTCATATGAGTCCACCGCAAAGAGATCCTGAAAATCTAAGAAAACTTGTTTCAACTTTTGCTTTTGCTCCAGAGTCTCACAGGCATCAGCTATGTTGACTATCTCTTCAACCATTTGCCTGAAGCCAGTAAAGACTCCTGGATTGGCTATCTAAGCGGCCTCCTCCAGCTTGGTGGGGAAGTCCCTGGTTAAAGTATTCACCTGGAGAGGGGGTTTCAGGCAGGGAAGGCTTCCTGGTGGATTTGAAACATCACCTCATCCTTCCTGAAGTCACAGGTACACCAGGAAATTCCCCCGTGCCGGGTGAAGATCCTGTCTGGTGTTGTGTCATTGTCGCTATCACTGTCAAAACAGTCATTGGGGATTGGTCCTATCAGTTCATTACCTAAATCTATGGAAAAATGTTGGTCATGAACTGCCATTCCAATAATGGTGCCTGCGCCCAGAGTGATACTCCTAAGGTCGCTGTTATCCACCAATATTGAAATGGTGTTGTGTTCTATATTGACTAATGGTGTTGAGTTTAACCCTAACCCTTGCTGTTGGAGATGGGCATTGAGGTGAACATATGCGTCAGGATTTTGCAGTTTCTGTCCTCTTTTAATTTTTACTTTAAGTGGGACTAGTCGTGTCCGTCCTGGGATGGTGACTTCCTCTCCAATTTGAACTTCAACTGCATATGGCAGCAATTGGGCTGACCAAAATGCTTTTTCTAAATCACCAAAGTCCATGGGATTACCCCTTAATTGGGACCAGACTTTGTAGTTTATTAGGTCCAAATTAATGGCAAAGCGATTGAGAATGTCACCGCCTAAATAGCATGCAGCAGGGACATCTCGCACGACCGAACAGTTATGTACTATGCTTTTGTTGCCTACAGACATTTTGAGGATACACCTGCTAGGCATGATATGTTTGGAATTGGGAGTTTCCAGGTCCATTTCCCATTTGTCTTTCAATTTAAATGTGGGAATGGCTGGACCTTCTTGGAGTTTTCGAAACATGGCTTCGCTGATGAAGCTCTTACCATTATTCACGCACACTCGGGCGAGAACAGATTCCTTCCCCTCATTTAACTAAATAGGGATGTATAACTGTTCTCTAATTTTCTGAATGTCAGCTAAGCTTTGAGCTGGTTTCTCATGATTTTGGACTGGGATTTTCTGATTGTGAATTAGTATAGATTGTCAGAGTATTTCCTTCCAGTGTGGAATGCCACTTGAAACTGGAAGGAAGGTTGATTTCCAGAACTAGAGAGGAATTCCCATCACCCGTTTGTTGTCCTACTGCAATTACTGCCACTTCAGGGATTTGGTTGTTTTGAAAATTGAACTCAATATGATCCTGTTTTTGTTCAACCATATGTCATGTGCCATTTAAACTAACATGGTTGACACTATGTTTTAATTTTATTGGTCGGTTAGTCTAGGTCTAGAGGACCTTGTTTACACAGTCTATTAGGGGAGACAATCAGCAGGGGATGTCATTCCCCAGTAAACATGGTGTGCCCTCCGGAGTCACGACTATGACCTGGTGTTTCACCTTGTGTCGCCCAATTTTAATTTCCAAATCCGCAGCCCCCTCGACAGGAATTTCATTCCCATGTCCAGGAAGAGGGGTGAGAGGGATCTGGTATCTCTCCCCCCCTTCCTGAATTCAGCTGATCAAAGGCTCTCTTTGACAGAAGAGTGGCTTGGGATCCAGTGTCCATCCATGCCAAAAATGTACATTGCCCTTGTACTTGGACCGGGGCATAAAATATTCCCTCCTTCTCCTCAAGGGGGCAAAGATAATGTGCATTTTGGGCCTGTTGATGGGTTAGTTTCTTGATTCTTGATTCTGACACTGGGGTAGTTTGGGCAGGATTCTATGTGGGAGCTTGGGGATCTCCAAAACAAATGTGGCAGTTGGATATTGGGCGATTTTTGGGCTCCCCTGGTTCTGATTCAAGGCCACCCCAGCCCTTTTTGGAGGTAGTCCCCAGAATAGGTTTGGGCAGTGTGGATTTCTGGATTATTATTCTGGGGTTCAATGGTGGGCGATTCTAACTCAGTCCCCACATTCACCCAGTCTTCATTAGGATCTCTCGCGACCCATTTTTCTTTGGGAGGAGTTCCCCGTGCCTAAAGAAGAAGATCTTTTTCCCAGTGTCCTCCGAGGAGCCCTTTCCTTTAAATTGGAGGACACTAACCTCCTCCACAAAATGGGTCTTTTTAGGTCCTTTACTTCTCCTACCCGCCCTCTGTTCCTTAGGTTGCAGACTTTCGGGGGCAGGACATTTTAGTTCTGGTTCCTGGGTTTCCAGGGGTTTGTCACAAGTGGGGAAGGAAGCTTCCTCTAAGGCTTTACACCCCACTTCCCCCCATGCCTCCTCCTTTGGAACCGGTGAGTTGTCAAGGTTCTCTCCATGTCATTGTTCTGGAGTACCAGACCCTTGGTTTGTGGAGTTCTGAGCTGCCATGTTCATCAGAGGGTTTTGCTGAGCCCTCAACATACGACACAGATCCTGGGACAAGTTCTGGACCTGGCGCTCCAGTTGGGACACCCGCTCTGGCTGGTACAGGGGTCTCCGGTCCATCCTGTGTGGCTCACGGGAAGGGTAACTGTCCTTTCTCCCATAGTACCCTGTGTTTGGATAGTTTGGATAACCCTCCACCCTTGGCCTCCCCTCTCCCAGATTGGGCTGTCTGGGCTCAGGAAAGTGGGGAAAGAAAGGAGGGTGGTTTTGTAGGTTGGAGTTATGAGGGTACTGGGAAAAGAAACTCATCCCGGCATTTGGGGAATTACAGGGGAAAGTTAGGAGGGAAGTTTCCTGGGTTGGTACCTACCTGGTTGGATCCCCCCTTGGGCTGGGGGAGTCCACACATTCCCCAGGATGGGTTTGTTGCCCTTGTATGGGGGGCTAATGTAATCAGAGGAGATAGGGGTCCCATTTGTGGGATTGCCTCCCTGACTACCCATCTGGGATTGGCCCAAAAGCCTTCTGGTTCTTTGGCTGGATAGATTCTGTATAGGTATATTTTTAGGCACCCCATCTCCAGATCTAAAATGGGGGCAACCTTCGCCTCCACCACCTTAGCAGCAGCAGGGGTGTTGGCTGGTTTGGGGGTTTTATTGGTGTTCTTAATATCTACAGGTTTCTGCACCTCATAAATACG
The DNA here is from genome assembly GCF_040938575.1 of Ambystoma mexicanum. Taxonomy (NCBI): domain Eukaryota; kingdom Metazoa; phylum Chordata; class Amphibia; order Caudata; family Ambystomatidae; genus Ambystoma; species Ambystoma mexicanum. The sequence goes on along the minus strand of NC_090931.1, from coordinate 1,002,850,430 downwards.
GGTCGCATGTTCTATGAACCAGTCCAGTGATCTCTTCTCGTGAAAGTCCCTCACCAGCCGAGTCATGATGTATTTGGGGAGTGCATGGAAAAAGGTGTTAATGAACTCCCTACTATCTGTGCGTACCCTCCTGGTGGTCTGTGCAAAGACACGTTTGAGTTCCTGCACAAATTCTTGTGGGACCTGATCTTCCCCACACGGCAGATTGTAGGCCGCCTTACAGGCCTCTTTGGGATTTCTATGGACAGAGAAGTGTTTTAAGATGGCTGCCCTATAGATGGACCATCTTGCGTGGTTCTGATCCTCCAGCCCCGCAAAGAAGCTGGAGTACTCAGGGGAGAATGTCCATTACACTTATTGGATGCAATTCTGACTATCCTTCACATGAAAAGTATCCATCATCTGTTCGTATAATTCAAGGTGTTCCCAGACTGAATACTTGGCATTTTTATGATATGGAGTTAATTGATCTGCTTCAGGGGATCATTTTGCATAGCCCTCTTGATTTTGTTTGCCTTTTTGGTCTTACTCACTCGCGTCCACTCATCCTCTGACTCAGAGGCACTACTACTAGAGGTGGCTATCTGATCCTCTAGACCCTCCCTGATTCTGTGAGCTTGAGAGGGGCTTGCAGAATGTGGGGCCTAGTTTCCTTCTTCCCGTGGTGCTCAGAAGAGTCTTCTGACTCTCCACTGCCCCCACTGCCCTAGCTGGGAAGAGGTCCTTAGGATACTCTTTTTGGGCTTTATTTCCTGGAGTTCTCCACCAAATTTAACAAACTGATCTTTTGGAAGGCGGTAGTTTTGTGGATCCAGTTCCCTGACTCTCCCCTCATAGGAGACTTCCTGATCAGAGATGTTAGCCCTAACATTTGGGGATCTGTACAGAGATGTCATGATGCCTACCCCCGGAGCACCAGGCCAGGCCGAGCACCCCCGGAAGCAGGCATCATGCCCTCGGGTAAAAGCCCAGCGGCCCCTTATAGGGGCTCTTTGGACTCAGTCCTGGCGCCTTTGGCGCCAGGCTCATGTTGGACATCAGTCCTGGCGCCATAGGCGCCAGGCTCATAAAGGGAGGTGTTTTGTGCACTTACCTGATGCAGACCATGCTGCACGCGTCAGGCCTCCCTGAGACCTGAAAGGGACTATTTTTTCATAGGGACTATTTTTTCACTCGGGCGTGGCCAGGGAAGGATACATACCTAGTTGGGGAAGGATACATACCTGGGACTTCTTTGGAGGCTATTTAAGCCACGGCCAGACAGCAGCTCATGCTTCGCGTTGTTCTGCTTCCTGCAGCTTAACGCTCACCGTGTCTGCTCCTGCTCCTGGACTCCAGCCACGCCCGCCTCGAACCTGGAAGACCTGCAAGGAAGGAAGAGAAGAGAAAGGTGAAAACCAAGGACTATTTCAAACTTCTTACCTGCATCCGGAATCTTCTCGCCAGCATCCCTGAAGAAAGACTTCCATTTAAAAGCATCCCGTTGCTCGCTGCAGCGCCACACTTCACTCACCTGTCCTCGAGACATCTCCCGGCTCCATCGCGGCTGTCAGCATCGGACGCCACATCTCTGCACCTAGGGGAGAGAGGAAGAAACAAAAGGTGAGCAGAAGGAACACAGAAGGAAAGCCTGATTAACAGCCATAATACTTACCGGCTTTTCTTCCACATTTCGGGTCGGCGCCGCCCCGTTGGCAGGTACCGTACCCCGGCCCCTATGGGGAAAGGACAAGAGACATTTCTGGGGAATGATAAGGACATTTAGAGGGATCGCCCTCATCACTACTCACCTCGGCAGTTTAACCCCTCGACGCATCGCCTTCATTCTGCACCTGAAATAAAGGACAGATCACAGGTTAGAAAGACAACATAAAGGGGGCCTCACTTGAACTTTGAACTTTCATACTTACGGCGCATCGCTCAGGAAAGTCAAGTGGATTTTGCCAGCACCATTCTGAAAACCAGTGAAGTAACTGGACGAACGCGCGCCCCTGCACCAGAAGCAGGATGGAGAGTTCATCCTTCCAAGCCATAAGGTGAGCTTAAACCGGGGTTTGGAGGAAGTTAGAGAGGAACGAAGGGGGAAAGGGGGGAGCTAGCACACTATTCTGCAGACTGTTAATCCCCTTTCTCATCTGCAGAAGGATATTCCTACGGGCCAGGCAAGCACGATTTGGAGGTCCTGTCCAATCGGTGTTCCGGGTCCTGCGCATCACGCTAGAAGAGGCCACAGCAATCCAGACTAGACCAGCGCCCCCGTGGGAACCAGGTGAGCGTTAAAGAATGCAAAACCTTCCTACAAATTCCCACCCAGGCGCTATGGAAACTTCCGAAACTGACCAGTTGGCCCAATTACTGGGGGAATTACGGGCCGAAGTACATGCCGCTCGTCAAGAGACTAGTGCCCTCAGGAGGGAAGTGATTGTAATAAAGGATAGAGCTGATGACCTGGCTAGACAGCTTTTGCAAGGTCAAGCTGGACATACTCCTTTACCCGGTTCTGGGGGGAACCCCGCTCCTGTGGTCGCCAGTAACCCGGTGCAGATTAATCTACCTGGAAACATGCCGCTGGCCCCACCTGAACGCTTTGCTGGGGACCCCAAACGATTCGCCGAATTCATGAATCAGTGTCATTTGCACTTCCTATGCAGAACTGGGGCCTTCCCTAATGATCAGACCAAGGTAGCCTTTGTGTTGTCATATCTCAGCGGCTGTGCTGCCGATTGGTCAGTCCCACTGGTAACTCAAGATGACCCGATTCTTCGTGATTTTCAAGGATTTCAAACAAGCATGGAAAGGTTATTTGCTCGACACTCCCAGGGACAGGCTCTGGATGACGAACTTCTATCTCTGCGACAGGGCAATCAAGACCTTCTATCCTACATTGCAACCTTCAATAGACTAATTGTGGAAACTGGTTGGCCAGAGGATAAAAGAATCACGTTATTCTATCGAGGTCTACGCGGAGAACTTAAAGATGTCCTGGCACAAGTTGTAAATCCGCCCCAAGAATGCACTGAATATATAGACTTAGTGGTCCAATTGGATCACAGGCTGCAAAACAGAAAAGCAGATCAGTCCAAGTTTGAAACCCGGGTGTTGGCCAAGACCCACGCTAACCCCAAGGGAGCTGATGGCTCGGAGCCTATGCAAATCGGAGGGGTTAAAGGACCCCTAACTCAAAAAGAACAGGAAAGAAGATGACAGATGCAATTATGCCTTTATTGTGGGTCCTCTGGACACTTTCTACGAGATTGCCCGGTGAAGCCGCCCAAGAAGGTGGTAGGAGCCGCTGATAAAATCCATGGAAACTCTGTATCGGGAAACGACCACGCCCGGCAAGCGTAGGGGTCCGCTTGCCGAGCTTGAAAACTAACTCTCAGACCTCGCATTTCATTGTGCCAATGGTCCTCATAGATCCAGAACAGCCTAAACGGTTGCATGCTATAAAGGCATACATCGATAGCGGGGCTATAGGAAACTATGTGGATCGAGAATTGGTCTCTAGGATAAACCTCCCTCTGCATCCTAAAACCAACAAAGATGTCATCACCACAGTAGATGGAACCGAAATTGCCTCTGGACCGGTAACACATTCCACAGCTGAGGTGACACTTGTAGGTCGGGATGGCCATCGGGAGGCAGTTGTGTTTGATGTAATCAAGGCTCCACAGTTTCAGCTTATTCTCGGAATCCCTTGGTTAGAGACACATAATCCTCGAATTGATTGGCGAGCGAAGAGAATAACCTTCCCGGATTGTGCACAAACCTGCAACCCAGAAAATCCAAAGATTAATCTAGCATCAGTAACCTATGTCCCCGTGCAACTACCTCCAGAGTACCAAGACTTTCAGGACGTCTTCCAAAAGGAACAGGCCAACACGTTACCTCCCCACAGATAGTACGATTGCCAAATCGATCTGGTGCCCGCTGCACAACCCTCTTGTAGCAGGATTTACGCCCTTACTGAACCAGAGAATCTGCATTTGAGACAATATTTAGATCAATACCTCGCCAATGGTTTCATTCGCCCGTCAAAGTCCCCGGCATCCTCAGCTTTGTTCTTCGTGCCTAAAAAAGAAGGCGACCTTAGAACTTGTATCGATTACCGCGCATTGAACCAGATAACTGTTAAACATCGTTACCCTCTGCCTCTGATCCCTGAACTCCTTGACCAGGTGAAGGACGCTTGCGTATACACCAAGTTAGATCTCCGGGGGGCTTATCATCTGGTACGAGTAAAAGAAGGCGACGAATGGAAAACGGCCTTCCGTACAAAATATGGACTATTCGAATACCAGGTGATGCCTTTCGGGTTGTACAACGCGCCTGCAGCCTTCCAATTCTTCATGAACGATGTCCTTCGGGAACTCATCGATGTCTGTGTTGTCGTGTATATCGATGACATTCTTGTGTATTCCTCTTCGGAATCTGATCACAGAAAGCATGTCAGGGCCGTCCTAGAGAAACTGTGCCAGCACAAACTGTTTGCCAAGCTGGAAAAATGTGTTTTCCAAACCACCGAGGTTGAGTTTCTCGGATTCATCCTGACACCTAAAGGGGTCCGAATGGATTCACGGAAAGTGGATGCCATCCTCAAATGGCCATCACCTAGTTCGGTGAAAGGTGTCCAAAGCATGCTTGGTTTTGCCAACTTTTATCGCAGGTTTATCCCGGAGTTTTCACGTGTGGTGCAACCCATCACTGCACTCTTGCGAAAAAATAAACGTTTTGAATGGACCGAGGAAGCCGAACAGGCCTTTCAGGAGTTGAAAGCTAAGTTCACGTCCGCACCTATTTTGAAGCACCCGCGTCCCGATCTCCCATATATAGTCGAAACCGACGCCTCCAGCTTAGCCATGGGAGCTGTCCTGTCTCAGAGAGACCCTGAAACCAACCAACTGCACCCCGTAGCATTTTGTTCCAGAAAATTCTCGCCGCCGGAGATAAATTATGCGATCACCGATAAGGAACTATTAGCCATTAAGTCCGCCTTTAAGGCTTGGCGGCATTATCTCCTCGGCGCCCGGCATACCATCACCGGGATCACTGATCACCGAAATTTACAATATTTAAAAACTGCCAAGGCTCAATCGTCTCGACAGCTCCGATGGGCTTTGTTCTTTGCTGAGTTCGATTTTGTAATCACCTACCGCCCCGGCTATAAGAATGGTAAGGCGGACACTCTATCCCGAATTGGAATGGAAGAAATAGACACAAACTCAGAACCTGTGCCGATAATTCCCGAACAAAGAATTTTGGGGATAACCACTTTACAAACCCTTGAAGACATTCAGGCACGAGTGAAACAATTGCTGGACTCTTCAGCCTTGCAGGATTGGATCAAAAGGGGGTCTAACTTTTCAGTCAAGGATGGCTTACCTTACTTCCAAGGACGCTTATTTTTGCCAGAAAAGGAATTGCAAGAATTGGTTATTTCCCGTCATCATGATACCCTGATGGAAGGACATCCTGGCATTGCCAAAACAGAGGAAAAGGTTAAACGACAATTCTGGTGGCCTTCCTGGTGAAAGGATATTAAATCTTTCGTGATGTCCTGTGGAGTTTGTGCCCAAAACAAAGGTCAAAAGACAAGACCCACCGGTCTTCTTCAGCCCTTAGACATTCCACCAGCACCTTGGCACACCCTGTCACTAGATTTTATCACGGACCTGCCCTCTTGTAATGGTTACAATACTATTCTAGTCGTGGTGGACTTTGTTCCGTTGAAAGGATTACCTTCAGCCTTTGTTCTTGCCAAAAATTCCTCGAAAATATCATCCGTTTGCATGGATTCCCGTCCATACTAGTCTCCGATCGGGGAAGCCAGTTTATTTCTCATTTTTGGAAAAAGTGTTGTCAACTGGCACAAATCGACGTAAGACTCTCGACCAGTCACCACCCACAGACCGATGGTCAGACGGAGAGAACGAACCAGACCCTTGAACAATATCTACGATGTATGTTGCACCAATCGGAGGGTAATTGGAAGGACATTTTATGGGTGGCTGAATATGCATACAATAACTCGATACACTCTGGAACTGGTCAGAGCCCCTTTTATACCCTATATGGACATCACCCTCGTACTTCAGACTTGGACTCACCTCTGAGCCTTGAAATGCCCGCAGTGGACCATTTGCATTCTACGATTACTCAAGCCTTCAAGGATGCAACTGCACATTTGCAACATGCGAAAGGGAAATACAAAAAGAATGCGGATCTGCATCAAAGAGAGGCGCCTCCATACCAAATAGGGGATCAAGTATGGTTGGCTACCAAACACCTATCACTCAAGGGGCCTCAAACTTTTAATCCAAGGTATTTAGGCCCTTACTCGATCAAAGCTATAATCAACCCAGTGGCAGTCAAGCTCGATCTACCAGCTAACATGCGGATTCACCCCGTTTTTCATGTGTCACTTTTGAAACCAGTGCACCCAGGAACCAGATTAACAAAGCCACCAGAACCGATTCAGATAGATGGGGAGCCTGAATTCGAGGTGAAGAACATTTTGGATTCTAAGATCTCAAAATCAAAACTTTTCTATCTAATTGATTGGAAAGGGTACGGGCCTCAGGAAAGGTCTTGCGAACCCAGTGATCACGTACATGCACCTCGGCTGGTAAAAAGGTTCCATCGGAATTTCCCAAACAAACCGAAACCTCCAGAAGGAACGACCTTGGGAGGGGCCTTGGGGGGGAGTGCTGTCATGATGCCTACCCCCGGAGCACCAGGCCAGGCCCAGCACCCCCGGAAGCAGGCATCATGCCCTCGGGTAAAAGCCCAGCGGCCCCTTATAGGGGCTCTTTGGACTCAGTCCTGGCGTCTTTGGCGCCAGGCTCATGTTGGACATGAGTCCTGGCGCCATAGGCGCCAGGCTCATAAAGGGAGGTGTTTTGTGCACTTACCTGATGCAGACCATGCTGCACGCTTCAGGCCTCCCTGAGACCTGAAAGGGACTATTTTTTCATAGGGACTATTTTTTCACTCGGGCGTGGCCAGGGAAGGATACATACCTAGTTGGGGAAGGATACATACCTGGGACTTCTTTGGAGGCTATTTAAGCCACGCCCAGACAGCAGCTCATGCTTCGCGTTGTTCCGCTTCCTGCAGCTTAACGCTCACCGTGTCTGCTCCTGCTCCTGGACTCCAGTCACGCCCGCCTCGAACCTGGAAGACCTGCAAGGAAGGAAGAGAAGAGAAAGGTGAAAACCAAGGACTATTTCAAACTTCTTACCTGCATCCGGAATCTTCTCGCCAGCATCCCTGAAGAAAGACTTCCATTTAAAAGCATCCCGTTGCTCGCTGCAGCGCCACGCTTCACTCACCTGTCCTCGAGACATCTCCCGGCTCCATCGCGGCTGTCAGCAGCGGACGCCACATCTCTGCACCTAGGGGAGAGAGGAAGAAACAAAAGGTGAGCAGAAGGAACACAGAAGGAAAGCCTGATCAACAGCCATAATACTTACCGGCTTTTCTTCCACATTTCGGGTCGGCGCCGCCCCGTTGGCAGGTACCGTACCCCGGCCCCTATGGGGAAAGGACAAGAGACATTTCTGGGGAATGATAAGGACATTTAGAGGGATCGCCCTCATCACTACTCACTTCGGCAGTTTAACCCCTCGACGCATCGCCTTCATTCTACACCTGAAATAAAGGACAGATCACAGGTTAGAAAGACAACATAAAGGGGGCCTCACTTGAACTTTGAACTTTCATACTTACGGCGCATCGCTCAGGAAAGTCAAGTGGATTTTGCCAGCGCCATTCTGAAAACCAGTGAAGTAACTGGACGAACGCGCACCCCTGCACCAGAAGCAGGATGGAGAGTTCATCCTTCCAAACCATAAGGTGAGCTTAAACCGGGGTTTGGAGGAAGTTAGAGAGGAACGAAGGGGGAAAGGAGGGAGCTAGCACCCTATTCTGCAGACTGTTAATCCCCTTTCTCATCTGCAGAAGGATATTCCTACAGGCCAGGCAAGCACGATTTGGAGGTCCTGTCCAATCGGTGTTCCGGGTCCTGCGCATCACGCTAGAAGAGGCCACAGCAATCCAGACTAGACCAGCGCCCCCGTGGGAACCAGGTGAGCGTTACAATAGATGCCCGTCCATCAATTTCTGGGAGGCGCTTATCTGTTATTTCCATTTGACCAATTCTGTTGAAGTCTACCATCTGCATGGCCCCTGGTTCATATGCGCCAGTGGACATGAAGGTGGCAGAGTTCATGGTACTGAAGGGTTCAGAGTCCCTGATTACAGGGGTCCTGATGTTATTATCAGGGGTTGCTCTATCCCTCTCTACCTTTTCTCTTTCTGGCCCTATTCCCTGATGATATGCAAAAATCTGAGCCTTTTGTTCCTCTACCAAGGCCTTACTGGTCTCAATGATTTGCTCTTGCATTGCTATCTGTTGGTGAAGCCTATCATTCTTTTCACAGAGAGCCTCATTGTCTCTCTGCGCTTCCTGCCTGGTCTGAAAATACCGGGCCATTTTCTGCTGCAGGAGACTCGCCTCCTGATTTTTAGCATCATTGGTCTATCTGTTTTTTTTCAGAGCATCCTCCACCCTTCTGGTGTGCTCTCGTAGCTTCTCATATTCAGTTTTTAATTCATTGAGCTCCTGGAGGGCCAGCTTTCTTCCCTCTACCTTGGTTTTTAATTGGCTCACTGCCTGGCCTAAGGCTTCCCTCTCTTGACTCAGGGTGCCCCTCTGTTCAGCCAGGTCGTCCCTTTATTTTTTGAATGCACTGGATTTCTGGCGCTCCTCATCAAACTCCTCTTGAGAATGGAGCTCTTTAATAATGAATTTATTATTTTCCTCTTTTAAGAATTCTATGTGGTTTTGTAGGGTGACTATCTGTTCTGTGCAGGCTCTATTAAACTGTAATTGTTGCGCCAGCTTGTGTTGACTCTGTTGCAGAGAGTCCACCCTTTCCTGACACTCCTCTTTTAGTGTCTGTAATCGGGTATCTTGCTCTGCCTTCTCTTGCTGTAGGGGAGTCAGATCTTCTTTTAATTTTGTAACATACTGTCTAGATTCTGTCTCTAATTCTTGGCTCTTCTGTAGCCTTTTTTCTGCAGAGTCCAGATCAGTCTGGATTATTTCTAGTGTTTCCATTTGATTCTTTGCCAGCACTATGTCTTCAGCATGCTTTTCCTGCATTACTCCTATGTGGAGGTATAGGTAGGCCATTATTCTAGCAATTTTAGTCTGCTCCTCTTTCGCTTTTGGGGCCATGTACAGTTAACTAAGACCTTGGTATAATGGGCCCTTGTCCTGCCATGTATCCAGATCCATGACAGTGGCCTGTTCTTTGATTTCCTGCAGCCAGACATGTTCATTCTGTTCTGGCAACTCGCCCCTGACAAACAGTTTGTTCAAGGGGTGTTCCCTAGCTGTATTGATTTCTGCTGGGATCGCCATTTTGGAAATATCAATTTCTTTATGAATTATTTTAGGGTTAATTTACTTTTACTTTTACAAACAGGCCTGATTTTAGAGTATTAATTTTGAGAGGTGCTTGTACAGTGTAGCACAGTACACCAACCAAACAAGGTGTCTGTACCCTGCAGGTTAGTCTTCTGTGTTAGACTGTCATGGGTGGTTAATCAAACTCAAAATCACAGCACGAACCTCCAAATCTGTTAAGGATTTCAATCAGGCAATACACCCTGGTCTCAGCCTAGCATGCAATGCATAAATGAAATACTTATTTATTGTGTCTATAGGTTCAATATTCTGAGTGATATACCACTCATATCACACCCCTTCTCAAAATACCCCCTGGTCACAATGGACCAGGAATCAGGCTGGTTGGTAAAGGTAATATTTAATTATTTATTTAAAATTCAAATCAAACATCTGTTTTAATATATGGGGCAGCAATCACCAATGTGGTGACAATACAATTAAGGAAGTAGGTAATGCAGTTGAATTAACTTTTAGCAACACAGAATCTAAAACACAGGGAAAAGAACAGTTTGGGCTTGTTGAAAAAACGTCCCTCCCCAAACAAGAGAGAAAAACATTTTGGAAATCTTACACTTTTAAAATGACATTCGAAAATGGCTTAGAAAACAATGAAAAGTGTGCAAAAACCCTTAAATTGATGTACATCTCTATGGGAGCAACACTGTAAAGATCCAAACAAACATAAGCTATAATATGAGCAACAGTACACACTTTGAATCAGAATGGAGGTTTGGAAATACTTTGAATTGGAGATCACATGTGCAAAACTTTGCAGAAATGCGAATTCCTGCCTAATTTTCACTAAACGGTTTTTTGGTAGGGATGTAGCTAAAGGTCTCAGGTTTAAGTCAGAGTTGAAATGAAGTATCTAGCTATTACATTGAGTAAGTTATGCAAGTTGGAATGACAGGTGTTTTTAGGAAAATAGAACAGAAAAAAACTTAAAATCGGTTTTAAAATGTCAGGTTGATCTTATTTAAACTAGATTTAATGGCTAAGAAAAAGAAGAATGCCACCCGTGAATCTCCACAGTTACTTGGCCACTGTAACCCTTCACATGGTGGATACCTGTTTTCTTTATGGGAATTATTTTATTTAATCCAAATCTTTAATGGCGTATGGTCTAGTAAAACAAAATGAAGATAATATCGCTCTAACACTAGGAATCACAAACAGGGTTGCAAGAATGGTTCTGACAATGTTATAAGTTCTTAAGTTAAAGATGGGATATGTTACAGTTGGGATAGGACAAGGCAAGGCAAATATACTATGGTTTACTATGATTCCTATTGATACTTACAGTCCACTTTAATTTAAGATTTTGGACCGTCAAGAGCTCTGGTCATCACGGATCGGGTCTAAGGAAAGAAGGGCGCATATGGCGGAATTGGTTCAGCGAGGCAGTTCTGGTCACTTGAACTGGCACCTCGGACTGGACTGGATTGGATTGGCCCTTCTGGTTGCTGGACACTGTAGATCAGTGGGATGGCGGGTTTCAGCAGGCAAGCCTTAATGGCAACAAGTCAGACTGGATCAAAATGTCTTCCCTTAAGTTTTGGGACGATTTCAGGATTTGGGCCCAGCTGAAAAAGAGTTCTGAGGCCTTGGCTTTGTAAAGAAATCTGGAATCAGGATCTAGATGGAGAATTCAGGAACAGGGCACCACGTGGAAATCAGGATGGAGTCAGGAATCAGTGTGTTTGTGTGTTGTGAGGTTCCCTTATTTATCATGCCAAATGACATCACTCAGTTTATGCTAGGGGCAAACTTACAACCCACACCCACAAGGCTATGATTGGCCAAAGCACAGTTCCCGCCTTGCTTTTTGCTGGTTGGATGACAGAAAGGGTTGTCATATTTTATGATGTGACTTGGAAACCTCCCATAGTTATTGGGTCCAAAATGTAACTTTCCCACCAACACATATTTATATAATTATGCCCTCTAAGAAAATCGGATACATAAATTACATATTTCGTGGGTCACCTTTACATCCAACTCCCAAGTCAGTGGGACCTGATCTGTCTTTCTATTGAATTTTGGCAATTGTAATCATAATGATTTGGCCTAACAATTCCTAATTCAGTACATATATGTGCAATCACCCCTAGAACATGAGTACACAATTTTAGATTTGCAGCATTAATAGTTTCTGCGCATTTAGTCCTTTTTCATAACTTCAGTTCTTTACGCAGTAAGAAATCCTGCCAAGTCTTCAAATGGCTAGCATAAATTCAGATTTATATGTATGTATTTTTCACTTGTTTACTTATTCTGGCTGCCAAGTTAAATGTCTTGAAGTTCAGTGACATATAAGCATTTTAAATCCAAAAATCACAAGTCAGTTTTTTTTCCTTCCCGAGTGGGTGCAACTGGCAAGTCCTTTGAAGTTCAATGAGAAGCCTATCCCAGCATCCTGCCCCTCCCCTGGAAGGATGAGTGTCCAAGCCTTCTATTGTCGTTTCCTGGGGCAAAGACGAATGTCTAATGAAGCGCATTGTCATGAGTATGCAAGGCCTCCCAGCAGTGATTAGTCCTTTCCTGCCAGCAGCGAAGTGTCAACCTTTCCCAGGCTGAGGACTGTCAAAGCAGATTTTTTTTTTTTTAAAATAGTTAATTAACTCAAACTGGGTTACTTTAAGTTTCACCTAAATCTTTGATTTAAACAAATAAAATGAACATAGTTTATAGCTGGGTTTTTAGCATTAGCAATCCTTTGACATTTCTGAAAGAATTAAGCCTTTAAACAAAAACATGCTTTCACAACAGGCGATTTTGCACTTCATTCATAAAAAGCACATCAGACTGCTTTCTTTAAATCTGATTTTCCTATGCAGCCCATACACATTTTATTCAGCATTAGGTCTTCCCTTGAGTGCTGGGATTGTTTGCAGTCTGGATACATGTATCCAGCCTTTGTTTATAGTTTCTCTCTGCACAGCTGGTTGTGTTATTTGTTGCAATTTTAGCCGCGTTTTTCCCGTGGAAGATGAAAACAAGGGTACCTGGGCTTCGTTTTCATTAGATACATTTTATAGAGCTGTCAGTCAATGAGGCCCCCCGGTTCCTCTGAGCCACACTGGATGATCCTGGGCATTGCAGTACCCTTTTAATCTCAATGATTCAATGGAAATGAATGAGTCTATGTAAAGTACTGAGCCAGAGACAAGGAGGTAAGTTACCCAATAGTATTTATTTCTTACAGCTCACCAAAGATTAAATGGTTGTGCACCCGGACTTCCCTTTATCCAATTAACTTCACTTTAGCATTCATATCAACAAAACCAAACTAAAGGGTCTTCTAGGTTGCTCAAAAGACAAAACTCAAGGATTGCAATATTGCTTGTTCACAATTGAATGCAGTTCAAAATACGGATAACACAGGAATGGCAGTCTTTCTATGTTAAAAGCAGCAATATTCAGCCCCGAGCGTTTACTCAACACTTCCGAATGGTTCCGAGCCCTTCTGTTCAAGCTCTGTGGCCGGTGCTCGGAGCCAGCCGTTCCACACTGGCCTTGGCTGGACTTCAGTAAATAACCAAACTTTCCTTTTTCCGCCGTTGGGACTCAGGCGTCTTCATCTGCTGTGCAGTCGGATTTGACTACAGGTCCGGTACGGTACACTCCGGTGAGTTTTCCTTTTCTCTCTAATACGCCCACCGATATGGGGTACTGTCCTCGTACCATTCCGAGTCCACTGTGTCAGCCTCCTTCCACTACTGCAAAACGAGAGACAAGTTTAGCTGTTTTCTGATGCTTTTAACCCCGGTGAGTCTCCTCCCCAGTAATTAGCGTTAGGCATTCCCAGCCCTGGGCTCCTTACACCTGAGGCTAATTCACCTCTTCCCAGCTTCAACTTCACCCGGAGCCCCCATTATATGGAAACGTAGTTTTCCGTCTTCCTTGTCTGATTTCTATTCCCATTTTCTGGCTTTTGTTTTGATTATGTATCCATTGTGGCATTCTGGGATATGTAGTTTGTGTCTTTCCTCTTGTGTCTCTTGAATTTGTATTGTTCGGTATGATAGTTGATCGGTGGGGCATTCTGGGACATGTAGTCTGGGCTTTTATTTATTTTTTTTTTTTATTTATTGTATATGGTTTACAAAAAACCTTTACAAATAGAACAAACTTTATAATTAAAAACAAAATAGTAAAAAAAAAAAAAAGATAAACATTCATTGCTTTGCATTTGCATTTGAAAAAAGAAGAAAAAGAAAATGCCCGCTAAAGAAATACGAAATTACAGATTTACATAAGTTGCAAAAATTTGCAAATTTTACAGAAAAGGGACAGACAATAGATAATCAACCGGTTTCAGATTTGAAATTTGATTGTCTAAGATTAGTCAAGTCAATATAAAGTACTAGTTACAGAGAATAACAGATAGAATAAATACAAGGTATAAAATATGAAATACATTGCTCATATTAAAAACACTGTGCTCATATAGTAAAAAATTCATAGTTCCAAGAATAGGAGCAGAAATCAGACCAAAGGGGCATATAGGTCAAGGGCTCTGATAAAGCCCGCCACAGCCAGACCAACCTTGATGTTCGAGATTGAGAGACATTGTGACCAAATCCAATTGTCTACCCCCAGTCGCCCCATAACATTAAAAATGCCTAGATATTTGTCCCTTAAAGAGGTCAAAGCCTTGCAGTCAAGAATGAGATGCCGAGAAGTTTCAGTGACCCCCAAAAGTTTGCAGAAACGACAGGTGGGATCCAAATCAGAAAACTTCTTCCTTTTACGTAGGACTTCCCGAGTGGGAAGAAGGTTCCATCTGAGTTTTATAAGAAGAGAGCGGTAGTGTCTATTAGGAAATTGGATCAAAATAAAGGACATCACACCTCTCTTCTTATGATCAAATTGAAGATCACTCAGTGAGGAATAACCATGAAGTTTTTCGATAGTGTTGCTCCAATCATGGCTGAACAGAGACTCCTTTACCTTGTTAGGGTTTGTAAGTAATGTATCCCTGTCGGAGGATATGTCCATCAGGGTCTTATCGCAGAGAGTGGAGAAAAGATGGAGATATATGTTGTGGCCCGAGTGTGTCTGGGAAAAAATCATGTGGCCCACATCAACATATAAAGTATCAGGTCTAGGGGAAAGCAAGGCTGAGAACAATGAGAGAACACTCCAAAGAATCCTAGCTCGTAGAGAAACCAGACCCAACTCATATCTAATGGCAACAGTAGGAATTGAATTGGGCAGTTTTAAAACTTTCCTCCAGTAAATACCTTCAAGAGAGTCCCAGAAGGGCAGAAGTGTAAAGTAATGGAGTTCCATACCATACAATAACTTTGGAGTCACCTTACCCTTGAAAAAGTCTACCACGGGTTTGAGGGAAAACATACAATATTTATTCTCCAAAGTACGTGATTGGGAGATGAGAGGGAGCAGTTTCTGTCTAAGAAATCGTCTCAGTTCTATCACCGATGGTTGGGCCAAGATCAAAAAGCCCAAATAGACGATTTTGTTAACTCGAGAAATGTTTGTTCCCCCCATTTTCCATACTTTGTTGTTTCGGGTTCTCCCCTTTGAGAATTCCATGATACGTGTTTTACCAGGATTGATCTTCAGCCCATTTAGCAGTGCGTACTGTTCAAATTTACACAGGAGCCTCTGCAGGCCCACTTTGGTCTGGTCGAACAAGAGAAAGTCATCGGCATATGCCAACCATGAGAATCTCAGGTCCCCAAGTTTAGCACTCACCATGCCTGCATTTTTCAGGAAGTTATCCACATCAGCCAAATAGAGGATAAATAGACAGGGAGCTAACGAGCAACCCTGTCTCACCCCGATACGCGTCCTAATCCTCCTAGAGAGAGTACCAGCCAAATCGAGCCTGATGTGTACCCCCGAGTTTTCATAGAGGGCCATAATGAGAGAAAGGAGGCCCGCCGGGATGCCCCATTTAGTTAATTTTTCCCATAATCTGGATCTAATGACCAGATCAAATGCATTGGATAAATCAATTGAGGCGACATACAAAGGACCATCAGATTTTCCCCAAGAAGAGGTCTGAAGGGCAGTTATAATAAGACCATTGAGATTGGTAGAGTGGCCGGCCCTGAAGCCAGTTTGGTATTTGGGGAGAATATGATTGTCCCTAATCCATATGTTAAGATGGGAGAGGAGCAGAGAAGCAAAAAGCTTACAGTCCGCGTCTATAAGAGAGATCGGTCTATAATTCTTTACCTCAGAGCGTAAGCCTCTCTTAAAGATTGGGACAATATGGGCCGTATGCCAACTCATAGGGACCTTCCCGGAATTTACTACGTCCTGAAAAAGCAGGAAGAGTAGATTGGCCCAAATCTCGGGCTCGGCTTTGAATGTATTGTTCGTAGGGCCATTTGGGCCTGGCGCCCTAGATTTCTTAGCCTTAGAAATAAGACAGAACACTGTCTCCAGATCAAAAACTGGTTTCCATGCGTCATTCGATGGGTAAATCATCAATGCATCCGAAGCCAAGTCTTCCTCCCCAATATCAAAAAGTTTAGAGTAATAGTCAAACCATTTGGCCTCTGGGATTGCATTAAGCTGATCAGCCATCAATGTGTTATCAAGGCTGGAAACCGAAGCCCAAAAAGCCCTCACATCTCGTTTTATTAGTACTGCAAGCATATACTGTGCGTCATTTTGAATCATAGTAATTTTTCTATGCTTACAGTAGTTTTTGTATTTTTGACGAATGGTTTTAATTTTTGTTGTTTTATCTGCCCAATCCATATCTAGGGCTTGAACATCCCTAATAAGTTTCTTAGTAAGGGCCTTAACATTGGCCAATTGTTGGTCGAAACTATGGTTGTGAAATTTTTTGAAGACTCCTTTCCTTAGCTGGCCATAAATACTACTCTGTAAGACATTGAGAAAACTATCAAAAGAAGAGGTGTTAAAGACTGCTATTTTCCAGCAGAGCGAGGTGTGGTTAAGGGAAGAGATCAGTTTGTT
The DNA here is from genome assembly GCF_040938575.1 of Ambystoma mexicanum. Classification (NCBI taxonomy): domain Eukaryota; kingdom Metazoa; phylum Chordata; class Amphibia; order Caudata; family Ambystomatidae; genus Ambystoma; species Ambystoma mexicanum. Next base: position 1,002,833,995 of record NC_090931.1, on the reverse strand, counting down.
ATTAAGAACACTGATGTTAAAAGGAGACCACCTTATCCCTGTCCCTTGACTAACAGTATAAAGCTGAGTGGGTCCACCCTCCGGCAGAAGCTTGGTGAAAAAGGGGCATAGAAATTGAACCCGGAGAATACCATGGTCGCTCCATGAGTTGAAGGACACCTCGACATTAGAAGAAAATGGAATCAGGGAATGGTCGACAAAGACGTAGTCTAAGGTGGAAGATGAGGACGATCTACGCCAGGTTGGGCAGGAAGGATTAGTAGCATCATAATGGCTGTTAAGACAAGTTAGGCCAATTGAATCCAAAGCCAGATTCCAAGATCGGCCCCATGTAAGTTTTAGTCCTATACGTGGATCGTCTTCCATAACCAAGCCCAGGTCATCATAATTGGATTCCAGACAAAGAGTGCAGTCTGAATTTAGATCGCCCGCCAAAATGAGTTTGCCCATGGGGTGCAGATATCTCCAGGCAAGGATTGTATCAGTTAACTTCTCCAGAAACAATTCGAGAGGAGAGATTCCCATATGCCAGTAAACATTGACCAAGAGAAAGTAACAATTAGAATCCGGAAAAAACACCTCTAAGGCCATAAAGCCAAAAGGTGTATCCGAAAGCTCCTTAGCAACAGAGCCGAAGGAGGTTCTTACCCCTATAATGAGTCCCCCCGATGCGCGGCCTCCCAGGCTAGGTTTGGCACATTGAGAGAAAATATCGAATCCATCAAGAACTGGAGTTGAAAGTAGCCAAGTTTCTTGGAGAAAAAAACAATGCGAAGCCTTAATCACGGCAACCGTTTCTAGGTTCGTGAACAAATGGGAATTACCTCTAGAGTTCCAAGAAAAGAAACTGAAGCTATTTAGAGGGCGGGCCTTCGAAGAGGATTCTGATTTAGCGGGAATTAAATCATTTCCATAAGCCTGCGGTGACATGTGCCCAGCTCGCGGAGTCTCCATTAGATTTGGGCAAAAAATGCCTCCGTTGGGGTGGGGGAGTTCTTTCTGGATGGTAGACCATTGTAAGATTACCTCTATATTCAGCCCCCTCTCCTTTATTTTTGGCAAATTGAGAAGAGTCCACTATTTTTGCTTCAAATCCTAGTTGCTTCAACCCTTCCATATGCCCCATGATCAAGTTTAAAACTACCTTCGATCTAAGAATAATATTACTAACATCTACCCGATCATGGAAAGGGAATAAAATGCAATCTATGTCATAGCTAGAGATAAGCGAAAGCGAAGGAAGTTGGTGAAAGATTTTAAGTATGTTACCACGATTTAAACAGATTGGCATATCTTCGCCCCAAAGACTGGAAAGCTGTATAACATCACCAGAAACTTTTGTTGTAGCAGAGACAGGTAAGGACTCAGTAATTTTTTTGGTAAAGTGACCAAGGGGGTCAGCCGCCAGATCACAACCCCTTGCCCCTCTTAGTATAGTCCTATTATGGTTGACATTTGGCCCCAGTGGAAATCTTTCCCAAGATTTGGAAACGTTCTTATTATGGGCAAAGTCAAACCCAGAGGGGACCGCTTCTCGAGCCGCAGACATGCGCATATTTGAGATGCTAAGAGAAGCAAGGTTAAAAGGGGGGAGAGTCGATAAGACATTGTCTGATCGATCTGTCATATCTCCATCCCTCTTAATGCAGTCCATATTAACAGGGGGCTCCTCAGGAGCAGACAAGAATGCCGGGTCAGAAGGAGAGAGCCGAGTAATAGGAACCTCGTCCTGTGACAAGCTTACGTTGGAATTAGACACTGTCACCTTGCTGATCTTGGGAACAAGTAGTGACTGAAATAAATGTTTAACCATATCAATGTTAACCATATTAACAGTCGGCGTAGTTAGAGAAGTGTCCGGATGATTCAGGCTTTTTCCAGAAATAGACTCCAGAGAAGTAGAAGGGAGAATTGCTTCTGGGGCAGAGTCCATAGCCTCCGCTGCAACAATATCAGTAGGCAGTGCTACAGGGTTGGTACTAGTGGATGCTGGTACGGTAAGAGGTGTTATCCGAATGCTAGAAACTGCAATTTCACCAGTACCAACAGTCCTTGGCCCCGCATCTATAGAAGCAGAGGTATTAATCAACATACCCACCGCATCCGTTAAAACAGATGCAGGTGGTAAAATAGGTGGAGCATTGGTGGTATCTGGAGTGGTCACATGAATGGAAGAGGGGATTGGTTCAACAGAGTTATCAGTCCCCTGTGGAACTGCAACAGTGGTTGAAGGGACTAAAGAGTTTGCCATAAAGAGGTTTTTGAAAAATTGATTAGTATACGAAGTAATCTTTTTGACATTCTTCTGATTTTTTGTTTTCTTCATTTGTTGGCTCATTTTCCTTTTCTTTCCTAGACAGGGGAGGACTTTTGGACAGGAATTTTCCTCTGGGGGCTCAGAGGAAATTGCTGCGATTTCTGGAGTTAGGATAATCATGTTTTCTCCTAAGGATGCGATATGGTCACCTTTAGAACGGACGGCCGACTCTGCAGTCCCACCTGCACATGAACGATCTTGTATAGAGGGTTTGAGGGATACCCTTGGCAGATCCTCCTGTACTTTGTCCTCTCCTCTTTCCGTAGAGAATACAGTCGGGACACTGGGAAGTATATCTGTAGGGTCGTCAGCCTCTCGCAAACCATCAAAGGCAGCTCGGGGAGTCATAGAGGAAGAGCCCCGGGAATCAAGATCTAGTGGTTGGAGAACCAGAAGACCCGGGGCCGCATTGGGGACCACCCCTAAAGTAGTTGCCGTGGTCCCCGTAGGCCCCTGATGAAAATCGTGTATAGGGGCCAAAGGTGGATTGAAGGAGGTAGGGTCAAGACCTTGAGTGTTCAAAAATTCATTTTCTTCTTTTATAATTTTTACTAAATCTTCAAATCTATCTAGGCCCTCCAGCCTAGAATATATTTCAGAAAGTATACGTGAATGGGATGTAACCTCTGACCAGATGTTATCATAGAGACTCACAAAGGAACTCAGAACCATATTCAACGCAGAGATAGTTGGATGGGAGAGTTTAATTCTATCATCAACATCTTTAAGGGTATGATGTAGAATAGACTCACTGGGCGGATCAGTTTTGAAGTCCGGAAGAAGACCTCTTTCTTTTAACCAGTTTTGTTTTTCAGTATACTCGTCAATAAAGTTAGTGAGATCTGAAGGGGAACCTGCCCATGATTCATCACAAATTTGTTGTGTTACATTATTTGTTTTGTTAAGATGGGAGTCCAAGTGGCTATCAGCAATTGCCTTATCTGCACATTCTATGATACTGATATCGTCAATATCCTGGACTGAGAGATCTTCAATATCCAGTTTCTTAGCTACGTTAATTAAGTTAGTGTGGGCCGGGGTATGTACTGGAGGAAGAGGGTAAGGAGATTTAGCCAGAGTGCTAGAAACAGATTTCTTACCAAAAAAATGTGTGATGTTTTTCCCCTGGATTGGATTACCCTGGGTACCTAGATTAATTTTTATTTTTGATATTGAGTTACGGGGCTTGTTGAGAGGGGTTTTGAACGGCAAAGAGATCCCATTAGGGGAGAAGGGAGTTCCCACCACACTAGTAGAAAGGTTGACGTGAGAAGAAGATGTGTGCTTAATATCACTGAGTAATGCTTTGGATCCTAAAGAGGGTTGAGTGTGAGAGATAACAACGCTCCCACTGTCCTTCTTCTCTAATAGTTGTGATACAGTAACTTCTGATTCATCCACCATGACTGGGGGTATGGGCATACTAGGATTCAGTGAGGCAATCATTGGAAGAGGGATATTAGGCAGAGGGTTGTTGTCATATGCCATGTTGCTTTTTGTCTTTGAGAAACTGACCCCGACCAAAAGATTGGAGGCACGAGTAGCAGCTAGACGTTCTTCCTGAGTATCTATAGAAATGTCATGTATTCCATTGAAAATACAGTTATTATGAGCTGTGTTACGTAAAGTGATACCCATAGCATTGCAAACCTCAGACCTCTCTCTCACATGAATTTGGGCCTGGGCTATGTCCCTTAAAAGGAGAGGGTTATAATGGGCCTGAAGTGGAGCATCATCAGAACTCCCCATAGCAATAGGAATGGGGGTTTCTGGCACAATAACTGTAGATGGCATGGAGGGCATACTGACAATGGGCGAAGGGGACAAAGGAGGTGAGACCTCCATAGCAGTCTGACTTCTAAGTCCCTTACGTGTCATTCAGATAAAACCTCAGCCTGACAGTAGGCAGAATGAGAAAGAAAATAAGAGTTATGTCAGAGAAGGTACCCAGAAATACACTGGAAATAAGCCTAGATGTCAGGGGAAGTTAGACATAGAGACACACAGCAAAAAAAATACTAGGCAATTTTTTAAATTTTAAAAATGCAAGTGTTAGAGTATGGCACAAATAGCGAAAATCAAACTCTGAAAGACCAGTACATTGTCTAAAAACCCTATGAAGTATATATGTAACCTAGCATTAAGAGCGTATTAAAATAAAAAGCAATGTTACACACTCAATTAAATAAAAGTTTTAGTAAATGAGTTGTGTCAGCGTAATAGTCATTTTCTGGGAAGGGAACGCCCGACGGCTTGTGGAGCTGCCAGAGTCCGACTCTCCACCCCAAACCCTCGTAGTAAGAATACAACTTCAATTGGGTTGGCTTGGGAAGGCCCAGAACAGTGTACTCACAGATCACAGCCAAACAGCAAAACAGTATCTCCAGCCCTTACAGTCTCCAGGGCTTAACGCCGCAAGGGCGGCTGTGCCGGCAACTTGTGCAGGCTGGCAGTCACGTGCTGTGTCACGTGTTCAGGAAGGGGTCCGCCCCCTCCAGGAAGCAGAATGGGCTGCAAGAGCTCTGCTCGCAGTGCAGCTGTGAGGGATGGACCTTGCAAGCACGAGCGTTCGTAGGAGAAATGAAACGCTCCTTCCAATCAGCAGAAAATACGCCGCAAGGGCGGCTGTGCCGGCAACTTGTGCAGGCTGGCAGTCACGTGCTGTGTCACGTGTTCAGGAAGGGGTCCGCCCCCTCCAGGAAGCAGAATGGGCTGCAAGAGCTCTGCTCGCAGTGCAGCTGTGAGGGATGGACCTTGCAAGCACGAGCGTTCGTAGGAGAAATGAAACGCTCCTTCCAATCAGCAGAAAATACGCCGCAAGGGCGGCTGTGCCGGCAACTTGTGCAGGCTGGCAGTCACGTGCTGTGTCACGTGTTCAGGAAGGGGTCCGCCCCCTCCAGGAAGCAGAATGGGCTGCAAGAGCTCTGCTCGCAGTGCAGCTGTGAGGGATGGACCTTGCAAGCACAAGCGTTCGTAGGAGAAATGAAACGCTCCTTCCAATCAGCAGTAGTCTGGGCTTTTACTTGATCCGGCGTGTCTCTTAAACTTGTCATTATATGGGCTGGTGTGATCATAGACTCATCCCCCTCCCTCTTGTATTGTTCCGTATTGGCCGCTATTGGTTCCTCATTACAGTCTAGCGCCAAAAACAGCACTTTTTAAGGTTGCAAAGCTAACATTTTAAAAATCATTTTCGGTTTTCAGCCCAATTCTGCTGCTTTGCTCCATGTTGAATGTGGCAGATCCCACTGGCGTGCTCCTGCAGTGAGAACTTTGTTTTCATCCCCCCTGACTGTGTGTGGCAGGGTTTGCAGCCTTTTCATGGTTGTGACCCCAACGCAGTTTCAAGATTTTGGTGCGCACAGGAGTCAGCGCATCCATTTTGGGCTGTTTCTTTCATCATTTGTAAAGTGATGCATTGGGTACATTGGAATGGGTCAAAATATCCCACAACCTACTGGAGCAGGAAGACTGATCGAAGGACTAGAGCCAAGGGTAGGTAAAGAAACCCTGAAGTTCCCTGTAGTAGGTTGCTGCCCACAGGAAGCCATGAAGGAGATGTGGACAAACCCAAATCGCAGACAAGGAGAAACCTGCATTGTGTTTCAAGGACGCCCACAACCCTTCAGGGTGAACGATAAAGTTGGGGAGGCGAGGCCAGACATGTGGAATTAACCTTGACTTATGAATCAAATCCGCAAAGACAAGAAGGAAACGCGCACAACCGGTGAGTTAGTGAAAGACATGAAAGGCTGGTTTGTGTCAAGGAAAGATTGAAGCCGCAACAGTTTATCTCACAAGTGAAGGTTGCACACATGCTGATGAGACATGAAAGAAAGCTAACCAGTGATGAACTTTTAAGTGGCTGATAACTATGAAGCCAGATATACAGAGCAGCGGAGTGGTCCAGCAAAAGGAAGTAGCCCACTCGAAAGTCTCTGCAAAACGTGAAATGTTTTGTTATAAAGCAGCTAAGTGATCAGACTCTGAAATATGTAATGGTCAAGATTAACCCCGGCAAAATGGGAAGTGAAAAGCTGAATGCTTGACGAGAAAGATTTCCTTGAATTTGTGTGCTTATGGTACTGAACTACCAAGACCAAGAGACACTGGGGCTATTAACATGAGAGTGTGAGCCGAAGAGAAAGTCAAAGTGCTCCTGCGAAGGTCTATAGTAAAAGCCTTGTACATTTGAAAGTCTTTGACATCTGTGAAAGGTCGAATCCCGATTGAGGGAAACCAGAAGTGTGATAAGTAAGTGGAAGGGAACCCCTAACAAGTGTGAATTAAGCTCGGGGAAGGGAACCCCTGCAAGTGGTGTGATTGCGAGGTCCAAGCCCACTGAGAGAGATCTGCATTGAGCCAGTTACTTGTTGATTGAGAGGTCAGAGTCTGGTCGAAGGAGACCTTTGTGAACTGGTAAAGCTTTGAGAGGTCCGAGCGGAACAGAGGGAGACCTATATGAACTTTTTGGTTGAACTGTAAAAGAACTTTTGGAACGCTGGAGTAAGTGACTTTAAAGTGGAAGGCCAGGCAGACCTAGATCCTCGTTTTGAATTACCTTTGTTTTGAGAACCTAAGCCAGACTGGGTCATCCTGTTTACGGGGGCCACAATACTCCATGCTGTCAAACGTGGGAAGGAGAGGTGACTCAGTCACTTTGATCATTTATGTCATAACACTGATTTTCCTGTACCACTTGTGTCAGTGTCATACTTGTAATCCCATGCCTCCATTACAGAAGATGACAGTTCTCATGATATCCATGCCCACACACTGCCCCAGTCAGCATGCTCAATGCTGATATTGTCAGGGGAGGGAGGAAAGGGCTCATGCATGTGGTACATTGCATGTGTCAGTGTCTCTGCATTTCTGGCCCACTCATTTTTATTCATGAACATGATAACCCCTGCCTGATCTGCTGTGCTGTGCTAGTTACCATTTTTCATGAATGCAAATGCATTGGAAGGTGATTGTTATCATGCTAGCTATGCCCACACACTGTTCCAGTCGGCCTGCTCCATGCTTTATTACTCTAATAGGCATCAGAACTGCCACAGCTTGCTGGGTGGCTGAGGCATGTGGTTCAGATAGCAAAAGGCAGCCAGAGTGCCAGGGGCAACTGACTAGATCTGCAGTTAGTGTGAGAAACCTGAGGGTATTCTCACTCCTAACCCCCTTGTATCCTCTGTGCAGGTGGCCAGGGAAATGTCATCACTATTGGATCCCGACCCTGGGGGTGGAGAAGCGAGGGAGGATCACCTGGTTGGAGGGTTCTTAGGGACTGGGAGTGGGGAGCCCTTGGAGGAGACATGGTATCTCCCTTTCCCTACTGATGACCAACCAAACCCTTCCCCAATCTGTATAGGTTATTGTAAGTCAGCTCCCTTTGTTTCCGCACATGTAAACCCAGATTGTACTAAGATGAAGAAGAGGCAACTAAGAGCAATGAAGACTAAACTCTTTTATCACTCTGGTCCTGGGACGAGGAAGATGTCTGTTGAGAGCAGTGACGGTCAGGCATGTCCCTTTAATTGTGATCAGGCAGGGCTGATTGGACATCCACACCTGCAGCCAGTCAAGGGGCTTCAGGTGTATAAAAAGAGACCAGGCCCAACAGCAAAGAGAGCGACAGGAGAAGCAGCAGGAAGGCCAGTTTAAGCAGGGAAATGTCATTGGAAACCACTCTGAAACGCTAAGTTCGGCAGAAGCGTGGCCTAGGAGCTGGGGCTCTGTGCAACAGATCGAACATTGTGAAGGGAGCCGTCCCTTTTCCGTGTGGTCCCTGTGGTCAAGATGCTCATTCCCCTGTGTCAGTAGGTCGCCACAGGAGTGCATAAGGGGCAGGAGTTGGACCTCTGATGTGAAGAGCAGAGGGCTGTATGATCCACGCTGCTAGAAACATGACCATTGAATTTCTAGCAATTGAGAAAACTGGTGCACCACCGTTTGAACGTGTCTGTTTGAGGAATACTTTGTATCGAAGTGGTCGCGTGTTTGAGTTTTCGAAGGTCTTTGATTCAATCCATTATCAAATATTTAAATGCTACGAATACTTTGTATCGGAGTAATCGCGTGTTGGAGGAAACACGTTCTCGAAAGTCTCTGAATACTGGACATTTTGTTTGAAGTGAATCAAAGAACTATTACACACCAGGGTGAATGGAAAGTATGTTCTAAGCACAAACTGTGCCTATCAAATACTGAACTAAATGAAAACCTTAACAAGTAAAACCAATATTTATTTAATGCCGACATAGCGGATTAAATGGAAAGTGTGTTCTAATCGCAACCAGTGCCTATTGACTACCGAACTAAATTAAAACCTTAACATGTACAACCGATATCTACTGATTCTCGCACAGAGTAAAAACTTTACAAAAGAGCAGAAGTGTTACATTTTAGGTTCAGAAGTAAAACAGAACTTTAAATTCGAGTAAAGCATTGGATGCTGCATTCTAAATGAAACTTTCAATCCAAGTGAAATCAGTGTATGCTGTATTCTAAAATGAATGCTATGAAAATTGCATAATACAGAAAATTGCATGGAAAGCAGAATTAATTAAAACATTGAAGTTTATTCCAACACAGCTACAATTTATACATGAAAAAACAACCATAAATGAAGGCACAAGAGTGACAAAGAACTTTAAAGAGACAAAGGATATTTTTGTGCTGCTGAAATTAAGTCTTGGGGAAGGGAACTCTGAGACTTGAATCATTTATTGACCTGAGACCGGAGTCTCAAGGTTCTTTTGTGCTTGAGTAAGCAAACCCTGAGTATTGGTTAAAACTGTATCATTCTGATCTCAAGAGAGGTCATTTTTAGACTTTTTGCTGGAGTTGTTTTATACTTAGGGAAAGGAGTTGAAAGGAAACTGCGAGCTGGAACAGGCTCAGAACTTAATGTTGGACATTGTTTCTTTCGGTTGCTGACTTCCCTACACATTGTAAAGATTAGTTGTGAGGGCAAGTATAGGTTTTGGACACAGACAGATTCTTCAGTTGAACACTTTGACTCAGACTTTCCTTAGTTTTATTTAAGGTAGGGAAATCCCAATGTAGCATAGGACAAGTTTGGCCTTTTTCCATCCTGACATTTAAGTTAATAAAAGTGCTTGTTTTGAATTTTGAATATGTTGTCTGTGTCTTGCTTCATGATGCCTTCACAGTAGGCAGTTATGCACATGCAAATGTGCCAGTGTCAGTGTTATGGCTGGCACATGACACACACAGCTCTGGCTTTGTTGCACCTCGGCAAATGGGGGCACTCAGTGGGCACATGCACTATGGTGTTAGGTTGGGCACTGCCCTGTTCCCTCAGACAAGCAGCCATCACTGGGTATGCTAATAGACATGCACATGCCAGGTTGCTGATTCACTGACACTTAAACCCCAGCATGTGACTGCAATCACTGTTGCACCGTAGCAAATGTCATTAGCGGGGCAGATGGGCACCCGGCACAGTGAAGCCAACGCCAAGACAGTCACCAGCCAACGTCACCACCACAAGGGCAAGGCCAGAGAAAAGGCCACTGCTGAAGTGGAGGGCCTGAGTTGAGTGCCAACATATACAATACGATTTTGCATTGACTGATACTAAAGGGCATCAGTCCAGTAATGATTTTATCTACATTTCTTCATCACTTTAAAATAAAAAGAATTTACTTTTGCTCTGTTTTCAGCGGACAAATTATCAGCATGGCCCACATGCCACCTAAAGCACCAGAGGAAAAGGATAATGTGGAAGATGTGTGTAAAGAAGAAGTTAAACACGTGCCTTTTCATTGCAAGACACAAGTAGCATGTTATGTTATTTTAGGTTGATAAATATTTGTATATCACAGCTCTGCCATAGGCGTTTGGGGGTTGCAGCTGTAACCACAAAAATGCTGACACCGTTGCAGTGGGTGTAGTAAGGAGACAAAAGGCAGAGAATATGGCAAGGGAGATCTGCACAAGATCACACAGTGTTCAAATATGAATCAAACATACATTCGGAAAACAATATACATGTACACTAACACTTATGTTGTACATGTAGAAATACAAATATATGAAATGGGGTGTGCGGTAAGCAGTCAGAAGCTCCTCATAATCACAAGGATAGTCAGTAAACGCCTCTCCCACAATTGTTGTTGTAGGTATTGTCAGTGTCTGGCACACATATAGCACAAGCAACGTCAGAATCTGTGAGCTGACACCCTTGTGGGTACTATTTAAGGCAACTAAAAGATAATACTCACAAGGATGGGAACCCCCATCAGGGATGTCGCTTATGCTCACAAATCCTGCTGATCGAACAGGGACTGCAAAAAAGAGAATCACTTAATTCATAGGACTCTTGACAAGGGACAAGTAGGAATATTTCTTACAGGATAGGGAGGAAACCCCAGGAATTCACACAGGAGCAGGGCTAAACAGTACTCCACACCTAACAAATAACACAGAACTGAAGGAGAAATACAGAAGAAACACAAGACCACACCCCAAGAGAGAGTCAAGGAACAGGAGCAGGAAAATCCCAACTACAGGTCCAAAGACTCCCTTCTGCCCACCAAAGGATCAAAAGGAAACGGGAACAAGAATAGGAATTCTCTCAAAGAAGGATGTCTGAGGAGCCAGATTTCCACTGTAGAACACAGCAAGGTCAAAAAAACGGAGCTGCTGAGGAACAGAAAAGTGCCGCAAAGTTCTGACTCAAAAACATAGGAAGCTAAAAGGGAAGCCAGGAAGCAGTAACTACTAATAAGCACACTAGGAATAAAGAACCAGAAGCAAATAAACAGCCACAAACAGGAACACTTGAACAATGTCCAGCACTGTAATTAAGTAAACGGAGACTTTTAAAGCTGACTAATATTCACATGTGACAGTGGGTGGCAGTTGCAGTGGGTGGCAACCTTCTGCCCCCAGCCTAGCAGAGCCATGTTATGTACTATTTGGGCCACAGCACTTATTTCTTGACAAACTGAACACTGGGCAAAAGAATCTGCCTGTTGCAGACACATTTAAAACAGAACTATATCAGAGTCCAAATCTTACAAAATGATCACAATTGCTTAATACCGCCTGCCAAGTCAGTTATTTTAGATATTTATTTTGAAAAACTACAATTTAAACCTTCATAAACATGGCCTACCAGTTTCAATAATAGATCTAATACATCAACACAACAGATTATATCTTCCTCGGGCCCTAGCAATCATTTAGAAACATTAATAACATATTTTAATGTAATGCTGATGTAAATGCATCCGAAAGATCACAACATTTTTAAGCTATAACTTTATGGATTGTCAAGGAAAATTCTGTTCGTGTTTTTTTTCTAATTAATGTGTATTAGTTCATTATGAACTTTTCACATCAACTACATACAATACATAGATACAAAAATAGGTGAAAATAAACATAATAATCCAATTAACAATTTCCATATCTAAACAGTACAATATTATCACGGACAAAAAACCTCTGTCCCACGAAGATCCCAAACACGAAGCTCACAGTTTATAGGTTGCAGTAGTTGCTTACACAGCCTTGACAGTGCGATCCAATACCCCACTTCTGCCACGGTTGACTACAATTCACTGGATGATGGCTTATTCCATCTCCTTCAAAAATAATTCAGCCCGAGTCCACACTCGATACAGGACTATCTTAACCCTCAGACTCTTTGAGTTCAAGCAATAGTTCCAAAACATGTGGTTTTATAGTGTCCATGTTGTACACAAATCTTGATAGAAACAGCAAATACACATTTTCAAGTTTTATAAATGCTGGTTGGTCTTCAACTGGATTATTAAGCCACACAATCTACATGTGCGCCCCTCCTCCGGTATTTTTAACTCTGGGCCTTTAACAGCCATTGCTGGCAGTCTACCGAGACATAGCAATAACACAAATCGCCTAGGATCGCATGCAGGAAACAACGTCAAATCATTCTGCATTGCCTGGAACCAATGATTTAAGTTCCTGAAGGATGAATATTGCTTCAGGTTTCCCAAATGGTCGAAGTTTGCATTCCAATCATACAGCAAAAATGTTTTTAAAAATTCATGCTGGAGTACTGCCTCACTCTCTGACCAGTCACGGATCCACACTATCTCCTAAAAAAAACCTTTTCATTCTCACATTTAAACGATGTCAGTATATAAAATCCCATTGCTTTACCCAAAGCGTCAAGTATTGGACTAGCAGGAAATGTCCTTGCTTTGATGTATAAGGTGGCCGACGCTCCTGTGTCTGAGCTGGCCGATCAAAGAGGTCATGCCAAATTCTAATTTTATAGGAGCCCATTCCCATTTCTTAACTTCCGCAGTGATAGACTCTAACCTGTAAATCACAGCTGGATAGAAGATCTGTTTGTACATAAGCCATAGGCCCTTCATACTTAATCCAACAGTCCAATGGGTCAAGCCACTGATTAGGCTAACAAGCATAACCGCCCTCCCTTTTTTTGATCAGCGGTGATCGCCTCCAGCACCCTCTTTTTTGATATAGGTAGGCCCAGATATCGATAAGAGTCTATACGCTCAATTCCACCAATCGTGGTGTTAATCCTACTCCAACTCAAGTTCTTCCAAACTACATAAGATTCGATTTATGGACATCTACAGGGTTTATAGTGACATTTTCGAATGTCACAATTTCGAATGCATTTTTCTCGAATGAAAAATGCTGGAGAAAAAAAATGTCGAATTTTTTGTTTTTATTTTTAATGGGGGGGTTCCCCCCAAATCCCCCCCTTTTTTTTATTGACCCTCTTTTTACTAACTAAACCCAAAAAAACATATAAAATAAAAAAATATATATTCGACATTTTTTTCTACATTTTTTTTCCGACAAAAATGCATTCGAAATTGTTAATTCGAAATTTTAACTGGATACCCATCTACAGATCAATGAGCATACTCAAATACTGCATGTAGTCATCTTCAAATCCCAGTGTGTAGTCAAACAACACAATGTCATCTGCATATGACAGCCATACCAGGCGACAATCACCTATTTTGGGGGGGGGGGGGCAGTTATTAACTGAGTTGAATCTTTCGGGTAGAGCCACCAAAAATACATTAAATAGCAGCGGAGCAAGCACCTACCCCTGCTTTAAGGCGGTATCTGTAGGAATTCTTGCATAAAACCCCTCTGCTATTAGGAAAACTCATAGACTAGTACCTTCATGCAGTTGGATCACCAACCAGAGTACCTGAAAGGCATTGCTTTACCCCAATCATCATACCGCCAAAGGGCCGGCCCCGGTTTCCACGTTCTGCAATATTACTAAATATGTAAGTGGACGACGAGTGGCAGTCCTGCAGTGCTGTGCTGGAGAGTCTTTCTCCTCTTTCTGTTGCTGGACTATTGTGGGAGGTCCTGCTTAAAATCACCATCCACCCGCGGAGCGGACACGGAGTGGACGACGAGTGGCAGTCCTTCAGTGCTGTGCTGGAGAGTCTTTCTCCTCTTTCTGTTGCTGGACTATTGTGGGAGGTCCTGCTTAAAAGCACCATCCACCTGCGGAGCCGACGAGGAGTGGACGACGAGTGGCAGTCCTGCAGTGCTGTGCTGGAGAGTCTTTCTCCTCTTTCTGTTGCTGGACTATTGTGGGAGGTCCTGCTTAAAATCACCATCCACCCGCGGAGCGGACGCGAAGTGGACAACGAGTGGCAGTCCTGCAGTCATGACTGTCAGGGCTGCAAGAGCAAACAGAAAAATTGAGCTAAATGAATCCCCCCGAGAAGAAGACGAAGGTCGGTGCTTGAGAAGTACGAAAATGACACAAAAACAACAGGGAATTACCCTTAAGAGTCAGGAGGGAATACTGACATGTAGTCCCAAGACAAACGAAAATGGCAGACTCAGTGAACGGGGTCTGCCAGAGAAGGGAGTCCAATAGACTTTACACCAGATTTTGGCCCCGCAGTCGGAACAAATTGTACAAACAGAACAAACAGAATCCACAAAATCGTCACAGACTTCATCATGGGCGCGCACACTAAACGAAATGAAAAAACTACAACCGCAGTCATCGCTATCATCGCAATTATTACCTGAGCCTGATCCCGATCCCGTCTTGGAGCCGGTCCCGGTCCTGGTTGACCTGGTGGACCTGCGCGGGGATCCCTCGGTTTGGATGCCGGGGGCTCATGGAGTCGGTCCCCCGTCCATGAGTGGGGAGGGGAGCAACCAGGGAGGCGGGGAAGGTGGGGAGGTTGTGGAGTCTTTGCAGAGCGCACCACCCGGCGAGCCGAGCCGAATCCCTCCCAGCGTGGCCCAACAGGGTGAGCCGCACCGCATGGCGGAGTCTCTCGGAGGAGGGCCCCCGTCCGTGTCAGGTGCTGGGGGGGAGGGCAGGAGTTGCTCGAGGGGTGAGACGGCATCCGTGGAGGACGTGGAGGAGCGGATCCCTGGGGATGAGATTCGGACGGCGGGAGCCGTGTGGGAGCTGGCCACGCCCCGGTCTCCGCCTCGGAGTTGACGCCGGCCCGGGTCCAAGTGGTGGCGGTGATCCACGTGGAGGCGGAGGGCAGCATAGACAATAAGGACGATTAAACTGACACGGAAGCAGTTCTCGTGGCCAGTAAAGTCAGTAAAACGCCCAATTACAAAAAAAGGCAAAGACAAATGGTTAAAATTACCACCAAAAGTAAAAATGGTGGTAAATATTTCAACAAAAAAGGCCAACAACAAATGAAAAAAATTCAGTGACAAATTATTTTACGTCTCGAGTAAACACAAAAGCGGTTAATAGACAACATCACATGGAACTATCGGATATGGAGATTCTCGATGCTCTAAATGAATGCTTACCCCCTTCTAAACTACGAAGACTAGATTGTAAAAACAGTGAAAAGCAAAGTGCCAGGGACGTTTCACCACTGGAGGAGAAAGATGGGTCATTGAACCAACTAAAAAAAGGAGTAAGGGACATCCAAGTCACCACTCCTCCTAACGACTTCACAAGAAACGGCGACGCCTAATGGCGATTTGCTTCCCCAAACCGACAAAGAAAAGAGAAAAGAGGGGGAGAAACTGGATAATTCAATTGCCAGGGAGCAGGAGAAATCAATAATCCAACTGGAAATAGAAAGTCCATATGAAAAATCGGACACCGGGGATGAAGTAGAAGTCTCTGGTGGTACACCAACAGGGACAGACAAGTCAAATAAAACATCGCTGGAAGGAGATACCACATCACCTTCACAGCTTGATAAAGGAGGTACTTTTGAACCAGATTACGTAACACCTACTAAACCATTTCAGGAGCCCGATTCGAAACTAATCGATGGGACTAGACGAGAACGACATCTGAGCAAGATGGAGAAAAATATATATTCAGTAGACCTACCAACCCTGTCCAACTTGACAATACCAGTTCAGGCTCAAACGAAGAAACATTTGCAGCACCATCATCAAAACCCGTGGGGCCATGAACCACTTAGCCCCCGACTGGATATGACGGGGAATCGAAGGTGCTCACTGGACATAGCTGGACCGCTAAAAAATCAGGGGGGAAATATGACAACAATTATAACTGACGCCCCAACAAAGAGATCCTCAATGCAACAACACTCATCGAGTCCAGCGGAACATTTAAACAAAAAGATTGATCTACTCTCCATTGTGTCATCGGTAAACATAGCACTCTCTCCATTTATGAAGCTCTATGAAGCCATCGCTGACTCATTGAAGGACCACACTAGTATTCAAGCAATGATGTATAGCAAAGTCATCTTTTTAGAAGCCTACATCATGGCCCTAGAAGTAAGAAAAACAAACAACTGAGAAGCGAACCAAGATTCATCAGTAACACCTAAACAAGCATGCCGGAAAGGTGAGGCTCAGACAGTAGCGAGAAAAACTATAGAGACTCAAACAATTACCATGATAGATTTAACAGCGAGTAAATCATCAGTAGAAGATGCCACCAAAGTAGCAGAGACGAACACCCAACCAGGCCATCCAGACACTATATTGAATTCAAATAAACCAGAAATTATAATTGAAGTACCAGGAGGAAAATCTCAAGGGCGAAAAACCGTCCAAAAAAAACGGGAATAAAGACACTGTCACCTAGGCTGGCCAAGCCTGGTACTCAATCAGTAGAAGCAATTTTTCAAGTTTTTAAGAGGCCAGTAAACCACAAAGACAAAGTATGTCTTGGGGAGAGATCAGATACAAATATAGAACACAGGAAAAGACAAGAAAGTTCGGAAATGAACAAGACACCATCACCTACGACGATGAATGATTTTCTGGCAAGCGAGGAATTGATGAACCTGAGTCAATATGTGTCGGAAGACTCTACATCAGGCATGAGCCCAAAGAAAACTTCTAATATTTCGAATCCACAATCTGCCAGTAAAACAAATAAAGCAGATAACAACACAGAGGTAAATTCACAAAGGAATGAACAACGCCAAAAACAAAAAATGGTGAAGATCAGCAGTCAAAACAAAAAAGAAACCCAGGTAACTGAAACTTCGAGACAAAATTTTTTAAAACAAATGATGGAAACAAAAAAGGAGAGAAAAAGGGCTAGATCAAGAACACCGGAAAATCGGAGTAGCAGAAACTTAGAGAAGGTAGTTCATCATTCCTGTGTAAGACCAGAGGCCCGTGAGGGTGAACGTTCCAACCGGATACAACGTGATGACTTTCAGTATCGCCAAGATGAGCAAGAGAGTAAAAGTAAAAGCTCAAGAGGGCATACGCCAATTCGCGTCTACACGAAACTCAAACATGGCAAATGTGGAGAAAACGAAAAGACCTCTGCGAATTCATCAAGGGTCTCAGGGGAAATGAGTTTGCAGTACAGAGCCAGGACCAAATGGTCTAATCAAAAATCAAGGAAATGGGATCAAGCGAAATGGCAGAATAAACTAACTCAAGTGGAAGAAAATGAGGACAAGGTAACACTAAATAGAAATTCGGTGTTAAAATTGTTCAAACACATCCGAAACTTAAAATATATCAAATCAGAAGAGCTACTTGTGGTAGAGCCAAGCCATAGAAACACCAAGGCCAGAACTTACTTGCATATAGCGTCAACTAAGCTAAAAAACACCTTCCTTGAAAATAAAAGAGAATTAGAAAATATGGGATACGACCTAAGAGTGTATCCGGTGACGCAGATAGGGCAGAACCACGAAAGTAAAGAAAGGAAGAGGAAAGAATCTCCGGACATAAAGTCGAATAAAAACGGAATTTCAATTTTCAAACAAAGAAAAGTCATACAAGTCCCGGAGTAAAGGAAAAGACGTGAGTAATGCAAAAGCGAGAAGGGCAAAAGCCATTGAGCCCGAAGGAAACCATCCACCACGGAAGAAGGGAGAGAGAAGATAAGAGACAAACTTATAGTGCCAGGGAAACATCCTCTCAAAAGGACCAAAATCAGGAACAAAAACAAGAAGATACAAAAAAGACCCATAGAGTTAGGAAAACAACAGCCCAAAAGGAACAAAATCAGGAACAACAACAAAACAAAATCGAGAGCGAACTTCCACCAAAATGTGTCCCAATGAAAGGAATATGGTCCTGGTTGCCAAAAGCGTTAACAGAAAAGAAGCAAAAATAGCAGTTTATTGGAGACGAGCACATTCAACAAGGAAAATGTAAGTTAGGACAACAGAAGCAGTCCATAAAAATGTGCTCGTGGAACACGAGAGGACATCTTCATCTCCTATCCGCAAGTGACATGATTTTGGGAGCATATGACCTAATATGCCTTCAGGAGACCTGGTTGTGTGAACCACCCTCCATGAGGGGATTTGATTTAATCCTGGCCCCCGCTAAGCAGGGTCGTTTGGGAAGACCATCTTCAGGGCTTCTGATTGCCTGTAAAAATGGATGCGGGATCAGACTAGAAGAGACATTGATAAGTAACCTTGCTATATTGATGGTGAAAGCCTCATGGACCCGCAAGACAAATAACAAGGAGGGTTATCGGAAAACACCATTAATAATAGCAAATGTCTATTGGAATCCAGCGGCCACAGAAACAACTACCTTCCTGGAAAAAGTTCAAGAAGCAATGGATGAAGCCTTGGCAGGTCACTTAGTAAAACACTTCTTGATCTGTGGGGACTTAAATGCAATCTGCTCTGCATTCCCAGCGACTGGAAATAGACTAGTAAATAGATCACCGGGAGAACAGCGTGGAGAACTATGGACCCGTCTGATGGAATCGAGAAATTTACACAATTTACATGAAGCCTTCCCAGACCCAAAGCGTCTGCCATCATGGGAAAGAAACAATTCAAAGGCAACAATAGACTACATGTTTGTTACAGAACCGATTTTGGCCATAACGAAAGATTTTGGAATAATGAGAACAAGTGCCAGTGACCATAATCCGCTTGCAACCACTTGGGAGGCATCAAGCCCCTCGAACAACCATATGGAAGCCAACATTGTAATCAATGGACAAGGAAATCGTCTAAAACTATCAAAGGAGCACATCGTGGAAATAGAGAACAGATTTAATTCCATGACGGAGATAGCGGATGCAAATAAAACTAACTATATCCCGCTTCTAACGAAGTACAAAAAAACTGCATTTGTAAAAAAGTTCGGCGGAAATCCACCAAAACATGTGTTCGATAAATCTCTGGTGGAGAAACGCTGTATCATTCGAAAAATTCAACGTAGAGCAAAAACAAAAGATACACCTGCGGCATACGAAGAAGCAGTGGCTGCAGCAAAACACTACAAATCCTGGGTAAGAGGACACAGGTTAAAACTCTATCAACAAGACTCAGAAAACATCTTAAAAATTATAGGTGGGAGAAACACAAGGGAATTCTGGAGCACTTTGAGAGCCACGACGGATGTACAAGAAAAATCGTTAATAAGTGAGGTTGGTGAAGTTACATGGGTAAAACACTTCGAAACAATGTATTTGGCTCCAACGAAACCCACTACCAAACATTTTGGATGTGAGCCTGGCCCATGGCTAAAAGTGGATGATCGTGAGGAGATCCGACTAAAGATCTTAAGTTTAATGAACACAAGAGCCCCAGGGCCCGATGGGGTCACTAACGTGGATTTAAAAACAAACCCTGAAGAGTGGGCAAGTTTACTGAGTAAAATCTTCAGAAAATGCTCGGATTTGAGAACCATACCGCCGTCCTGGAAATCAGCAACAGTGGTACCAATTTTCAAAAAAGGTGATAAAAAGGACCCAGCGAATTATAGACCAATCGCGTTGCTTGATGTCATAGGGAAAGTGTTTGGATCAATGTTGTTAGATCACTTTAAGCTATGGGCAGCAAATGCTCCATGCGAAGACCCGTTTCAAACGGGATTTAAGAAAAATATGGGTACGACGGCCAACATTCTACTCCTTTCCGTGCTGAAAAACAAAGTCCTGGAAGGTGGTCCAAACATTTTTGTTGCATTCA
This sequence comes from Ambystoma mexicanum, assembly GCF_040938575.1. Taxonomy (NCBI): domain Eukaryota; kingdom Metazoa; phylum Chordata; class Amphibia; order Caudata; family Ambystomatidae; genus Ambystoma; species Ambystoma mexicanum. The sequence goes on along the minus strand of NC_090931.1, from coordinate 1,002,814,273 downwards.
TCGACCTGACCCAGGCCTTTGACCGCATAGACAGGTCCAGGCTCTGGTCAAAACTGGAGGCGTGGGATTGTCCAGCTACCCTGCTAAATCCAATTAAGGCACTGTATACAGGCACCAACATGCGGATCCGTTTGGACCAAAACGGATTACTATCAAACCCGATATCAACAGCAAGAGGTGTGAAACAGGGGTGTCCATTGGCCCAGGCCTTGTTCTTGGCATTCATTGGCGACATAAATAGCTCAGATACAGCAACACGATCTTTTCCACCAAAACTCTGCAAAATGCCTATAACGAGGCTCCTTTATGCGGACGATCTAGTCCTTTTGGACTACACTCCCGTGGGATTACAGAGACAAATGGCAAGTTTGCAGAGTTATATGCAAGAAAATATGCTGAAAATTAACGTTAAAAAAACAAAACTGCTGAGATTCAAGATGTCGACCAGAAAAAGAAAAGGAACATGCTTAAATCTTGAGGGCAAGCCGATTGAAACAGTCTTTGACTTCAAATATCTAGGAGTCACATTAGACAGCACAAAACAAGATAAAGCTATGCAAACATCATTAATAGCGAAAGTAAATAAAATGGCAGCCCAAGCCAGGGCCATAGATAGAAAGTTTGGCAGATACTCGCTGATGCCAGTGCGAGAATTTTACAAGAAAAAGGTGATGCCAACACTATCATATGGAGGTGACGCCATGATAAACTTGCCATTGGATATCTGGACCAAAATGGAGGCAAAGTTTTGGAGGAAAGTCCTCACGTTGCCGAACTCAACACCTGGTGCTTCAATTCGTAAAGAGCTTAGTTTGCCGTCCCTTAAAAGCTCTGTGGAACAGGCGAAATTGATGCTTTACAGGAAATGCCGGATTGCGGAGCCTCCATCAATTTATAATTTGATAAATCAGGAAATTGAACGAGCAACTACCAGAAGCCTAATGAAATGGAAAAAAGATAACATCCGAGTGTTGGAACAAATACAGGGGAACGAAGATACACTAATCACCAATCCGAAAAAAGTCCTCAAAAAACTACGAGAATATGATTGGATATTAACTTTGGAAATCGCAGGAAAAAATAAATTAACTACACACCTGCCGCCAAATGTTAAAAGATTAAACGAATTACAAGAATACATCAAAAAATTCCCTTGCAGGAAGGGGAGAGACATGTTGTTACGTGCTCGCCTCAACCTTCTGCGTATAAACAAGATCTTGGCAATAAGAGGCAAAGCCGCATCAAACTTTTGTCGTTTTTGCAATGCGCAAGAAATAGAGTCGATACGACATTTACTTCTAAAATGTGCCGCAAACCAACAAGTAAGAAGTCGTTACTTAAGACATATTTTTTCAGACTTTGTTATAGCTGATGAAGATACTTGTTGGGCTCGTTTAATGGGAGGAGACAAGACAAAATGGCAGATAGCTACGTACAAAATATTGGAATCAGTAAATCTGCCACGGACATAGCCCGCGACAAGGGCACATTTTAGTGAGACCATCCGTTTTATGTGAATTTTATGACAAAATGTCATTTGGTAAAAATCTTTTTGATTAAATACAAATAAAAAAAAATAAAAAAAATAAAAAATATGCTATATCCATCCATGAAGAATGGCTCCAAAAGACCGCTCTCCTGGACCAAAAAGATATCAGCATCCTTTAGTATAAGTACAGAGCCCTTCTTACTAAGAAAATGGCAATGTCCCCTGCTATGCCAGGTGGTTATTTTTAGGTTTCAAGGTCAGTGGCTAGGGTTAGATGGAACATATCCCTCAAACCAGACCCATTCAGGGTCGTCCCCTCGTTTGTCCTGGGTGGAATGTTTCCGGATCGGCTCCTTAGCAGTAAGAGTCCATTTACTTTTCTGTGTGTCAAGTTGCTACCCTTAGCAATGACAACTGGTGGCAAAGAAACCGCAGTCACATCAAAGGCCAGCCTTTGAAAATCAACAGCGCAGAACATTATTAAGTCCACTGTGTCACTTGAGATGCAATGTGCTTTACATTTTGGTTTTACGGCGTGCTCAACCATTTCCACACACTCGAAATGGTCAAAACATGCAAGGAAGGGACAATTGGCGAGCAGGTTCAGCAGACAAGCGTGGAAGTCACGTTTTTCCTGAAACATACTGCTTATTTAAAACTATTTTGGATCATGGCAAGCTTCCTCCCTTGCCTTCTTAGCATGGTCCACAACTGCATTGTCCAGTCTAAGACAGGCTCCAGAAGCAGAGCAGCCTTGCACTTCAAGTTGCATAGGATGTACAGCTACGTTTTCATCACCTTAAATGGTAGATTGAATGCTCTGTTTCACACACTTGGTCAACCGAGTTAACGGCTAGGGGAGTTTTCACCAGTCAACTGATAAGAGAGCCTTCTTTATTGCTCCTTTGTTTAGATCTATGTTTAGCCTTTCCTGAGCGCCTTCCATAAGGGGCCCACAACCTTAGGGCGGGCCTCATTACTGTCTACAGTTTCTTCTACAGGCAGCACGTGTGCGACAGCACCCAGGGGTGGACTGGCCTATAAGGAACTCTGGAGATTTCCCGGTGGGCCTCTGCACCCTGGGCCTCTTTTGTGTGGTATTTCCAAATTTTCTCATGAGAAAAGCATTGGACTTGCTGAAAATGTGTCATATGGGGCCACTTTGAACATTATTTCCAGGGCCTCTTTTGGTCCCCAGTAATTATTTCCAGGGCCTCTTTTAGTTCCCAGTCCACCCCTGACAGCACCTGCATATATGGTTCCATTGCCACAGCTTTCTGCGTGTTTAACTTGCCCAGTCTATCTATCGTTGTGTGTTATATGCACTACCCGGCCCTCACTAGTGTCTACCATAGCTGCATCCGTGTCAGCATTGTTACATACAACTTCTTTGTTAAGGGTAGTGACAACAGCCATTTCGGTTTCAGTAGTGCCATTTTGTCGTACATGATTGATACTGATCTCATCACCCTTTTGGCCCGTCCCAGGCGGCGTAATGTAACTTTGCACTAATAGGCGATGGCTTAACCCTGTGCGCGTGCGTCAGCATGAGTTTTTTGCACATAATTTTAGCAATATTGTAACAGCAAAGTGCAACGTTGACAGCGTCGATGTAGACATTCTCAAACTCTCCAATAAAGATGTTTCATAGTTCAAGTCCCTGCCTTCCTCAAATAATCGAGGTGAGGCAGATAGTCTGTCCGTTGCATTAACTACGTGAGCGACCTCCACATTCAGCTAATTCTCGTCATTAATCAAGCTCTAGGTCACATCTTGCATATCCACTGAGGGGGAGGAAGATACCCCCTGCATTACATGCACCATCGCTGTTGCACCACTGTTAATTCTTATGACTTCAGGCAGGCCACCACATCCGATTTCATTTTGAAGAGAAAGACAGAAGGTCAACAGATAATTATTATCGATCATAGTAGTCTCCACATCGGTAGCATTACTCCCTTCAGTCATGTCACCCAGCCGTAGCACCTCTCCGTTTTGGTTACCATTGGGGCCAAAGAAAGCAGTGATTTCCCTTTATGGTTGGCTTCAAGGGGTACAATTTTAGCTGCATTGGCTTGGACATGGATTCCTGTATCAGCACTGTCAGCTACTACGTCTGTGCCTGAAACAGCTTTAGGTAAGGGGTGCCTACTTCTCAAGGTATACTTGAGACCCTTAGGTCTTTTGTTTTGCTTTCATTTCCATATTATATATATCACAATGGCCACAAACAACGTGCAAGATAGGACAGCGCCCTCACTTACCAAGTGTCTCGTGTCAGCTCAAGAAGTCTTGCTTCGTCCTGCAAGTGCTGCAAAGACTGTAGTACTTTACTAGAACTTCACTAAGATGCGCATGCGGACACGCTCCACAGGTGGTTTTAAGCGCCCAGGGCCGTCCAGGTAGGCAATCGCTGAACTCCGAGGCAGGAGCAGCGAACACTGCACAGCATGGCACAACCTCCACAAAGAGTGCAGGAATCCACTGGAACCTCGTGTTCCCTTGAAGCAGCATGCCCATTGATCATCCTCCAAGTCTACCGTAGATGGGAGAACAGAAAAAGAGCTCACAGTTGATACTCCCTCCTTTCCTGTAGCTCTCTGGCCGGCCTCTCTTGGCCCTCCTCCTGCTCTCACCTGCAAGGCTAAAAACCAGGGGGTCATTTTAGGCTCCACACTCTCTTTCTCCCCTCACATCTTTGACGTCTCTAAGAAGTCACACTACCAGCTGCACCTCCTCAGAGGTATTCTTCCTTTCCTCTCCTTCCCCCTAAAGTTCACTGTCTCCAGAGCTCTGGTTCTCTCCAGGCTGCATTACTGCAACAGCCTCTTTCTAAATCTGACTGCTTCTACTCTATGCCCTCTTCAACTCATCCAGAACAGGACTGCGAGATTTGTCCTTGGCCTCAAGCCCAGGGATCGTATCTCTCCAGGACTGAAATCTCTGCACTGGCTCCCAGTGGCTGTGAGGATTAAGTTCAAAACCCTCTGCATCGTCCACAAGGCCTTCTGGGGTCTGGGGCCTCAAAACCTTCAACTCTCTTTTCCTAAATATCTTCCCTCTTGAGCTCTTCGCTCATCCACCTCGAACTCCCTCAGGGTCAGTCGCTTCTCCAAGCAACGAGTTGGCGGTAGATCTCTCTCCTCGGCTGGGGCCTCCCTCTGGTACAGCCTCCCGCCTCCCTGAAACTTGAGGAGAACCATCTTCGGTTCCGGAAACACCTAAAAACCTTCCTCTCTGCTTCTGCTTTCTCTCCCCCTCTCCCCTGCTGAAGTCCTGGCTGTTACTGTGGCTGCACGGGTTACCTAGCCACCCATCTAATCTCGGGCCCAAGCCCTGCCAGTTGCATGCTTGCGCTGCCTTCCTGGCAACCGCTGCACCTGGGGACTGTCTTCTGCATCCCTAGAGTCCCCCAAACCAGCACTTATGTCTGCACTCACCCTGCACTTGCCACCAGCTGGACGTTCTTTATTTAGTTTAGGTTATTATTTTACTATCACATGTACTGCACTTTCCCCTCCCCCAACACCCCGCACTTTTCTTTTCCCCCTTCCCTTGCACGTGCGCTGTCTGAATGACACCTGGCCTAGTAAGATCATTGTCTGTCTTCCCTATGTTCCCCCTCCCTTGCCTTGTAGCGCCTTGAAACACTTGTGTATAGGCGCCTTATAAATGTCATATCATATAATTTGGTGTCTCTATAACAATTTTACATTTCTATGAAATAAAATTAATGGCAGGCGCATGTGAATGCACACAACTCTACACAGCTGGCAATATATGGGCTCAACGCCCATATACTTTCTTGAAATTATCAGAGCAAGAGGTTTTCAGTATTTAAAAATAATCCCATCATTATAACCATTATACTTATACAGTGGTCGAAGTGTACGAAGAGAAGTAGTGGAACTATGTTCCCTGCTGGCCTGCACCCAATCCCCATAAACCCCATCACCACATCCCCTTCCACACACAATACTCACCCCCAAACACTTACACCTGCTGTTTAAGGGAACGTTCAGTGTAGTGCACTGAAAGTGTAAGTTTCAACTTCTTCCTACACTTTTATTTTAAAACGAAACCATTCCGGAACAGTTTCTTTTTAAAATAAAAGTATAGGAGCTGTAAAAGGTAATTTAAAAAAGTACAGGAGCGCTGCTCCCAACCGCTCCCGCTCACTTCGACCACTGTACTTATATGGAAAATATTTTTGGAAATCTAAGAGGCAGATGATGCAAAGACTCAACAATTTGACTGTTGGCTTATTGTAACAGGCATCTATATAATCAAAAGCATGTACCCAGAGTGTATCATTGTGTATTCCTTTCAAAGGGCTACAGAAAATGCAGCAAGGAGGTATCTCCCGAGCAGGTGGATCACTAACGTTCATGACAATGTACCTTTAAAGGGATGGTCTAGTAAACATTTTTATTTAAAAAATAGATAGGCAACATAAAAAAAAAATACTAGCATTCTCCGTTTTAAAACTTCCTATGTAAAATTTTGAGCTATTCAAGCTCAAAATTCGCAAAAGCAAGCACATGGGCGCAGCCATTTTGTGAAATGGAGGCCCTCCTGTGCTGGCTTTTGCTTTTGCGGCACTAATGAAGGAAAAGCCAGCCAGCTGTAGTAAACAAAGGCTACCGCTGGGTGGCTTTCCCTTTATTGGTGCTGTAGGCGGAGGACGGGGACCGGAAACCAGAGCAGGAAAGCTGCAGCTGAATCTCGGTAAGTGCTATTTATTTTTTTTTACAAAAAATAAGCACTAGCTGCAGTTTTTTTTCTAAGTTTTCCGGGCTGGAGGAGCCCGGAAAACTTAGAAATAAAACTGCAGCTTTAAAAACATTGTATTTATGTTTGCGGTCGCTTTTGAAGCGACCGCAAACATAAATACAATGTTATTGTGTTGGAAAACGCTGCGGTTTTTCTTTCCAAGTTTCTCAGGCTCCTCCGGCTCAGAGGACGATTCAAGAAACTCCATTCATGATGACTGATGATCGCTTCTTTTCATGCTTTTCCTGTAAAATCTTCTACAAGGGCATAGATTTCCTGTGTAGGATTTGAATTCAAGATTTTATATTGGTTCCAAATATCCTGATGTTTCACTGTGCATGTGTAATCCATACTGGATGTCGGGAGGTTACCAGTCACAAAAGCCCAATCCATCTACTTTATACAGAAAACACAGCAGAGGAGCTTAGAAGAGAAGTTCAGGAGGGAAATGGGCAGGGAAGGAGTGGGATTCCTCTTGCTGACTGTGTCAAAGATTGGGACTATTATTGCATCTTGTCAGGCCAGCAACTTGGAAAAACGCCATTCTCCTGTATGGTGTTAAAGCTTGATGTCAAGAGGGTGGCCCTCATGGTTCCTTTGGCTTCGAAGAGGTGTACTGGTAAATGGTCATGTTGGGGCACTGTACTTGCATCTCTGGATCTCATTGCAGCCACAACTTCAAGGATAGTAACCAAGAAGCAATGATCCCTCCCCTTGCCACAATCCAAAAGTTGTACATTACTGTTTATCTGAAGATCACTATAATTAAAATATGAAATTAGTTTACAGTATACCACTGTGGCTAGCCCAGTTCTAACCATGGTTAAGGAAACCAAAGAAACGTTTCAAAGAGATGTTTAAAACTAGTGTAATGGGTATTTAAAGGTATGCAGCTATTCTGTTTTAATTAAAAAAATAGCAAGGCGTTAAATGGACATCCCACAAATGTGGTGCCTTTTATGGCACTGCATGCTTTATGTCCATCCATCAGACTGCTAACAAGTAAGGGGAACAGGATTGTATGGAATTGACAAATGAAGGTAAGAGAGAGAAATCGGAAGTGTAACATTATGCTGTACCACCCTGAGTGAACGAGTGCCAAAAGATGAGGCAATCTCTTTTCATCTAAGCCTTTGGCTGTCCTTAGACAATATATGGGAGCCCGAATTTGTTGGGCTTCTTTTGCCTGTATTGCTGATACTATTGTCTATGGAAGTTCTGATCATCTTCTTGCCGGTGACCACCAATAAGAGTATTAAAGAAGTCTCTGCCACGTGAGGATACCGAAAAACCCTGGTAGAGTAAAGGAAAAAACACTCAGAAGACAAGTATTTGGTAATTCAAATGTTTTTGACTGTCATATGAGAAGCGCAGCCTTAAATGCCCCATTAATGCCATCATACGCCTGGTATAGTTTTCATATGGTAACGGTTAACCTCATATGAGAAAGTGCTGCCACCATATGCCATGTGCAGCCTCAAATGCCCCAAAAATGGCATCAGAAGTATGGCATAATAACCATATGCCAGGCAGACTTTATAACTGAGCTTTTTATTGATTGTGTGTTTTCTGTCCACTAATAATAGGCTTACAAATAAAACCCTTCCAACAACAAACAAACATCACACTCTGTGACAAGTGAGCTGAAAACATTTACAAATGCCACCCCTCATCACTTAACCCCTTAAGTTCCAGGCTATTATGCAAGTCTATGCAAAAAGGAAGGACATGCTCGTCCTTGGCACTTAATAATGCCTCTCTTCCTAAGAAACTGTAGTGTGGTCGTGAGACAGGAGGCTAGAGTAGCGAGTGGAGTCATGGGACGGCCAAAGCAAATTAATTTGGAGGAGAGGGCGGGCAGGTGTGGGGGTATTTTTGTCCTGCTGCTATTTTCCTTTAGCTTCTCCTACTTTAGAAATATCATCTCCTCGAGATTCTCTTACTACCTATTTGCTGATGGTACACAGATGTTCTTCCTTCCTTTCCTTTTTTTTGCTACTTCAACCTAGAGCTCGGTTCAAGGGCATACAACCTTTTTCCCCATCCATCACTGAATAGCAGCTAACAGTCCTGCTTAACTTTTCAAGGACTGACGTAGTGTATCTCCATGCCAAGAATGTTGTTCTCCTCTTACCCTCACGAATTTCCTTTCGTCCTGACCTCTTTTCCCCCTACCACAAGGCTTGTAACCTGGGGGTCTTCTTTGACAGGGATCTTAAGCGCCACCAGTTTATTACACCGACTGCTAGCCCTGCCTGATACAGCCCTGAGGTATGGTGCAGACTCTGGGGACCGGGAATTCCAGGATACAAGGGCCCCAGGGTTAGAGACTTGTGCTACCTGGAGGCAGTACAGGGAGGGATTTGCAGAGTCTCTGAACACCTGTGTTCCAGTAAGGTACATCCTCTACTGTTTCTCAAAGACCTTTTACCAACTATGTATAAGGCCATTGGCAGGGGGGCCTGATGTCAGGATTCAGGAGTCATAAGATAAGCAGGGGAGGAAGAGGATGTGAAAAGGACTGCAAAGGGGGTAGAAAATCTGGACCAGGTGGAAGATGGTCGGTAAAACAGTTAGGAGACCAAATTGTAAGAGATCCTGTTATTCTATACAATAACCTGTTTTATGCTAAATGCCATTCCAATATAGTGCCTGGACTTGACCCTAGGTGGAAAATGTGAACAAAGGACAAACCTACAATGGGATTGGACGGGACTGTAAAGACCCGGGGCTAGCATGAAGAAGTTGCTTGGCATCACTCTTTGTTTCTATTACAAATCCTTTTGGATTATTTCGAGTTTTGCTTTGTTGGATTTCACGATTCATTTTCTGTTTCTCCAGAACAAATTCTGGGTTGGACCTTTGCCTCCCTTTCTTTCTCTCTCTCTTGCTCCTTGCATTCCTGTTCCTCTCTTTTGGTTTCTGTGAGAAACCTGAGGGTATCCTCACACCTATTCCCCTTGAATCCTCTTCTCAGGTGGCCAGGAAAGGCCATCGTTTTTGGATCCCGACCTTGGGGATGGGGATGCGAGGGAGGATCACCTGGGTGGATGGTCCTTGGAGATCGGGGGAAGATATCAGCAGACAAGACATGGTATCCCCCTTTTTTCCATATGAGAACCAACTTCACCCTCCTCCTGCCTTTATAGGCTGTTGCAAACCATCTCCCCACATTTCCCCTCATTCAGACCATTATAGTACTGAGACGAAGAAGAGGAATGAAGAATGTTGTACGGGCCAGGCATGTCCAGAGGGCTCCACTAAATATGGTCAGGCAGTTCACACTGTGTATGTCAAATGGTTGCAGGTTTATGAAAGGTGAATCTGACAAATGGGTGGGAGATACCAGCCTTGCGGGCCTGAGAGGAGAATCCTGTGCAGAAGGAGGCAGCCAAGGTGGGTCCTGCTGGAGAGCCAGGACACCGGCAAGCAACCCTAAGAAGCTGTAGAGCCGAGGCCCAGACAGGCCGCAAGAGAGCCACAGAAGTGGGAGCCTATCTGGTTGAATGTCAGCAGCAGAAGCTGTGAGCACAGAAGAGATTTGCACGCTGTAAGTTACCAGCAGCGTCCACAGGAAGCGAGCGGAGCTGCCAGCAACACACGGAGAGAAGGCGAAGTGCGAGCAGTCTGAAGAAAATGTGTCAGCAGAGCAGAAACAGAGAAAGCAGCCATCCAGAGGAGACACCAGGGACTGTTGAGTGGAAAGGGAAAGGTACTCGAGCCAAGGCGCTCCTGGGGGCTGTTGGGAAGCCAAAAGAGATGCCAAATTAATGAAAGAGTATGGGTAAGATGCATTAAACCCAATGCAATGGGTTGTGAAGAAAAATACGAACAAGATGGACTGTGAGCAACAGGATAAATATACAAATCATTGAATACTGAACTAAATAAAAGCTTTTGGCAAAGCTTTGAACAGATGATAAGTTTGTGTGAAATACACATACAGGATATTGAAAGCAAAGAACAAATCATATGAAATGCTGGAAAGTATGAAAGCAATGTGGTGAAGGAACGAGAGCACCACGAAGTGAACTATGATGATAGAGCCTGGTGTTCACTAGGGTGGTGGCTAGCAGCGCCCTATTACTGATAGAAAGGAAGGGCCTGATTTGGTTCATGAGTTTGATGACATAAACACAGGAGGATTGGATATGAGCGACCTGAGACTTCGTAGACAGTTATGCATCCAAGCGGACGCACAAGGTCTTGACACAACTGGTCACAGTGATCTTACTCCTTGCGATGCTGAAGCATTCATACGCAGCATCCAGTTTCTTTAGCCCGGGACCAGAGGCTACAATGAGCAGCTCAGTGTTTTCATTGTTGAGCTACAGGGAGTTTGAGCCTTGAGGCCATCCAGGACTGGATGGAAATATACACCACATTCAGGGTCTCGGAATGTTGTACATAATCACCTGACAATTCGAGGACCACAATGGTACAAAATAAGAGGAATATAAGAAGATGAGATTTTAGAGAGAATGAAACACAGAAGGAGAAAGAGAAGGCCTATTAGATGGGAGCAAAGAATTCGAGTGGTTGGTCGAAGCAAAAAGAGCAAAAGAATTATTGAACACAAGGGGGATTGGAAACAACAAAAAGAAGTTATTGGGCAGGTATATACATCAATTCAAGGAAAGACAGAAAGGATGGTGCAATACCAGATATCTATTTAAAGACAATACAAAGAAAACGAAAAATAGGATGAGAATTGAAAAGAAGCCCAAAAAGGTAGAAAAGAGAAGAAGAGGTCCAAGGAGAAAGACTGAAGAGGAGGTGAATGGCAGAGTTATAGATCGCATGAAGAGGGGCAAACTGGTGTTCTGGAAGATCGCTATTGGAACAGAGCAGTAATCAAGCCAAGAGAAGATGAGAGAAATCATTGAGGCCACCCTGAGAGACGAGTGGAGCACTCGTGTGCTCCCATGCCCCATCTTTCTTTCCCAGCCTTGCTGATTTACAGGCTTTGGGACGCAGCCAGTGTTGGGGGGGTTGCAAGGATGCTGGATTGTGGCATCTCTGTACTCCCATTGCCCTGCCCACTTTCACAGCTTTGCTACATTTGACATTGGGTTCGGGGAAGCAAATGGAGCACATGTATTCACCGGCACTGGACAGCGATGTCCCTAGGTTCCCCCTTTCCCAGCTTTGCTGTCTTTCACAGAGGGACTGGTAAGGTGGATCAGGCTGGGGTGTGCCTGGACACTAGTGGTGTGCCTCTTCACTTCTCTAGTGTTAACCACTTCTGTGGGCTCCGTAGCTGGAGATGATTGCCACAAGTGTGGCTATGACCTGCCCCACCCTGCCGAGTGTCCAGCGGTAAGCAAGACCTGTGGGCGGTGTGGCCTTGATGACCACTATGCAAGGGTGTGCAAAGCATTTTTCCCAACAATGGTGCCCAGAGGCCCGATAAAGTCTGGTTTCCTGCATCAATCTCGCCCACCGAATGTGGCCCAAGTAGATTATTTATGACACTTCTATTTTTCCACTGGACCTTAGCTAGACACCTACAGACCTTGTACTGTGCATTGTGTTGTATGTGAACTTTTTATGTTTAGGTGCAAACCCGAAAGAAACTAAACACAATAAGTGACCACTGCATGCTTTCACAGTTACACTCTTTTATATTCACTCATCAGAATGAATGTATAGACAAGCAAATCCGCTCATATTTGGTAAACATAGAAACATCTGTGCTAAGTGTTTGCATTGCACATATGAAAAAGGAAAACACATTTTACAGCAACAAGCATTTGTCATCTGGACACCATAGTGATTCCAAAATAAGTAGCTTCTCTCAAACCTGCAGCATCCTCACTGGCAGCCTTTGGTTATGAATAAACTGCACCATGAAAATGTTTCAGCTCCCAGGTACTCCCTTACCCTCACATTGGATTAGTAGCAACATTTTGATTATGAGATTATGCAACCCCCTACCAGCTAATACTTTTTGGATCTCGGCTACTTTAGAAACCCTTTGGTACCAAAATTATTAAAAAGGATCTGCCTTCTGTGTCCAGTCTGACACTTTGCCAATCAAAATACCCTGCAGAAGGGATACTAACTGATTGATTGATTAACCTACTCCTCCTCACACTAAGCTTTCTACTTTTTCTGAATAATCGGCCCGTCTCGGCCAGGACACTGCCCCTGTTACGCTCACCTGACTCCCACGGAGGCGCTGGCCTGGTTCGCGCTGCTGTGACCTCTTCTAAGGTTATGCGCAAGGTTCGGAAGACGGACTGGACCGGGCCCCCAAATCTGGCTTGTCTGGCTCGCAGAAGTATCCTTCTGTAGGCGAAAATAGGGGATTAACTGTCTGCGGGGTAATGCAATCGGCCTCCCACTTTCCCCTCTCACCCTCCTTGAAACCCTTCTGTGATTTCTCGTAGCGTCTCACCTTAGGGTCTGGAAGGACGAGCTCTCCATCCTGCTTCTGATGCAGGGGCGCGTTGGTATCCAGTTACTTCACTGGATTTTCGGATTGGTGAGAACCAAACTTGCTTGGCTTCCAGGTAAGTTTTTTGATAAGAGGTTCCCCTTGTGTCCATGCATTAATGTACGAATGCTAGTGTCTTTTTCCCCATAGGGGCCGGGGTACGGAATGTCTGGGAACAGGCACCGACCCGAGATGAGAGGTGAAATCCTTGTAGAAATCAGGTAAGTCTTTAATGAGCGTTTTTTGGTAATGTCTTTTCATTCGCTCATTAACGCTAATGTCTTTTTTTCCCCTTAGGGGCCGGGGTCTGGAAATGCCAGGATGCGGCGCGGACCCGAAATGAAGAGGGAATGAATCAACAGGTAAGTCTTAACATGGAGATTTAGCTTTCCTTATTCCCTTCTCTCTCTCACCTTTTGTTCTGGTCTTTTTCTCCCTAGGCGCTGGGGCGTGACTGCGAATCCGGATGATCGCTGCTGAACATGGAGGCGCCCTGTAAAGGTGAGTTGAATGCGGCACTGCAGCGATCGACGCAATGAGCTTTTAAATTAAAGTCTTCCTTTTCAGGATTGTCGGCGAGATGTCTCCGGGATGCGGATTTAGCAGGTAAGGACTTTTCCTTCTTCTGTTCTCTTCTTCTCTTCCTTTGCAGGTGATCCAGGATGCTGGCAGGCGTGGCAGAAGTCAGGATGCAGGAGCAGACACGGTGAGCGTCCAGCTGCTAGATGCAGAACAACGCGAAGCACGTGTGGCTGTTCGGGTGGGGTTTAAATAGCCTTGGAAGAAGTTCCAGGTATGTATCCTTCCTCCAATCAGGTATGTATCCTTCCCCGACCACACCCGGATGGTAAATTAGTCCCACAGGTAAAGTAGTTCCTTTCAGGCCTCAAGGAGGCCGGGATCGTGCAGCATGGTCTGCATCAGGTAAGTGCACCCAAGCATTCCCATAATGAGCCTGGCACCTATGGCGCCAGGACTGATGTCTTTTATGAGCCTGGCGCCATAGGCGCCAGGACACTGTCCAAAGGGCCCCTATATCGGGTTGCTGGGTCCTTCCTTGGGGACTGGATGTCCGCTTTCGGGGACGCCGGGCTTGAACCGGCTCCCCGGGAGCGGGCATCATGACAGCACTCCCCCCCAAGGCCCCTCCCAAGGTTGTTCCCTCCGGGGGTTTTGGTTTGTCTGGGAAGAGTCGGTGGAATTTCCTGACTAATCGAGGTGCATGCACATGGTCGCTGGGTTCCCACAACCTCTCCTGAGGTCCGTACCCCTTCCAATCAATTAGGTAGAACAGTTTTGACCTAAACATTTTTGAGTCTAAAATGTTCTTCACTTCGAATTCGGGCTCCCCATCTATTAGAATAGGTTCTGGAGGTTTGAGTAGTCGGGTTCCGGGTACCACTGGTTTCAGAAGTGACACATGAAAAACAGGGTGAATTCGCATACTAGCTGGTAAATCAAGTTTAACAGCCACTGGGTTAATTATTGCCGTAATAGAATAAGGTCCCAGATATTTTGGGTTAAAAGTTCGAGGCCCTTTGAGTGGTAAATGTCTGGTAGCTAACCACACTCGATCCCCAATCTGATACGGAGGTGTTTCACTCCGATGTAGATCAGCATTCTCCTTGTATTTTCTCTTGGCTTGTTGTAAATGCGTAGTTGCCTCTTTGAAGGCTTGGGTAATTGTAGAATGCAGATGTTCTACTGCAGGCATTCCGAGGTTCTGAGGTGAGTCAAGGTTTGAGGTTCGAGGGTGATGCCCAAACAAAGTATAAAAAGGACTGTGACCAGTTCCAGATTGTACCGAATTATTATATGCGTATTCGGCTATCCAAAGAATGTCTTTCCAGTTGCTTTCAGATTGCTGTAACATACACCATACGTACTGTTCAAGGGTCTGATTTGTCCTCTCGGTCTGACCATCGGTCTGAGGGTGGTGACTGGTCGGTAATCTTACGTCGATCTGCGCCATTTGACAACATTTGCGCCAGAAGTGGGAAATTAATTGGCTTCCCCGGTCAGAGATTAGTATAGATGGGAATCCATGTAGCCGAACAATATTTTCGAGGAATTCTTTGGCTAGGACAGAAGCTGAAGGTAAACCTTTCAAAGGAATAAAGTGGGCCATTTTGGAAAACAAATCCACAATTACCAGAATAGTATTGTACCGCGAACAAGGAGGCAGGTCCGTAATAAAATCCATTGATAGGGTGTGCCAGGGTGCTGGTGGTATGCCTAGAGGTTGAAGGAGACCGGGTGGTCTTTTCTTTTGACTTTTATTTTGGGCGCAAACACCATAGGACATCACAAAAGATTTAACATCTTTTCGCCAAGAGGGCCACCAAAATTGTCGTTTCACCTTTTCCTCTGTCTTGGCAATACCGGGGTGTCCCTCTATTAATGTATCATGATAACCGGAAATAACTAGTTCGTGTAATTCCTTATGTGGCAGGAATAAGCGTCCTTGGAAATAAGGTAAACCATTATCTATGGTAAAGTCTGATCCCTTTTGTATCCATTCCTGGAAGGTTGTAGGGTCCAGGAGTTGTTTCACTCTGGCTTGAATGTCTTCAAGCGTCTGTAACGAAGTCATGCCTAGAATCCTCTGTTCGGGAATTATTGGTACTGGTTCTGAGTTTGTATCAGATTCTCCCATTCCAATTCGGGATAAGGCGTCTGCTTTGCCATTCTTGCAGCCAGGTCGATAGGTAATCACGAAATCAAATTCAGCGAAAAACAAAGCCCATCGGAGCTGCCGTGATGACTGAGCCTTGGCGGTTTTCAAATACTGTAAATTCCGGTGATCAGTGATCACTGTGATGGTATGTCGAGCGCCAAGCAGATAATGCCGCCAGGCTTTAAAAAGCGGACTTAATGGCTAACAGTTCTTTGTCCGTGATTGCATAATTAACCTCGGGTGCTGAGACTTTTCTGGACCAAAATGCTACGGGATGCAGTTGGTTGGTTTCGGGATCTCTTTGGGACAGGACATCTCCCATGGCTAGGCTGGATGCGTCAGTCTCGACAACATAAGGGAGATCTGGACGGGGGTGTTTCAATATAGGTGCGAAGGTAAACTTAGCTTTTAAATCCTGAAAGGCCTGCTCGGCTTCTTCAGACCAATCAAAATGTTTATTTTTCCTCAAGAGTGCAGTAATGGGTTGTACCACACGTGAAAATTCCGGGATAAACCTGCGATAGAAATTGGCAAAGCCAAGCATGCTTTGAACCCCTTTTACAGAGCTAGGTGATGGCCATTTGAGAATGGCATCCACTTTTCTTGAGTCCATTCGGACTCCTTTGGGTGTCAGGATGAAACCTAGAAACTCGACTTCTGTGGTATGGAAAACACATTTCTCCAATTTAGCAAATAGTTTGTGTTGGCGCAGTTTTTCAAGTACTGCCCTGACGTGTTTTCTGTGATCAGATTCCGAAGAGGTGTACACCAGAATGTCATCGATATATACGACAACACAAACATCGATGAGTTCCCGAAGGACATCATTCATGAAGTATTGGAAGGCAGCCGGCGCGTTACACAATCCGAAAGGCATCACCTGGTACTCGAATAATCCGTATTTAGTACGGAAGGCAGTTTTCCATTCGTCGCCTTCTTTAACTCGTACCAGATGATAAGCCCCCCGGAGATCTAACTTGGTGTATATGCAAGCATCCTTCACCTGGTCAAGGAGTTCAGGGATCAGAGACAGAGGATAACGGTTTTTAACCGTTATCTGGTTCAATGCGCGGTAATCGATACAAGTTCTAAGGTCGCCTTCTTTTTTGGGCACGAAGAACAAAGCCGAGGATGCCGGGGACTTTGACGGGCGAATAAAACCATTAGCTAGGTATTGATCCAAATATTGTCTCAAATGCAGATTCTCAGGTTCGGTAAGGGCAAAAATCCTGCTACAAGGGGGTTGTGCACCGGGCACCAGATCGATTTGACAATCGTACGATCTGTGAGGAGGTAACGTGTTGGCCTGTTCCTTTTGGAAGACGTCCTGAAAGTCTTGGTATTCCGGAGGTAGTTGCATGGAGGCAGAGGTTACAGATGCTAGATTAATCTTCAGGTTTTCTGGGTAGCAGGTTTGTGTAGAATCCGGGAAGGTTATTCTCTTAGCTCGCCAATCAATTCGAGGATTATGTGTCTCTAACCAAGGGATTCCAAGAATAACCTGAAACTGTGGAGCCTTGATTACATCAAACACAACACCCTCCCGATGGCCGTCGGGACCAATAAGAGTCACCTTAGTAGTGGAATGTGTTACCGGTCCAGAGGCAATTTCAGTTCCATCGACTGTGGTGATGACATCTTTGCTGGTTTTAGGACGGTGAGGGAGGTTAATCCTAGAGACCAATTCACGATCTGCATAGATTCCAATAGCCCCACTATCGATGTATGCCTTTATTGCATGCACCGCTTAGGCTGTTCCATATCTATGAGAACCATTGGCACAATGAAATGCGAGGTCTGAGAGTTAGTTTTCAAGCTCGGCAAGCGGACCCCTACACTTGTCGGGCGGAGTCAAGGTTTCGGGATCTCTTTGGGACAGGACAGCTCCCATGGCTAGGCTGGACGCGTCAGTCTCGACAACATAAGGGAGATCTGGACGGGGGTGTTTCAATATAGGTGCGAAGGTAAACTTAGCTTTTAAATCCTGAAAAGCCTGCTCGGCTTCTTCAGACCATTCAAAATGTTTATTTTTCCTCAAGAGTGCAGTAATGGGTTGTACCACGCGTGAAAATTCCGGGATAAACCTGCGATAGAAATTGGCAAAGCCAAGCATGCTTTGAACCCCTTTTACAGAGCTAGGTGATGGCCATTTGAGAATGGCATCCACTTTTCTTGAGTCCATTCGGACTCCTTTGGGTGTCAGGATGAAACCTAGAAACTCGACTTCTGTGGTATGGAAAACACATTTCTCCAATTTAGCAAATAGTTTGTGTTGGCGCAGTTTTTCAAGTACTGCCCTGACGTGTTTTCTGTGATCAGATTCCGAAGAGGTGTACACCAGAATGTCATCGATATATACGACAACACAAACATCGATGAGTTCCCGAAGGACATCATTCATGAAGTATTGGAAGGCAGCCGGCGCGTTACACAATCCGAAAGGCATCACCTGGTACTCGAATAATCTGTATTTAGTACGGAAGGCAGTTTTCCATTCGTCGCCTTCTATAACTCGTACCAGATGATAAGCCCCCCGGAGATCTAACTTGGTGTATATGCAAGCATCCTTCACCTGGTCAAGGAGTTCAGGGATCAGAGACAGAGGATAACGGTTTTTAACCGTTATCTGGTTCAATGCGCGGTAATCGATACAAGTTCTAAGGTCGCCTTCTTTTTTGGGCACGAAGAACAAAGCCGAGGATGCCGGGGACTTTGACGGGCGAATAAAACCATTAGCTAGGTATTGATCCAAATATTGTCTCAAATGCAGATTCTCAGGTTCGGTAAGGGCAAAAATCCTGCTACAAGGGGGTTGTGCACCGGGCACCAGATCGATTTGGCAATCGTACGATCTGTGAGGAGGTAACGTGTTGGCCTGTTCCTTTTGGAAGACGTCCTGAAAGTCTTGGTATTCCGGAGGTAGTTGCATGGAGGCAGAGGTTACAGATGCTAGATTAATCTTCAGGTTTTCTGGGTAGCAGGTTTGTGTAGAATCCGGGAAGGTTATTCTCTTAGCTCGCCAATCAATTCGAGGATTATGTGCCTCTAACCAAGGGATTCCAAGAATAACCTGAAACTGTGGAGCCTTGATTACATCAAACACAACACCCTCCCGATGGCCGTCGGGACCAATAAGAGTCACCTCAGTAGTGGAATGTGTTACCGGTCCAGAGGCAATTTCAGTTCCATCGACTGTGGTGATGACATCTTTGCTGGTTTTAGGACGGTGAGGGAGGTTAATCCTAGAGACCAATTCACGATCTGCATAGTTTCCAATAGCCCCACTATCGATGTATGCCTTTATTGCATGCAACCGCTTAGGCTGTTCCGGATCTATGAGAACCATTGGCACAATGAAATGCGAGGTCTGAGAGTTAGTTTTCAAGCTCGGCAAGCGGACCCCTACACTTGTCGGGCGGAGGCGTTTCCCGAAACAGAGTCTTCATGGTTTTTATCAGCGGCTCCTACCGCCGTTCGGGACGGTTTTGCCGGGCAATCTCGTAGAAAGTGTCCAGAATTCCCACAATAAAGATATAATTTTAACTGCCGCCTCCTTTCACGTTCCTTTTGAGTTAAGGGTCCTTTAACCCCTCCAATTTGCACAGGCTCAGAGACATCAACTCCCTTGGGATTAGCATGGGTCTTGACCAACACCCGGGTCTCAAACCTGGACCGATCTGCTTTTCTGTTTTGAAGTCTATGATCCAATTGGACCACTAAGTCTATATACTCTGTGCATTCTTGGGGCGGATTTACAACTTGGGACAAGACATCTTTAAGTTCTCCGCGAAGGCCTCGATAAAGCAACGTGACTCTTTGATCCTCTGGCCATCCCGTTTCCACAATTAGTCTATTAAAGGTTGCAATATAGGATAGGAGGTCCTGATTGCCCTGTCGCAGGGATAGAAGTTCGTCATCCAGAGCCTGCCCCTGAGAGTGTCGAGCAAATAACCTTTCCATGCTTGCTTGAAACCTTTCAAAATCACGGAGAATCGGGTCATCTTGAGTAACCAGTGGAACTGACCAATCGGCAGCGCAGCCGCTGAGATATGACAATACAAAGGCTACCTTGGTCTGATCATTAGGGAAGGCCCCAGGTCTGCATAGGAAGTGCAAACGACACTGATTCATGAATACAGCAAATCGTTTGGGGTCCCCAGCAAAGCGTTCGGGTGGGGCCAGCGGCATGTTCCCAGGTAGATTAATCTGCACAGGGTTACTGGAAACCACAGGAGCGGGGTTCCCTCCGGAACCGGGTAGAGGAGTTTGCCCTGCTTGACCTTGCAAAAGCTGTCTGGCCAGGTCATCAGTTCTTTCCTTTGATATTATTAATTCCCTCCTGAGGGCATTAGTCTCTTGACGAGCGGCATGTACTTCGGCCCGTAATTCCCCCAGTAATTGGGCCAACTGATCAGTCTCAGAACTTTCCATAGCGCCTGGGTGGGAATTTGTAGGAAGGCTTCGCGTTCTGTTACGCTCACCTGACTCCCACGGAGGCGCCGGCCTGGTTCGCGCTGCTGTGACCTCTTCTAAGGTGATGCGCAGGGTTCGGAAGACGGACTGGACCGGGCCCCCAAATCTGGCTTGTCTGGCTCGCAGAAGTATCCTTCTGTAGGCGAAAATAGGGGATTAACTGTCTGCGGGGTAATGCAATCGGCTTCCCACTTTCCCCTCTCACCCTCCTTGAAACCCTTCTGTGATTTCTCATAGCGTCTCACCTTAGGGTCTGGAAGGACGAGCTCTCCATCCTGCTTCTGATGCAGGGGCGCGTTGGTATCCAGTTACTTCACTGGATTTTCGGATTGGTGAGAACCAAACTTGCTTGGCTTCCAGGTAAGTTTTTTGATAAGAGGTTCCCCTTGTGTCCATGCATTAATGTACTAATGCTAGTGTCTTTTTCCCCATAGGGGCCGGGGTACGGAATGCCTGGGAACAGGCACCGACCCGAGATGAGAGGTGAAATCCTTGTAGAAATCAGGTAAGTCTTTAATGAGCGTTTTTTGGTAATGTCTTTTCATTCGCTCATTAACGCTATGTCTTTTTTTCCCCTTAGGGGCCGGGGTCCGGAAATGCCAGGATGCGGCGCGGACCCGAAATGAAGAGGCAATGAATCAACAGGTAAGTCTTAACATGGAGATTTAGCTTTCCTTATTCCCTTCTCTCTCTCACCTTTTGTTCTGGTCTTTTTCTCCCTAGGCGCTGGGGCGTGACTGCGAATCCGGATGATCGCTGCTGAACATGGAGGCGCCCTGTAAAGGTGAGTGGAATGCGGCACTGCAGCGATCGACGCGATGAGCTTTTAAATTAAAGTCTTCCTTTTCAGGATTGTCGGCGAGATGTCTCCAGGATGCGGTTTTTAGCAGGTAAGGACTTTTCCTTCTTCTGTTCTCTTCTTCTCTTCCTTTGCAGGTGATCCAGGATGCTGGCAGGCGTGGCAGAAGTCAGGATGCAGGAGCAGACAAGGTGAGCGTCCAGCTGCTAGATGCAGAACAACGCGAAGCACGTGTGGCTGTTCGGGTGCGGTTTAAATAGCCTTGGAAGAAGTTCCAGGTATGTATCCTTCCTCCAATCAGGTAGGTATCCTTCCCCGACCACGCCCGGATGGTAAATTAGTCCCACAGGTAAAGTAGTTCCATTCAGGCCTCAAGGAGGCCGGGATCCTGCAGCATGGTCTGCATCAGGTAAGTGCACCCAAGCATTCCCATAATGAGCCTGGCGCCTATGGCGCCAGGACTGATGTCTTTTATGAGCCTGGCGCCATAGGCGCCAGGACACTGTCCAAAGGGCCCCTATATGGGGTTGCTGGGTCCTTCCTTGGGGACTGGATGTCCGCTTTCGGGGACGCCGGGCTTGAACCGGCTCCCCGGGAGCAGGAATCATGATAGCCCCCGACTCGAACTGCCGCCTTCCTTCTGCAGCCTCACAGGACGGCCCTCTCCTTTCAGCCATCCCGACTCAGTTGGTTGAGTGCTCACTACTGCGATCTTTGAATGCCGGCATGGCCAGCAGAGCCTCTCCTCCTTCCGAGGTCGATAAACGAGTATCAACTTTGGTTGGGATAACAATTGTATGTAAATATGTCCTATGTACAGTGCTTTGGCAAAAGTGCTATATAAATAAATCACTATCATTGACATGATATAATTTGATATTTTATTTGTATCATGCTCGTACACAAGTGTTTCAGAGCGTGACAAGGCAAGGGAGGGGAACAAGGGAAAACAAAAAAAGCAACGATCTTTCTAGGCCCAGTGCCATTGAGAACGCACAAGTGCATGGAAGAGGGAAGGGGGAAAAAGTGCAAGGAAGGGGGTAGGAGTGGAAAGTGCGCATAAAAGAAATAACAGACACATAATAAATAAATAAATAAATAAATACATACATAAATAAATAAATATCAAAGGCAACGAAAACAGTGGTGGTGGAGCCAGCAAGTGGCAAGTGCTGTGTTGAGACAGCAGACAGGGTATGTCTGATAAGTGCAGAGAAAGTAAGGGGAGGGGGTCTGTAAGGTTACAGATACAGACCCCAGTGCAAGGGATTGCCAGGAGGCAGTGAGGGTGGGTGGCAGGGTGAGCAGGTACCTGGGCCCGGAAGACAGAGGTTAGGTCAGGTGCACGGTGCGGAGAGAGAAAAAGATCAGCAAGGGAGAGGGGGGCGAAGGCAGAATGTCATTACCATGCCAAGTAGCACATTCAAGTAAAATATTGGAGATCAACTTAAATGCCGTTTACCATGAATCACAAGTCTCGACTACAATTCAATATTCTGCAGGGACTGCAAAGGGGCAGAGGGTCTAGAAGGGCTGTAGCAAGCCGAAGGTTATGGCTGGGTTGACAAGTTTATGCATGGGTGTACGTGTCTGTAAGGTGAGGTTAGCTTGTGCAGAAGAGTGTGGGGGGGCGCCAAAAGAGCTTATGGGGGTGAGTAGGACTGAGAAACTAGGGCATTTTCCAGTCTCAGTAAAAGAGCTCAAGGTAAGATGCCTGCTGACGAGATCTACAGCTAATCTCCAAGGGAAAGTTTCCAAACCCGCTAAGGCAGTTTAGAGTGATTGAGTGTCTGCCACAGACATTTATGTGCAACCTGAAAAACATAGGTTAGACGCAACACACAAATCCCATATTTGAATGGTAATTTACACTTTAACATGTCATTCTTTGCGACCAGTTTGTATTGACCCATTCCCAGAGCTGTGAGTGGCATACGCAGCATTGGAAGCAACACAAGTTCTTTATTTTGCATTTCCCATCCCCTGCAAGGGCATGCAAGCACATGTTAATTTGGTTTCTCAGTAACGCCGTTGTGATCCAAAACCTATTTGCACACAGTGCATTATTTGCTCACTTTAAAATTGTATGTACGTGTATTGCTATTGAGTGGCAAGACGAAATCAAATCGCTATATCACTGTTGCTCCATGCTCAGACTCCACATCTGCAAACATCACTCTTACTGCTGAGAGCACACAAGCGTCTTGGGTGCACACCTGGCTCCCACTCCTAAAGGAAACTGCGACTAAGGGCCACTTGCATGCAACCATCCTGCTAAATTACAACATCCGTCAGAGACCAATGTGGGTGCCAGCACCTCAAGAAACCTGTGTGATCCTGAGCAAATCGGTGTATCGCCTGCCCCATGTTTCGTCCCCTCCATTACAAACGCCACTCTCTGTGATAAAATAAAAACCGTTAGCAAAGCCACCAATTTCGACTTTTCTACAGGCAGGCATCGGCTCACTATTCATATATCTGTAACATAACACTGTGTGTAAATATATTATGATGCAACCTTGAACCACAGGCACACAAGGCTCCCATGTGGACACAAGTGAACCTGCCCTTGACATAGACCTAGAAACAGACTAGCACACAGAACCCAAAACACAGCAGCACAACTATGTTGCATTTTCCCTCTCTGCCTGATAGCACCCTCTTTCAAATCCCCCAGAGTGCCTTGAGACCCGGCAAATGGTAACAGAGCACAATATAAATGCCAGTAACACAACAGAACAATAACATTATTAACCCACTCCCTTTCAGATGCCTACCCCCCAACCTCCAGCAACAAAATAAGTGGTTGTTTTAGATCACCTTAATGTGACGAGGATTTAGATAACATGGTATGGGGCACTAATCCTTGTACTGATACATATATAGTCACACAGAAATTCCACAGAAAAGGGCCAAGCTCGCATATACTCTCTATATACCAATCTGTTTCCTTTCATATGGTTGGCTAGTGCCACCTCTATGAGCAAAACTAAAAACACTGTTCTGTTCAGAAACCATCCAATTCCCACTACTCAGATCCTCGCAAGTGTATTATAAAGTCGACAATAACCCAATATAAACCTCACTGCAGCTTCCATACCAGAACCAGATGGTATACAGGTTTTTCCTGTGGATTACTGACTTTTTAGCTCACAAACATGTCATTTTCTCGACAAGGAAACTTCTGGCATATTGATTACCTTATATGTTATAAGCACCAGTACAGTATACAAAATACACATAGCATGAAGTGCATTTATTCCAAGAACCGTAGTATATTTCCATATAATTCTTGCAGCGACCTTTGCATTATGCATTTCACGCCTATTGCCTATGGCAGCATAATTCCTATATAACATTAGTATGCTCCAGGAAACCTATAATTTATATTTTCTGCACCTATTGTACTTGCAATCAAGTCCCGGTGACAGCTCGGGCACTTGATGTATTGCAGTGATCAGCTGCTCGACCAAAACTATTGTGCATCTTAAACTATTGTATTTCTGCACATGTCAGACAGGTCAGCATTTTCTCCAAGCCCAACTTCTTTGCAAAGGAGCAGAGGCTGGTGACTAGTATCCCACGGCATTTAAAAAAAGGTAATACTATTAAATAATATTATATTATTTAAAATGAAGGAATGAGCACACACCGCAAGCTTGCGTCCCTTGTGCCTGTGTGGTCAACCAAAGCGAATTAACATTTCTAGTTTAAAAAAAAAAATCATAATAGCAAATGTGACCCGCGCGCCTCGGCCTGTATCGGCTCCAGATAGTCTGGGCCTCAGGCTGAGCACATTAACATTTGCAAAATGGTGCGATTTAAATCAGTGCCCGGAGATGGCGCTGGAGCAAGGAGGACCAAACGCTGCTCCAGTGCCTGGCCTGGGATGATTCCTACCCTTGCCAAACGGATCGCCACAGGTCTGGCAGGCATCAGCGTTTGGTCCTCCTTGCTCCAGCGCTGTGTTCAGGTGTTGATGATAGTTAGAATGTTAGCAGACAGATATACTCAAACACACATTCTACTAATCACACTCCTGCTCTGATGGGACAATTGTGGCATTACAGGAACCTCATGATGTAGTTAGATTTGCTGCATGCTGTGTGTACCAGTAGCGCCTTCATCTCCAGAAGGAGTTCCTGCTGCCTGGAAGATGTGCTTTTTAGCATCTGCTTTTCAACCCCTCGTTTTCTTCCCTTTTCAGGGCAAGCACAGCATTTCACATCTGCATCACGATCACGGCGACACTCAGAGTCTCAGTGGAGCGCCGCCAGCTCAACGCGGGCCTGGGGCGGGGGCACACCGGACACTAGGAACGAGCAGGGGGGCAAACACCATCCTTGCCCCCCCTGGCTCCACCACTGCACACAACTCACACCTATACTAATTGTTAGTACCCGATGCCCCCCCTTTGTTGTCTCTAATGCTAAATGTTAGTACCCATGCACTTCACTACACACTGCATATGATGCATGAATTCTTTAGCTCATCGCCTTTCCTACATATTGTTGGGGGTCTCTCAATGACCCTGCTAGCGATTCCCGTGAGCCCCCGAGCCCCACAGACCCAGCCGGAGACATCTGCTGTGTTCGGGCTCCCCGGTCACACTAACGTGGCCGAGAACGCTCCCTTTATTTATAGTGCACACGGCAGAGTGCAACGTCACTACGCCGGTGCCCTTCCCTTAAAGGGGCAGCACCCCACTCCCCCATTTTCACGAGGACAACAAATGTACATCAACAAATTAAACAACAAAAACACCACATCAAACACTATAACGAGAAACATGTCACACCGCGGTACCCCTTTAATCACAGCCTTCCTTGGTCCCCCTTATGACTACAGCGACCCGCGGGTCGTTCAGGATACCTATCCTACAACGTAGTTGGTGAGGCGAGCAGGTTTACCTCACCCTGTCCACAGGGGGTACCCCCTGCTCACCTCCGGCACGGGAGACCCGGCAGCAGGCGTTCCCTCGGCGGGAGACGACGGGCAGGGTCCAGCACCTCCACCCTCGTCGGGTACCTCCATACTGTCCTGCTCCTGGGGTGTGTCAGTCCTTGTGTCACCCAGTCTCTTGAAGAAACTCACGTTTCTGGTGACTGACAACTTGTCATCGGAGGCTGTCACCATTGATCCTTTTACGGCTACATCATCCAGTGGCTCTGGTTCATAAGGGAGGGACAGCTTCTCGTGGGGGTGCCTATTTCTGATCAGCACCAGGTGCCAGGTGTTGGGGGCGGAGTCCTCACCTTGCATTTTCTTGTTCGGTCCTCAGCCAGCGATCACGCTCCACCTGCTGGTCATCAATGACCCCCGATTCTTTCTCCACAACCTCGGGCAACAGTCTGCGAGGGCACCACTTGAACAGGGCTTCTGCCGGTGCCACCCACGTCGATGTATGGGGAGTGGACCGGTAGACCCTCAGAAATTGGTACAGCACCCTTCTCAGGCACCTGCCTTGGCCTTCACCTATGCGGAATGTCTTGTTCAAAGTCCACATGAACCTTTCCACCTCCCCGTTAGCCCTTGGCCAGAGCGGGGTGACCTTCCGATGTTGGACCCCATATCCATTATTCATTTCGTGAACCGCTCACCCTGGAATGGTGCCCCGTTGTCGGAGCATAGGGTATAGGAAAGACCATGGGAGGCAAAGACTTTCTCTAGGGCCACTACCACATGCTCAAATGCTACAGAGTCAACGAATTCGACCTCCGGGAATCTGGAGTACTCGTCCACCACCACCAGGAAGTGCATGCCCTGCATAGTGGATCTAAAATCGACCACCTCGCACTGGCATGTCTCTCTTGGCATTGTCTCGATGGTAGGCTCTCGTTGCACAGAGGACGCCGTCTGGCACCAGACGCACGTGGCCACATACTTATCCACCCACCGTTCGAGTTCAGGGAACCACACTTTGAGGCGTAGATGGGCCTTTGTCTTTGTTGCCCCTTGGTGTCCTTGATGGGCGAGACTTATTACATCCTGGATCTTGGCTTGGGGAACGACGATTCGGTCGCCCCTGAGCAGGAGGCCTGTGGCAGAAAATGACAGTTCTTCCCTCACTTTCCACAGTTGTTCTAGCACCCCTTTTGCTTCTTGGGTGCGTCCAGCCAGATATTGAAGCACCGTCTTCCATGACCCCTGTTGCATGGCAGTCTTCAGGATGTGAAAACACTCATCCTGGGCAGCTGCCGCCTCAAGATCCTCCAGCGGCATGGCATTCGGTGTGGCTGCTTCTACCACTATCTGCAGGTGGTCATCCGCTTCCTCCGCATATGCGTCCGGTGCATCCTCGCTGCCACTCCCCGGATGGCGGGATAAGTAGTCCGCTGCATTGTTGGAGCCGAGCCTATACACCAGCGAGACCCCGTACTGGAGGAGTGCTAACATCCATCGTTCGATTCTCGCCAGTGATTTTGACGATGACCCCGCCAGAATGGGAAGCAAGGGTTTGTGGTCAGTCACAACAGCCACAGGCCAGCCTAGGACATACAGCCTCAAATGCCTGCACCCCCACAGGACTGCAAAGGCCTCCTGCTCGATCTAGGAGTAGCACTGTTCGGTGTCAGACAGTGCCTTGCTTGCATACGCCATGGGGTGGACGCTGTCATCAGAGCCAATCTGCATCAGCACTGCCCCCAGGCCAAACGGGCTGGCATCGACAATTATCTCTGACCGGAGTGCCGGTTCGAAAAATGCCATTGTGTCTTCAGCCGTGAGGTCGCCTTTAATGTCCTCAAATGCCACCTGTTCACGAGGGCCCCACTGCCATACTGTGTCTTTCTTGGTAAGGGAACTCAAGGGCTTCGACCTGGATGCTAAATTCTTGATGAATTGCCCGCAGTATGTCACCATCCCAAGAAAACTCCTCACCTCAGACACATTCTCCGGTGGTCAGGCCTCTTTAATGTCTTTTACCTTCCTGGGGTCTGGTGACACGCCACCCTCCTTGAACATGAATCCAAAGAATTCAATGTTTGGCCGTAAAAACTCTAATTTTTCCCCGTGGAGGGTAAGGCCTAGTGACTGCAGCCACTCAAAAGTCCTGGCCAGCTTGCGCAAGTGGTCTACCTCAGTCTTTGTAAATACCAGGATGTCGTTGCTGATATTTAACACCCAGTCCAGGTCAGCCAGGAGTTACGTAGAACCTTGCAGTGATCTTTGATCCTGCATGCTCCACTTTGGCCACAAACGCCCCATCTAGGGGAATTGGCTCGGGCCCTCAAAACGTGAAGATGCGAGCCCTGGGGGTGACCAGCTTTGGTGGAGCATCCATCGCATCATAGTGTCCTCGGCCATCACATTAACAGACTCACCAGTGTCCACCAGCAGCAAGACGGGGGACCTGTTCACCATAACAATGCATCGTGGTTGCCGTCTGGACTTCGATTTAAGGGCCTCCACACTCGATGCAAAGAAGATGTTCTCCTCATCTTCTTCCTACTTGGGCCACATTCGGTGGGCGAGATTGATGCAGGAAACCAGACTTCATCGGGCCTCTGGACACCATTGTTGGGAGAAATGCTTTGCACACCTTTGCATAGTGGTCATCAAGGCCACACCGCCCACAGGTCTTGCTTACCGCTGGACACTCGGCAGGGTGGGGCAGGTCATAGCCACACTTGTGGCATGAATCTCCAGCTCGTCCGCCCCTGTCGCGGAAGTTGCCGCTGGGCCTCCTGGCACCTCTGTTGCCATGCTCCACCACACATACCTCCTCCGTTTTCACTGGGCGAGTTACTGCTTGCATCCTGGATGCACGTGCCTTCGAGACTTCATGGCAGCACCCCAGCTCCAGGATGCGAGCAAGGGTAGTCCTTGGTTCCCTCAGCACTTGTCGCCGTAACTTCCCCGACGAACAAGCCTGGATGAGACAGGCGTTTGAGATGACCATAAAAAGTGTCCAGAGTCTCATCTTCCGTCTGGCGAGCCGACAGCATTACAAACCTCTCATAGTCTGCATTGGCTAATGGGATGAAATGGTTGCAGAGAGCTGTCTTGGCTGCATCATACGAGGCATCGGTAGTCTGGAGTGATTCAAATATTTCCTGCACCGCAGGCCCTGCAGCATACAGTAGCGTCGCCAGCTTCCCATCATCATTCGTCTCCATGGTGGCCCTGAAGTACATGTCCAGGCGGTCAACCCACCGTTTCCATCTGGGTCCCAGACTCGAAGGAGGGCCTGAGACATCAAACTCCGGGATTGGCTGGAGCGCCGCAGGGGCCCGCATTTGTGCCATGGCTTGAGGCGCCGGTTGTACAGCTGGTTGTGCCCCCGGTAGAGGCAGACCTTGAGGTAGCTGTTGATCCACAGGTGGCCCACCGTCTTGATCAGCAGGTGCACTCATGGGTTAAAGCGCACAGGCACCCCCGCACTGAGTCAGGGGCCGCAATTCACCCAGCCAGCACAGGCCATGGAGTACACCAGTCCAGCCACACACACACAGGGCCAAATGTCCAGACCTGATGATGATGATGATGATCTGTAGCAGGCCCTGCAGGCCCCAAAGTCCACCAGTCCAGAGTTCAGACTTGGTTGGATTCAGCAGCTGGTCATGATGATGATGATGATGATGATGATGATAATGATGATGATGAAGATAAGAATCCTCCAGCTACAGAGCTGTGTGGAGGAAGCACAGTCCAGCAAGTGTCCCGAAAATTGAGCCAGGGAGGTCCAGGGATCAGGCAGGCCTCAGCAGTCTTTCCCCAGCACCTCGCCTTCACTGTGTAATTCGCCCATAAATATAAAGAAATTCTGGGCATTTGTAGGCAGATATAGCTGCCCGCTATCATTGTGTCCAAAAATTATGCCTGGCTGTCAATCACAGGCCCTACCAGAGCTAGGGGGTGTGGACCAGGATGGTTGCGTGAAGAAGTAGCTCTGTCTCAAGCTGTTGGGCCTGCAACATTGGTTCTCCACCCGGTGCAGAGCAAAGCTAGTCTGCACAGGCCTGGAGCATCCGTAACCCAGTAGGGGTCGGTACTGTGGTTGGACCCTGCCCCGAGGTGGAACCAGAGGAACAGGAGGCTGCGGCACCCCAGAGAGCCCCAGCTGGGAGAAGGCTGGGCCACGCAAGGTGAAGTGCGGAGAGCCTTGGTGCCCCTACCCCACACCCCGGACACCAGAGAGGGAAGTGAGTGCTGAATAGAGGGTTGGAGTAGCTACCTGGGACCCCCAAAGTTGGTTGCAGGATCCTCTACAGTCGTCCGTGGAGAGACCGGTGCTCCAAGTCCATCACCAAGATAGCCGCGGGAGAGATGCAGATGCAGGGGATGGTGAACAGGCGGCACAGAGATCCCGTGTGCTGGAGCTGGAAACTGACCTGTAGTGGTGCGGTGGAGGTGCTGGAGGGGCACATACTGAGTTGAGCTGGCCCACGGCCTTAAGCAACACAGAGGTCCCGCTATGCTGGCCCCAGGACAGGAACGTGAGCATTGGCGACTCCCTGAAGTAAAGCAGGCATGAGGGACTGAAGCAGAGTGCCGATAACAGCCCCAGAGACTGGTGACTCGCAGACTGCAGAGTGACCGCCCCATACGGCACACAGACCAGCAGAGGAGGTGCGAAGGTCCAGGAGCAGGAGGATCCTGGGCAGAGAAGCAAGGAAGCCTGTAGAGAGGCGGCCTGCAAATGCCCACATAGCACCAGGAGGTTAGAGGCCACCGAGAGCTGTAGTACGGCGAGGCCCTGGGAGGGGACCGGAGGAGGAAAGCCCTAGAAGCACTGCAGCCCGGGCCCAGACGGTGAAATATAGTCTCAGAAGCACTCTGAGGGCAGTACCACACATGGCACCACACAGCTGAGATTCTTGGGGCTGATATGGTTGCACAGAAAGGCCCCAGATGAAGACAAGGCACAAAAGACAGCAGAAATGATGTAACCCAGGCCGTGGAGGTGAAACCCATCCAGGGAGGCAAACTTGAGGTGACCAGGTGGGATGGGGCCCAGATCTGACCGCAGGATCGACCTCGGGAAATGAGACAGGCACACCGCGACGCAGGGAGGCGGCCCCGGTGGGGAAGCCAGGGGGCCCAATACTTGGCTGGAGCGTAAGAGGAAGCATAAACCGCGAGGTGGCCCCCGGCCCTTATTGAAGATCACAGCCTGACACAGGGGGCCAGAACACATTGGGTGCAGACCCACTGGGCAAGGTGGGAGCAAAACTGAGAGGTCAAAGGCAGACCCAGAGGCTGAAAGGCGCTGGAGAGACCCTGATAGACAGTACCATCCCCAAACTCAAAAAAAGGAGGCCACGCTCAGTTGACTGGCCTTGTTGCCACAGGAACAGATTGAACAGATTAGGGGGGTCTCTGCAGGGGTCCTGTCATTGCAATGCTTCCAGAGAAGATCAGGGAGTGCTCTGAAAGGAACCCATCCCGACCAACAGGAAATGGCGGCCGGGGAGGGTACACCTGCACCGATCTTGACCAGACAAGACCTGGACTGATATCTAGGCATCCATTTGTAACCTTATGGGCAGGGTCAACAAACTGGAGTACAAGATGGAAGGGATGGAGAGCAATCACCTACAGGTGGACCTTCTTGACATGAAATATGAAGCACATCAGGCAGACCTGCAGATGCGGGAGGAAGAAACCTTGTTGAAGCTGGATGATTCGGAGAACACAGAGCGGCGTAATTACTTATGCATCCTTGGAGTCAGAGAACAGAAGGGAGAGTCACCAACAGAGGTGGGATGGAAGTTACTGTTAAGTGACTTCAATTCAGCAATCCCACTAAGTCAGTGCCTCGTCTGGGACGCCCAAGGGAAGCCCTTATTTATATATTTTTATGAAAAGTTATACTCTGGATGATAAACCCTTATATAACGCCCCTCTCTTAGAATCCCCCTGCCCCCACTGAGCCAAGAAGTAGGTTTGTTTTGCAAATTGAAAAGGTTTAGTTGAACAATTAAACAATAGATATATATCACACTTTTATAATAAATTAATATTTGATATCACACTTATGAGTATGATGTCGATCAACAATGGATAATGTTATACTAGCACACTTATTTTATTACTTAGGAGTTGGTACGGAAAGAACAAGGTAGCTGAGAATACTTTTATGATTTCAATGAATGCAGTGATGGAAAAGAATGCAGCACAGGAATAAACTTGATATGATTTCAGCAAAAGATAATATAATCACTTTTCCCCTTTTGGCAATTCACTCCCCCTCTATGCAATGTAAGAAGGTGGAAGTAACACACACAGGGCCTCATTACACGGTAGGCGGTAAGGGTTTACCGGTACCGGTATTTTTACTGGTACCGGTAAATCCTTACCGCCTTACTACGAGGTCCCTTTGTGGGTTGGCGAATTTAACGCCTGCTTTTTGCAGGCGTTAAAAACCAACCCGCAAAGGGACCCAGGGAGCTAATTACGGTACCGCAATTTGCGGTGCCGTAATTAGCGCCTTCCCCATTCCCATTATGCCCTATGGGGCAAAAATGGGAATGGGGAAGGGCAATGGTGGAAGGGGGAATTACCGCCCCGCCAACCTTGGAATGGGGCGGTAATTCCCCTTTCCACCAAGACGGTGCCAGAATTTTACCGGCATGAACCATGGCGCTAATAGCACCATGGTTCTCCGCCTACCGTGTAATGAGGCCCACAGTCTTCAGGAGTACAATCACAGTACAATACAAATTCAGTTCCCCCCTAGCAAGCTTAGAGAAACAGGGATGATTTTAAACACAGGCAAAGTACTTTAAAAGTGGTATGCAAAGAAGGGAAAAATATGCTAAAAATGATTTTAATTCCCTATAAGAGATTCAGGGTGGGTGATAGCTACTTTAAATTAGTTCAGGATCACTTTAGCAATGCTCTATGAGTGATTGTCAGGTTGCAAATGAATTTCAGCAAAGGACAGCAAGAAGCTGCTATTTGACAAGTGAAGAAATTTGAGCCAAATCGCAAATCGCGACACTTTTTCCGAGTGCGTTGAGCGCGATTACGGAAAGAGTATAATGAACAGGAAGTCGGTTCTGGGTTTCAGAAGAGAAACGCTGCTCCTTGAGATTTGGAAAGTGTCACCATGTCCACTTGGATCTCACTGAGCAAATGTTCAATGGGAAACAGTTCTCACATCACTGCGCAATTTTGGCCAATTGATCAGCCTTTCAATTCCCTTCCTTATCTGCCCCTGGTGTTTTGGAGTGCCCTCGTATCTTCCACCAGTGAATTGTCATCATATTCTCTGAAACAAGATTGTCAATGGCCTGAATCAGCGTTTTCCATGCTTGAGTGTTTCTGGGCATAGTCAGAGTGTGAGACAGGCATGGTATCAAGAGAGACACAGACTCAAAGATGCTAGTTTCAAAACCTTTATTTACTAAGGTTCCTGTGTTGGTGTAATGACCAACTGGCCCTAACTTTAAAAGGATGATTGCCTTAACTGATTTTTCTAAGGGCCATCGATGTCTGAAAGTCCAAAACAATAATCCACCAGTGTCTAAATCTATGCTTGCCCTCACCCTTTATAAAAAGGTTTCAGGAAGTCTTTAAAAAGGAGAAATAGTGGTTCAACAGAAAATAGGAAACCAATGTTGGTTTCAGGTGGTCTTCTCACCAGGTGTAGTTTGGTCAATGTCACAAAAATGATTTCATTCAAAAAGGGCTGCTCGTAAGACCTTCTCCACAAGGCCCTTGCAATATTCTCAAATTCTTGCAATGTCTTTGGTTCCTTGTGATTGCCTTCTCCAAGCTTCACATTTACCAAGTTCAAACACAACAACAGAAATATAACACAGTTCCTCTTTCAAATTCTCTGCATTCCCTTCCCCAAGTGTATGTCTCTCTGTTACACAAAAATAAGTATTCACCTTTGATAGGGCTCTTAAGGTTCCCTTCCCCAAGCTCAGGACCCGTTCCAGTTTCAAACATCAGTTAAATCTGTCAGGATGTTGAGCTTAGATTTAGGTTGCACACATACAATGGACAGAATGCAGAAAAACTCTGACACCAAATAATCAAACCAACCCAGGAAGATGGCAAAGTTTGCTGTTTTATTATCAATTGTTTAAAACAGGGAGTTACAACGGACATCAACGGACGTTCGCTCAAGCTTCTCAGCTCATTTCACAGAAAAACACATTTATAAACAAAACATTCATCATACATGACGTCATACTGCGTAGCAAATAAGAAAAAAACTATGATGTGTTGTGATAGGCTTACGGGGAACATCTAAGTATACTTTCTATAAGGGGTGGGATTACAATTGGATGTCTAATGTCAGGTGAACAACATCCAATGCAAGTCATCTTCAACACTATTAAGTACACAATATATCCATGGCTCTCAAACTATAAGACCCTTTGTTATATGGCCATCTACAATTGGTAGGCATGCTCGTGCCATGTCTGGAACATTCGGTTCACTTAGCAGCACGTATGCTCATACCCATGTGCCAGGAGGTGGACTTGATTTTACCTCCCCACCCAATTAGCCCAACTTCTCTCATCAAGCATGCCTTCTGCCATGAAGATTGTCTCTGAACTCGGCCTTGCACTGTATTCTTGTCTGTGAGAATATAATGGAGAGCGAGCACGCACTATTGCTTGTTGTCGAACTCCTTGCCCAACTCTATTTCCATCCTTGGCCCACAAGACAGGAGACCATGATTTGGACCATTTTGCAGCATCTAAATGTCTTAAATGATTAAAACTTGGCATGCCTGGTGTTCCTTCTTTGCACCATAACAAGGAATAATTCAGCTTCTCACATTCACCGACTTTCCCTTCAAGGATAGATAACTGGCGTTGGCTGCCCTGACTTTGACACCAGGCCAAACAGCCTTGCCATTTGTAACCATGATCTCAGCTAATTCTTGCTGCAACACAGTTTTCGGCTTTCCTTCTCCATGGGTGCGATCTTACTAAATTCATGACACCGAAGTTTCTATAAAATGGCGGATCCGCCTGCAGTCTGCTCAAGACGTATAGCCAGCTTCTAAGATCACTCACTCTACTTGCGTTCCTGCATCTGTACAGTTATTGAACGGCTTGCATTTTCTGCAGTGCATCACACACATGCAATCTTCTTTTTGCATATGAAAGTTTACTTGATTCTTTACTTCGTCGTCAGTTTCTATACAGTCCATGCATTCTCTTCAGGCAGTATTCTCAGTGCGTCACGTTCATCTCTCATGATGTCACCAGCTCCTCTTTCTCTCATTTTCATATTTCTTCAGGGAGTTCCTCCTTCAGATTGTCATCTCTTTTCGGGAATGCATATGATATGGTTTTCTTACTGGGTACCACAACTGCTGGTTTTAAGCGTGGCACAATTTCAGGCTTCCAACATGCAGGAGGTAGGGGGCGGGATTACCTGCAGAGGCATGCAGCTGCTCCTCTACACTCTACCTTTTCTTTTATGCACAGTTCTTCCAAACACACTTCACTTGAGGGATACAACCAGAGACTTTCAAAACCACCTGGTTCTTGGCTCCTCCTAGTCCTGACCACTCTGATCTGTCCCCTCTCTTGATTCCTTCCACTTAATGTCCTTTTGTCCCTTCTTCTTCAGGTGCTTCCTGTACCCTTTACTGTCTTTCACTTTACTGTGCACGCTTGCACTGTCTTTTGTTCGCTTTCCTTTCACCCTGTCACCTTGTCACCTTGTCCGGCATTTTCCTTTTCCTTCCCATGCTTCTTGCACACTTCTTGTGTCTCTTGCACACTTCTCATGTCTCTTGCACACTTCATGTGCCTCTTTCCAATCTTTGGTGCTCACTTAATTAAATGTGGTTTCTTCTTTTGATAAAGCTTTGCTGGTATATGCAATGGTCTTGTGATTTGAGTCATGCTTTTGATACAAGATCGCTGACATGCATAGGTCTGTGAATTCAGGAAGCAATCCTGATTCTTCTTTGGATATACCAAACATGGGGCCCTTACTAAACAATCTTTCAATTTGGCTACTGCCTAGCATTGATCCTGTTTCAGTAACTTAGACAATGGTGATGTGAGCTCTGCATAGTCTTCAATGAATTTCCTATTGTAACATGTCATCAATAACAAGCTCTTCAAGCCCTTCAGATTTGTGAGATTTATTTACATCTGA
Source organism: Ambystoma mexicanum (assembly GCF_040938575.1). NCBI lineage: Eukaryota > Metazoa > Chordata > Amphibia > Caudata > Ambystomatidae > Ambystoma > Ambystoma mexicanum. The sequence continues at coordinate 1,002,778,542 of NC_090931.1, read as the reverse complement.
ATGGCGTCTACCTTTTTCTTTTGTGGGTTCAATCCCTGGTCCGTGACTTAGTGCCCCAAGAAAAGTACCCTTTTTCTGCAATGGTTCCCCTACCCCAGCCTTTTGTAACTGGCTGAGTACATGCCTGATTTCAGTTAAATGGCTTTGTATGTCCACATTTGTAATCAGGACATCATCCACATAACCACAGTCCCTCTCTCGGCTGCATCTGGAAGTGCTTTATTCAGGAAGGTTCCAAACTCACTCCAACTATTGATAAAGCCAAAGGAAGTTCTTTCGCATGAATATTGTGTCCCTTAGAAAGTATACGCAAATAGATTTTGTATGTCCTTTGCTATAGGCACACACCAATACCCTGCTGTCAGATCTAAGTTAGTAAAGACCTTTGACCCTTGGATTTGTGCAAGGTCTTGGCCAATGAATGGGAGGGGGCACCTTGATACTGGTACCCTCGTATTCAGTTCTATCAAGTCTGGACACAAATGCCACTGACCAATGGGCTTCAACACACCTAATACAGGCGTGTTTGAGGTACTGTTAATGGGTCTAATGATTCCTCTTGGCTCTAAGTTTTTGATTATTTCTGACAAAGACTCTAAACTAGCCAAGGGCAGCATATATTGATGCACAAAGACAGGTTCCTTATGGTAACATTATGGCAATGTAGTACCATGCAGAACAGTGCCCCCACAATCATAGGCATCTCTGGCGAATACATCCTTGAATTCTGAGAATATTTTCTCAACTGATCTTTCTCCAATTCATTTGAGCATGCAGCCACAGCTTCGACCTGTTCCTCTACCATTTTAGAACATTCTGTAAAATCCTCCAAGGGAGGAATCTCTGCTCTTTCTTTTAAATGTGTGGCAGTATCCCTTTGGATAGATGCTACTCCCAAGTATCTTGGCATCTTGGCATTTCAGCCACCACCACAATTTGCTGTTTCTCTGCCTCATTGTCAGCCACCTGGAATAGAATGCAATCATCCTAGTGATGTAAAATGACCTCTTTTGGTTCGTAATGATACATTGACTGAATTCTGAAGATCCCTTTGGGTTTGGAGTCTAAAGACTCAGGCAGTTATAGTAGTGAAGCAATATAGCTTTCAGGAATATTCCTAATAACTGGGTTGTTTAAATCTGCAGTTTAATATAATTCTTGCATTGTCATCCCTAATGGTGTGCCTTACTCCAAATAAATATCCTGACATCCTTTGTTATTCACTGTGAAAAGCACAGTGAGCTAAAGCATGATTGAGACTCTCCTGGGGGCCATCCACCCTAGAAACAGGCCAATGGTCAATGGTCTGTGTGTGTGTGCTGGTAGAGAGATGCCTAGGCCTTCTTTTGCATATTTTGAGGTACTTGGGGTCTATTCCTATGTTACCAGGGTAATCCAGACGTGGAGCCTTTGCTCACTGTGCTCCAAGAGGCACAGCTCCAACTCACTGATGAGGCCCAACTAGGCCAAAACACGTGTCTGGGGTTGCTGTTGGTACTCTTGTTGAGAGGACATTTGCTTAGCATTTCGGTGCTGGACTGCCTTTGGGTGGGACAAAGACTAATATGCATATGGACATTTCTCCTCTGAGAAAAGCGCAGTGAGCTAAAGCATGGTTGAGACTCTCCCGGGGCCATCTACCCAAGAAGAGGTCAATGGGCAGTGCTCGTACCGGTAGAGGGACTCCCAGACTGCCTTTTGCATACCAATATTTTGAGTTTCGAACTCACCTGACACTTGCACTTTACCTGTTAACTGCACCTCATAGAACATCTGTAGTGGCTCAAAATATTCCTCTGGGACTCACCTGCAAGTGTCCTTTGGGTAGTTCTTATCCCTGTGGAGATATGAGAATGATATGATTTATCAGGTAATGGATCCCCTTCATTTGTTTTTATATTGTCACTTGTCATTTCATTTGATTCTGATTCATTCCTATGTACCTCATCCTTTTCAAGTGCAATATATTTCTTTGTATACTGTCTTTTAACCTGCTGTTCTTTGGGTTCCTCTGTACACTTTCCCTTTCCTTTTCCCTGGCTTCATACACCTGAATGGAGTCAATACTTTGGTTTCACTCTAGATTAACAACCACTTCTTTTTTGTGTGTATTTTTATTTCCTACGTTATCACCACTTTGTTTTCCAAATCCTAAATCGCTATTCAGCTCTGTGTGTTCAGCCAATGATGAATCATTTGGAACCCCCCCTCCCCCGTGTGGGATGTTCGCCTGATTAGTCAATTGCTGATGCCTTGTGCAACATCACTCTTATGCATTTAATTCTAACTCATAACCTGTTGCTAATTCTTTTGACCAGTGCACAACTTTCCTATTTGATCAGCTACTATTTTCACTGTTGCTTCTAAGTACTCGCATCTTTCTTGATCCCCATAATCATCTCTCTGTGCTCTAGGTCTGTACTAGTTGGAATCAAATTGGCCTGCCCTATTTTTTTTAATTTTTTTATTATTATTTTGTATTTAATCAATTAGATTTTTACAAGGTCTGAAGGAGATCAACGAAAAAGACTAAAGAAGAAAAGAAGAAAAAACGTTAACATTTTCATAAATTGCACAGAGTCTGAAGGATCACCTCAAGAAGGGAGAAAAGATTCACAAGGAAAAGGAAAGGTCTTCTTCCAAATCTGGGTGGGCTTTAATCTTTTCCAAGGCACACTTCCAGATCTTTGCCATGGCTATGGTCCATCTCGTCTTTTCACCCGAAATCAGGCAAGTCCACCAAACCTCCTCTTCCAGGAGTTTCGAAGCCGCAATGAGTGATGTCATATACACTGTTCTTTCTTGCCTCATTTGAGGGCACGACATCAGCAGGTGTCTTAAGGTTTCTAGTTGGTTCTGGTCCTCACATAGTCTGCATTTGTTGGAGCTAGTGGTCGATCTAATTGCCAGGATTTCATGTGTTGGTAATAGGTTTAAACAGGCTCTCATGAAAGTCTTTCTCAGAGATTGTCTGGGAATTTGGCACAATATGCCAGTGGAACTTTCCGTTTGTTGGATGTCATTGGAAGGTGGTTTAGCAATTTGTTGGATGTTGCTAATTCATTCATTTTGATCGAGTCCAGGTTTCCCATTTTTACTTTCACTCCTTGAGGATTGACGATCAGGTCTTCTTCACTACAGGCTATGTCGATCGATTTACTTTTTTGGGCTGCCATCCACAAGTTTAGCTTGTGCAGAAGAGTGTGGGGGGGCGCCAAAAGAGCTTATGGGGGTGAGTAGGACTGAGAAACTAGGGCATTTTCCAGTCTCAGTAAAAGAGCTCAAGGTAAGATGCCTGCTGACGAGATCTACAGCTAATCTCCAAGGGAAAGTTTCCAAACCCGCTAAGGCAGTTTAGAGTGATTGAGTGTCTGCCACAGACATTTATGTGCAACCTGAAAAACATAGGTTAGACGCAACACACAAATCCCATATTTGAATGGTAATTTACACTTTAACATGTCATTCTTTGCGACCAGTTTGTATTGACCCATTCCCAGAGCTGTGAGTGGCATACGCAGCATTGGAAGCAACACAAGTTCTTTATTTTGCATTTCCCATCCCCTGCAAGGGCATGCAAGCACATGTTAATTTGGTTTCTCAGTAACGCCGTTGTGATCCAAAACCTATTTGCACACAGTGCATTATTTGCTCACTTTAAAATTGTATGTACGTGTATTGCTATTGAGTGGCAAGACGAAATCAAATCGCTATATCACTGTTGCTCCATGCTCAGACTCCACATCTGCAAACATCACTCTTACTGCTGAGAGCACACAAGCGTCTTGGGTGCACACCTGGCTCCCACTCCTAAAGGAAACTGCGACTAAGGGCCACTTGCATGCAACCATCCTGCTAAATTACAACATCCGTCAGAGACCAATGTGGGTGCCAGCACCTCAAGAAACCTGTGTGATCCTGAGCAAATCGGTGTATCGCCTGCCCCATGTTTCGTCCCCTCCATTACAAACGCCACTCTCTGTGATAAAATAAAAACCGTTAGCAAAGCCACCAATTTCGACTTTTCTACAGGCAGGCATCGGCTCACTATTCATATATCTGTAACATAACACTGTGTGTAAATATATTATGATGCAACCTTGAACCACAGGCACACAAGGCTCCCATGTGGACACAAGTGAACCTGCCCTTGACATAGACCTAGAAACAGACTAGCACACAGAACCCAAAACACAGCAGCACAACTATGTTGCATTTTCCCTCTCTGCCTGATAGCACCCTCTTTCAAATCCCCCAGAGTGCCTTGAGACCCGGCAAATGGTAACAGAGCACAATATAAATGCCAGTAACACAACAGAACAATAACATTATTAACCCACTCCCTTTCAGATGCCTACCCCCCAACCTCCAGCAACAAAATAAGTGGTTGTTTTAGATCACCTTAATGTGACGAGGATTTAGATAACATGGTATGGGGCACTAATCCTTGTACTGATACATATATAGTCACACAGAAATTCCACAGAAAAGGGCCAAGCTCGCATATACTCTCTATATACCAATCTGTTTCCTTTCATATGGTTGGCTAGTGCCACCTCTATGAGCAAAACTAAAAACACTGTTCTGTTCAGAAACCATCCAATTCCCACTACTCAGATCCTCGCAAGTGTATTATAAAGTCGACAATAACCCAATATAAACCTCACTGCAGCTTCCATACCAGAACCAGATGGTATACAGGTTTTTCCTGTGGATTACTGACTTTTTAGCTCACAAACATGTCATTTTCTCGACAAGGAAACTTCTGGCATATTGATTACCTTATATGTTATAAGCACCAGTACAGTATACAAAATACACATAGCATGAAGTGCATTTATTCCAAGAACCGTAGTATATTTCCATATAATTCTTGCAGCGACCTTTGCATTATGCATTTCACGCCTATTGCCTATGGCAGCATAATTCCTATATAACATTAGTATGCTCCAGGAAACCTATAATTTATATTTTCTGCACCTATTGTACTTGCAATCAAGTCCCGGTGACAGCTCGGGCACTTGATGTATTGCAGTGATCAGCTGCTCGACCAAAACTATTGTGCATCTTAAACTATTGTATTTCTGCACATGTCAGACAGGTCAGCATTTTCTCCAAGCCCAACTTCTTTGCAAAGGAGCAGAGGCTGGTGACTAGTATCCCACGGCATTTAAAAAAAGGTAATACTATTAAATAATATTATATTATTTAAAATGAAGGAATGAGCACACACCGCAAGCTTGCGTCCCTTGTGCCTGTGTGGTCAACCAAAGCGAATTAACATTTCTAGTTTAAAAAAAAAAATCATAATAGCAAATGTGACCCGCGCGCCTCGGCCTGTATCGGCTCCAGATAGTCTGGGCCTCAGGCTGAGCACATTAACATTTGCAAAATGGTGCGATTTAAATCAGTGCCCGGAGATGGCGCTGGAGCAAGGAGGACCAAACGCTGCTCCAGTGCCTGGCCTGGGATGATTCCTACCCTTGCCAAACGGATCGCCACAGGTCTGGCAGGCATCAGCGTTTGGTCCTCCTTGCTCCAGCGCTGTGTTCAGGTGTTGATGATAGTTAGAATGTTAGCAGACAGATATACTCAAACACACATTCTACTAATCACACTCCTGCTCTGATGGGACAATTGTGGCATTACAGGAACCTCATGATGTAGTTAGATTTGCTGCATGCTGTGTGTACCAGTAGCGCCTTCATCTCCAGAAGGAGTTCCTGCTGCCTGGAAGATGTGCTTTTTAGCATCTGCTTTTCAACCCCTCGTTTTCTTCCCTTTTCAGGGCAAGCACAGCATTTCACATCTGCATCACGATCACGGCGACACTCAGAGTCTCAGTGGAGCGCCGCCAGCTCAACGCGGGCCTGGGGCGGGGGCACACCGGACACTAGGAACGAGCAGGGGGGCAAACACCATCCTTGCCCCCCCTGGCTCCACCACTGCACACAACTCACACCTATACTAATTGTTAGTACCCGATGCCCCCCCTTTGTTGTCTCTAATGCTAAATGTTAGTACCCATGCACTTCACTACACACTGCATATGATGCATGAATTCTTTAGCTCATCGCCTTTCCTACATATTGTTGGGGGTCTCTCAATGACCCTGCTAGCGATTCCCGTGAGCCCCCGAGCCCCACAGACCCAGCCGGAGACATCTGCTGTGTTCGGGCTCCCCGGTCACACTAACGTGGCCGAGAACGCTCCCTTTATTTATAGTGCACACGGCAGAGTGCAACGTCACTACGCCGGTGCCCTTCCCTTAAAGGGGCAGCACCCCACTCCCCCATTTTCACGAGGACAACAAATGTACATCAACAAATTAAACAACAAAAACACCACATCAAACACTATAACGAGAAACATGTCACACCGCGGTACCCCTTTAATCACAGCCTTCCTTGGTCCCCCTTATGACTACAGCGACCCGCGGGTCGTTCAGGATACCTATCCTACAACGTAGTTGGTGAGGCGAGCAGGTTTACCTCACCCTGTCCACAGGGGGTACCCCCTGCTCACCTCCGGCACGGGAGACCCGGCAGCAGGCGTTCCCTCGGCGGGAGACGACGGGCAGGGTCCAGCACCTCCACCCTCGTCGGGTACCTCCATACTGTCCTGCTCCTGGGGTGTGTCAGTCCTTGTGTCACCCAGTCTCTTGAAGAAACTCACGTTTCTGGTGACTGACAACTTGTCATCGGAGGCTGTCACCATTGATCCTTTTACGGCTACATCATCCAGTGGCTCTGGTTCATAAGGGAGGGACAGCTTCTCGTGGGGGTGCCTATTTCTGATCAGCACCAGGTGCCAGGTGTTGGGGGCGGAGTCCTCACCTTGCATTTTCTTGTTCGGTCCTCAGCCAGCGATCACGCTCCACCTGCTGGTCATCAATGACCCCCGATTCTTTCTCCACAACCTCGGGCAACAGTCTGCGAGGGCACCACTTGAACAGGGCTTCTGCCGGTGCCACCCACGTCGATGTATGGGGAGTGGACCGGTAGACCCTCAGAAATTGGTACAGCACCCTTCTCAGGCACCTGCCTTGGCCTTCACCTATGCGGAATGTCTTGTTCAAAGTCCACATGAACCTTTCCACCTCCCCGTTAGCCCTTGGCCAGAGCGGGGTGACCTTCCGATGTTGGACCCCATATCCATTATTCATTTCGTGAACCGCTCACCCTGGAATGGTGCCCCGTTGTCGGAGCATAGGGTATAGGAAAGACCATGGGAGGCAAAGACTTTCTCTAGGGCCACTACCACATGCTCAAATGCTACAGAGTCAACGAATTCGACCTCCGGGAATCTGGAGTACTCGTCCACCACCACCAGGAAGTGCATGCCCTGCATAGTGGATCTAAAATCGACCACCTCGCACTGGCATGTCTCTCTTGGCATTGTCTCGATGGTAGGCTCTCGTTGCACAGAGGACGCCGTCTGGCACCAGACGCACGTGGCCACATACTTATCCACCCACCGTTCGAGTTCAGGGAACCACACTTTGAGGCGTAGATGGGCCTTTGTCTTTGTTGCCCCTTGGTGTCCTTGATGGGCGAGACTTATTACATCCTGGATCTTGGCTTGGGGAACGACGATTCGGTCGCCCCTGAGCAGGAGGCCTGTGGCAGAAAATGACAGTTCTTCCCTCACTTTCCACAGTTGTTCTAGCACCCCTTTTGCTTCTTGGGTGCGTCCAGCCAGATATTGAAGCACCGTCTTCCATGACCCCTGTTGCATGGCAGTCTTCAGGATGTGAAAACACTCATCCTGGGCAGCTGCCGCCTCAAGATCCTCCAGCGGCATGGCATTCGGTGTGGCTGCTTCTACCACTATCTGCAGGTGGTCATCCGCTTCCTCCGCATATGCGTCCGGTGCATCCTCGCTGCCACTCCCCGGATGGCGGGATAAGTAGTCCGCTGCATTGTTGGAGCCGAGCCTATACACCAGCGAGACCCCGTACTGGAGGAGTGCTAACATCCATCGTTCGATTCTCGCCAGTGATTTTGACGATGACCCCGCCAGAATGGGAAGCAAGGGTTTGTGGTCAGTCACAACAGCCACAGGCCAGCCTAGGACATACAGCCTCAAATGCCTGCACCCCCACAGGACTGCAAAGGCCTCCTGCTCGATCTAGGAGTAGCACTGTTCGGTGTCAGACAGTGCCTTGCTTGCATACGCCATGGGGTGGACGCTGTCATCAGAGCCAATCTGCATCAGCACTGCCCCCAGGCCAAACGGGCTGGCATCGACAATTATCTCTGACCGGAGTGCCGGTTCGAAAAATGCCATTGTGTCTTCAGCCGTGAGGTCGCCTTTAATGTCCTCAAATGCCACCTGTTCACGAGGGCCCCACTGCCATACTGTGTCTTTCTTGGTAAGGGAACTCAAGGGCTTCGACCTGGATGCTAAATTCTTGATGAATTGCCCGCAGTATGTCACCATCCCAAGAAAACTCCTCACCTCAGACACATTCTCCGGTGGTCAGGCCTCTTTAATGTCTTTTACCTTCCTGGGGTCTGGTGACACGCCACCCTCCTTGAACATGAATCCAAAGAATTCAATGTTTGGCCGTAAAAACTCTAATTTTTCCCCGTGGAGGGTAAGGCCTAGTGACTGCAGCCACTCAAAAGTCCTGGCCAGCTTGCGCAAGTGGTCTACCTCAGTCTTTGTAAATACCAGGATGTCGTTGCTGATATTTAACACCCAGTCCAGGTCAGCCAGGAGTTACGTAGAACCTTGCAGTGATCTTTGATCCTGCATGCTCCACTTTGGCCACAAACGCCCCATCTAGGGGAATTGGCTCGGGCCCTCAAAACGTGAAGATGCGAGCCCTGGGGGTGACCAGCTTTGGTGGAGCATCCATCGCATCATAGTGTCCTCGGCCATCACATTAACAGACTCACCAGTGTCCACCAGCAGCAAGACGGGGGACCTGTTCACCATAACAATGCATCGTGGTTGCCGTCTGGACTTCGATTTAAGGGCCTCCACACTCGATGCAAAGAAGATGTTCTCCTCATCTTCTTCCTACTTGGGCCACATTCGGTGGGCGAGATTGATGCAGGAAACCAGACTTCATCGGGCCTCTGGACACCATTGTTGGGAGAAATGCTTTGCACACCTTTGCATAGTGGTCATCAAGGCCACACCGCCCACAGGTCTTGCTTACCGCTGGACACTCGGCAGGGTGGGGCAGGTCATAGCCACACTTGTGGCATGAATCTCCAGCTCGTCCGCCCCTGTCGCGGAAGTTGCCGCTGGGCCTCCTGGCACCTCTGTTGCCATGCTCCACCACACATACCTCCTCCGTTTTCACTGGGCGAGTTACTGCTTGCATCCTGGATGCACGTGCCTTCGAGACTTCATGGCAGCACCCCAGCTCCAGGATGCGAGCAAGGGTAGTCCTTGGTTCCCTCAGCACTTGTCGCCGTAACTTCCCCGACGAACAAGCCTGGATGAGACAGGCGTTTGAGATGACCATAAAAAGTGTCCAGAGTCTCATCTTCCGTCTGGCGAGCCGACAGCATTACAAACCTCTCATAGTCTGCATTGGCTAATGGGATGAAATGGTTGCAGAGAGCTGTCTTGGCTGCATCATACGAGGCATCGGTAGTCTGGAGTGATTCAAATATTTCCTGCACCGCAGGCCCTGCAGCATACAGTAGCGTCGCCAGCTTCCCATCATCATTCGTCTCCATGGTGGCCCTGAAGTACATGTCCAGGCGGTCAACCCACCGTTTCCATCTGGGTCCCAGACTCGAAGGAGGGCCTGAGACATCAAACTCCGGGATTGGCTGGAGCGCCGCAGGGGCCCGCATTTGTGCCATGGCTTGAGGCGCCGGTTGTACAGCTGGTTGTGCCCCCGGTAGAGGCAGACCTTGAGGTAGCTGTTGATCCACAGGTGGCCCACCGTCTTGATCAGCAGGTGCACTCATGGGTTAAAGCGCACAGGCACCCCCGCACTGAGTCAGGGGCCGCAATTCACCCAGCCAGCACAGGCCATGGAGTACACCAGTCCAGCCACACACACACAGGGCCAAATGTCCAGACCTGATGATGATGATGATGATCTGTAGCAGGCCCTGCAGGCCCCAAAGTCCACCAGTCCAGAGTTCAGACTTGGTTGGATTCAGCAGCTGGTCATGATGATGATGATGATGATGATGATGATAATGATGATGATGAAGATAAGAATCCTCCAGCTACAGAGCTGTGTGGAGGAAGCACAGTCCAGCAAGTGTCCCGAAAATTGAGCCAGGGAGGTCCAGGGATCAGGCAGGCCTCAGCAGTCTTTCCCCAGCACCTCGCCTTCACTGTGTAATTCGCCCATAAATATAAAGAAATTCTGGGCATTTGTAGGCAGATATAGCTGCCCGCTATCATTGTGTCCAAAAATTATGCCTGGCTGTCAATCACAGGCCCTACCAGAGCTAGGGGGTGTGGACCAGGATGGTTGCGTGAAGAAGTAGCTCTGTCTCAAGCTGTTGGGCCTGCAACATTGGTTCTCCACCCGGTGCAGAGCAAAGCTAGTCTGCACAGGCCTGGAGCATCCGTAACCCAGTAGGGGTCGGTACTGTGGTTGGACCCTGCCCCGAGGTGGAACCAGAGGAACAGGAGGCTGCGGCACCCCAGAGAGCCCCAGCTGGGAGAAGGCTGGGCCACGCAAGGTGAAGTGCGGAGAGCCTTGGTGCCCCTACCCCACACCCCGGACACCAGAGAGGGAAGTGAGTGCTGAATAGAGGGTTGGAGTAGCTACCTGGGACCCCCAAAGTTGGTTGCAGGATCCTCTACAGTCGTCCGTGGAGAGACCGGTGCTCCAAGTCCATCACCAAGATAGCCGCGGGAGAGATGCAGATGCAGGGGATGGTGAACAGGCGGCACAGAGATCCCGTGTGCTGGAGCTGGAAACTGACCTGTAGTGGTGCGGTGGAGGTGCTGGAGGGGCACATACTGAGTTGAGCTGGCCCACGGCCTTAAGCAACACAGAGGTCCCGCTATGCTGGCCCCAGGACAGGAACGTGAGCATTGGCGACTCCCTGAAGTAAAGCAGGCATGAGGGACTGAAGCAGAGTGCCGATAACAGCCCCAGAGACTGGTGACTCGCAGACTGCAGAGTGACCGCCCCATACGGCACACAGACCAGCAGAGGAGGTGCGAAGGTCCAGGAGCAGGAGGATCCTGGGCAGAGAAGCAAGGAAGCCTGTAGAGAGGCGGCCTGCAAATGCCCACATAGCACCAGGAGGTTAGAGGCCACCGAGAGCTGTAGTACGGCGAGGCCCTGGGAGGGGACCGGAGGAGGAAAGCCCTAGAAGCACTGCAGCCCGGGCCCAGACGGTGAAATATAGTCTCAGAAGCACTCTGAGGGCAGTACCACACATGGCACCACACAGCTGAGATTCTTGGGGCTGATATGGTTGCACAGAAAGGCCCCAGATGAAGACAAGGCACAAAAGACAGCAGAAATGATGTAACCCAGGCCGTGGAGGTGAAACCCATCCAGGGAGGCAAACTTGAGGTGACCAGGTGGGATGGGGCCCAGATCTGACCGCAGGATCGACCTCGGGAAATGAGACAGGCACACCGCGACGCAGGGAGGCGGCCCCGGTGGGGAAGCCAGGGGGCCCAATACTTGGCTGGAGCGTAAGAGGAAGCATAAACCGCGAGGTGGCCCCCGGCCCTTATTGAAGATCACAGCCTGACACAGGGGGCCAGAACACATTGGGTGCAGACCCACTGGGCAAGGTGGGAGCAAAACTGAGAGGTCAAAGGCAGACCCAGAGGCTGAAAGGCGCTGGAGAGACCCTGATAGACAGTACCATCCCCAAACTCAAAAAAAGGAGGCCACGCTCAGTTGACTGGCCTTGTTGCCACAGGAACAGATTGAACAGATTAGGGGGGTCTCTGCAGGGGTCCTGTCATTGCAATGCTTCCAGAGAAGATCAGGGAGTGCTCTGAAAGGAACCCATCCCGACCAACAGGAAATGGCGGCCGGGGAGGGTACACCTGCACCGATCTTGACCAGACAAGACCTGGACTGATATCTAGGCATCCATTTGTAACCTTATGGGCAGGGTCAACAAACTGGAGTACAAGATGGAAGGGATGGAGAGCAATCACCTACAGGTGGACCTTCTTGACATGAAATATGAAGCACATCAGGCAGACCTGCAGATGCGGGAGGAAGAAACCTTGTTGAAGCTGGATGATTCGGAGAACACAGAGCGGCGTAATTACTTATGCATCCTTGGAGTCAGAGAACAGAAGGGAGAGTCACCAACAGAGGTGGGATGGAAGTTACTGTTAAGTGACTTCAATTCAGCAATCCCACTAAGTCAGTGCCTCGTCTGGGACGCCCAAGGGAAGCCCTTATTTATATATTTTTATGAAAAGTTATACTCTGGATGATAAACCCTTATATAACGCCCCTCTCTTAGAATCCCCCTGCCCCCACTGAGCCAAGAAGTAGGTTTGTTTTGCAAATTGAAAAGGTTTAGTTGAACAATTAAACAATAGATATATATCACACTTTTATAATAAATTAATATTTGATATCACACTTATGAGTATGATGTCGATCAACAATGGATAATGTTATACTAGCACACTTATTTTATTACTTAGGAGTTGGTACGGAAAGAACAAGGTAGCTGAGAATACTTTTATGATTTCAATGAATGCAGTGATGGAAAAGAATGCAGCACAGGAATAAACTTGATATGATTTCAGCAAAAGATAATATAATCACTTTTCCCCTTTTGGCAATTCACTCCCCCTCTATGCAATGTAAGAAGGTGGAAGTAACACACACAGGGCCTCATTACACGGTAGGCGGTAAGGGTTTACCGGTACCGGTATTTTTACTGGTACCGGTAAATCCTTACCGCCTTACTACGAGGTCCCTTTGTGGGTTGGCGAATTTAACGCCTGCTTTTTGCAGGCGTTAAAAACCAACCCGCAAAGGGACCCAGGGAGCTAATTACGGTACCGCAATTTGCGGTGCCGTAATTAGCGCCTTCCCCATTCCCATTATGCCCTATGGGGCAAAAATGGGAATGGGGAAGGGCAATGGTGGAAGGGGGAATTACCGCCCCGCCAACCTTGGAATGGGGCGGTAATTCCCCTTTCCACCAAGACGGTGCCAGAATTTTACCGGCATGAACCATGGCGCTAATAGCACCATGGTTCTCCGCCTACCGTGTAATGAGGCCCACAGTCTTCAGGAGTACAATCACAGTACAATACAAATTCAGTTCCCCCCTAGCAAGCTTAGAGAAACAGGGATGATTTTAAACACAGGCAAAGTACTTTAAAAGTGGTATGCAAAGAAGGGAAAAATATGCTAAAAATGATTTTAATTCCCTATAAGAGATTCAGGGTGGGTGATAGCTACTTTAAATTAGTTCAGGATCACTTTAGCAATGCTCTATGAGTGATTGTCAGGTTGCAAATGAATTTCAGCAAAGGACAGCAAGAAGCTGCTATTTGACAAGTGAAGAAATTTGAGCCAAATCGCAAATCGCGACACTTTTTCCGAGTGCGTTGAGCGCGATTACGGAAAGAGTATAATGAACAGGAAGTCGGTTCTGGGTTTCAGAAGAGAAACGCTGCTCCTTGAGATTTGGAAAGTGTCACCATGTCCACTTGGATCTCACTGAGCAAATGTTCAATGGGAAACAGTTCTCACATCACTGCGCAATTTTGGCCAATTGATCAGCCTTTCAATTCCCTTCCTTATCTGCCCCTGGTGTTTTGGAGTGCCCTCGTATCTTCCACCAGTGAATTGTCATCATATTCTCTGAAACAAGATTGTCAATGGCCTGAATCAGCGTTTTCCATGCTTGAGTGTTTCTGGGCATAGTCAGAGTGTGAGACAGGCATGGTATCAAGAGAGACACAGACTCAAAGATGCTAGTTTCAAAACCTTTATTTACTAAGGTTCCTGTGTTGGTGTAATGACCAACTGGCCCTAACTTTAAAAGGATGATTGCCTTAACTGATTTTTCTAAGGGCCATCGATGTCTGAAAGTCCAAAACAATAATCCACCAGTGTCTAAATCTATGCTTGCCCTCACCCTTTATAAAAAGGTTTCAGGAAGTCTTTAAAAAGGAGAAATAGTGGTTCAACAGAAAATAGGAAACCAATGTTGGTTTCAGGTGGTCTTCTCACCAGGTGTAGTTTGGTCAATGTCACAAAAATGATTTCATTCAAAAAGGGCTGCTCGTAAGACCTTCTCCACAAGGCCCTTGCAATATTCTCAAATTCTTGCAATGTCTTTGGTTCCTTGTGATTGCCTTCTCCAAGCTTCACATTTACCAAGTTCAAACACAACAACAGAAATATAACACAGTTCCTCTTTCAAATTCTCTGCATTCCCTTCCCCAAGTGTATGTCTCTCTGTTACACAAAAATAAGTATTCACCTTTGATAGGGCTCTTAAGGTTCCCTTCCCCAAGCTCAGGACCCGTTCCAGTTTCAAACATCAGTTAAATCTGTCAGGATGTTGAGCTTAGATTTAGGTTGCACACATACAATGGACAGAATGCAGAAAAACTCTGACACCAAATAATCAAACCAACCCAGGAAGATGGCAAAGTTTGCTGTTTTATTATCAATTGTTTAAAACAGGGAGTTACAACGGACATCAACGGACGTTCGCTCAAGCTTCTCAGCTCATTTCACAGAAAAACACATTTATAAACAAAACATTCATCATACATGACGTCATACTGCGTAGCAAATAAGAAAAAAACTATGATGTGTTGTGATAGGCTTACGGGGAACATCTAAGTATACTTTCTATAAGGGGTGGGATTACAATTGGATGTCTAATGTCAGGTGAACAACATCCAATGCAAGTCATCTTCAACACTATTAAGTACACAATATATCCATGGCTCTCAAACTATAAGACCCTTTGTTATATGGCCATCTACAATTGGTAGGCATGCTCGTGCCATGTCTGGAACATTCGGTTCACTTAGCAGCACGTATGCTCATACCCATGTGCCAGGAGGTGGACTTGATTTTACCTCCCCACCCAATTAGCCCAACTTCTCTCATCAAGCATGCCTTCTGCCATGAAGATTGTCTCTGAACTCGGCCTTGCACTGTATTCTTGTCTGTGAGAATATAATGGAGAGCGAGCACGCACTATTGCTTGTTGTCGAACTCCTTGCCCAACTCTATTTCCATCCTTGGCCCACAAGACAGGAGACCATGATTTGGACCATTTTGCAGCATCTAAATGTCTTAAATGATTAAAACTTGGCATGCCTGGTGTTCCTTCTTTGCACCATAACAAGGAATAATTCAGCTTCTCACATTCACCGACTTTCCCTTCAAGGATAGATAACTGGCGTTGGCTGCCCTGACTTTGACACCAGGCCAAACAGCCTTGCCATTTGTAACCATGATCTCAGCTAATTCTTGCTGCAACACAGTTTTCGGCTTTCCTTCTCCATGGGTGCGATCTTACTAAATTCATGACACCGAAGTTTCTATAAAATGGCGGATCCGCCTGCAGTCTGCTCAAGACGTATAGCCAGCTTCTAAGATCACTCACTCTACTTGCGTTCCTGCATCTGTACAGTTATTGAACGGCTTGCATTTTCTGCAGTGCATCACACACATGCAATCTTCTTTTTGCATATGAAAGTTTACTTGATTCTTTACTTCGTCGTCAGTTTCTATACAGTCCATGCATTCTCTTCAGGCAGTATTCTCAGTGCGTCACGTTCATCTCTCATGATGTCACCAGCTCCTCTTTCTCTCATTTTCATATTTCTTCAGGGAGTTCCTCCTTCAGATTGTCATCTCTTTTCGGGAATGCATATGATATGGTTTTCTTACTGGGTACCACAACTGCTGGTTTTAAGCGTGGCACAATTTCAGGCTTCCAACATGCAGGAGGTAGGGGGCGGGATTACCTGCAGAGGCATGCAGCTGCTCCTCTACACTCTACCTTTTCTTTTATGCACAGTTCTTCCAAACACACTTCACTTGAGGGATACAACCAGAGACTTTCAAAACCACCTGGTTCTTGGCTCCTCCTAGTCCTGACCACTCTGATCTGTCCCCTCTCTTGATTCCTTCCACTTAATGTCCTTTTGTCCCTTCTTCTTCAGGTGCTTCCTGTACCCTTTACTGTCTTTCACTTTACTGTGCACGCTTGCACTGTCTTTTGTTCGCTTTCCTTTCACCCTGTCACCTTGTCACCTTGTCCGGCATTTTCCTTTTCCTTCCCATGCTTCTTGCACACTTCTTGTGTCTCTTGCACACTTCTCATGTCTCTTGCACACTTCATGTGCCTCTTTCCAATCTTTGGTGCTCACTTAATTAAATGTGGTTTCTTCTTTTGATAAAGCTTTGCTGGTATATGCAATGGTCTTGTGATTTGAGTCATGCTTTTGATACAAGATCGCTGACATGCATAGGTCTGTGAATTCAGGAAGCAATCCTGATTCTTCTTTGGATATACCAAACATGGGGCCCTTACTAAACAATCTTTCAATTTGGCTACTGCCTAGCATTGATCCTGTTTCAGTAACTTAGACAATGGTGATGTGAGCTCTGCATAGTCTTCAATGAATTTCCTATTGTAACATGTCATCAATAACAAGCTCTTCAAGCCCTTCAGATTTGTGAGATTTATTTACATCTGAATGGCGTCTACCTTTTTCTTTTGTGGGTTCAATCCCTGGTCCGTGACTTAGTGCCCCAAGAAAAGTACCCTTTTTCTGCAATGGTTCCCCTACCCCAGCCTTTTGTAACTGGCTGAGTACATGCCTGATTTCAGTTAAATGGCTTTGTATGTCCACATTTGTAATCAGGACATCATCCACATAACCACAGTCCCTCTCTCGGCTGCATCTGGAAGTGCTTTATTCAGGAAGGTTCCAAACTCACTCCAACTATTGATAAAGCCAAAGGAAGTTCTTTCGCATGAATATTGTGTCCCTTAGAAAGTATACGCAAATAGATTTTGTATGTCCTTTGCTATAGGCACACACCAATACCCTGCTGTCAGATCTAAGTTAGTAAAGACCTTTGACCCTTGGATTTGTGCAAGGTCTTGGCCAATGAATGGGAGGGGGCACCTTGATACTGGTACCCTCGTATTCAGTTCTATCAAGTCTGGACACAAATGCCACTGACCAATGGGCTTCAACACACCTAATACAGGCGTGTTTGAGGTACTGTTAATGGGTCTAATGATTCCTCTTGGCTCTAAGTTTTTGATTATTTCTGACAAAGACTCTAAACTAGCCAAGGGCAGCATATATTGATGCACAAAGACAGGTTCCTTATGGTAACATTATGGCAATGTAGTACCATGCAGAACAGTGCCCCCACAATCATAGGCATCTCTGGCGAATACATCCTTGAATTCTGAGAATATTTTCTCAACTGATCTTTCTCCAATTCATTTGAGCATGCAGCCACAGCTTCGACCTGTTCCTCTACCATTTTAGAACATTCTGTAAAATCCTCCAAGGGAGGAATCTCTGCTCTTTCTTTTAAATGTGTGGCAGTATCCCTTTGGATAGATGCTACTCCCAAGTATCTTGGCATCTTGGCATTTCAGCCACCACCACAATTTGCTGTTTCTCTGCCTCATTGTCAGCCACCTGGAATAGAATGCAATCATCCTAGTGATGTAAAATGACCTCTTTTGGTTCGTAATGATACATTGACTGAATTCTGAAGATCCCTTTGGGTTTGGAGTCTAAAGACTCAGGCAGTTATAGTAGTGAAGCAATATAGCTTTCAGGAATATTCCTAATAACTGGGTTGTTTAAATCTGCAGTTTAATATAATTCTTGCATTGTCATCCCTAATGGTGTGCCTTACTCCAAATAAATATCCTGACATCCTTTGTTATTCACTGTGAAAAGCACAGTGAGCTAAAGCATGATTGAGACTCTCCTGGGGGCCATCCACCCTAGAAACAGGCCAATGGTCAATGGTCTGTGTGTGTGTGCTGGTAGAGAGATGCCTAGGCCTTCTTTTGCATATTTTGAGGTACTTGGGGTCTATTCCTATGTTACCAGGGTAATCCAGACGTGGAGCCTTTGCTCACTGTGCTCCAAGAGGCACAGCTCCAACTCACTGATGAGGCCCAACTAGGCCAAAACACGTGTCTGGGGTTGCTGTTGGTACTCTTGTTGAGAGGACATTTGCTTAGCATTTCGGTGCTGGACTGCCTTTGGGTGGGACAAAGACTAATATGCATATGGACATTTCTCCTCTGAGAAAAGCGCAGTGAGCTAAAGCATGGTTGAGACTCTCCCGGGGCCATCTACCCAAGAAGAGGTCAATGGGCAGTGCTCGTACCGGTAGAGGGACTCCCAGACTGCCTTTTGCATACCAATATTTTGAGTTTCGAACTCACCTGACACTTGCACTTTACCTGTTAACTGCACCTCATAGAACATCTGTAGTGGCTCAAAATATTCCTCTGGGACTCACCTGCAAGTGTCCTTTGGGTAGTTCTTATCCCTGTGGAGATATGAGAATGATATGATTTATCAGGTAATGGATCCCCTTCATTTGTTTTTATATTGTCACTTGTCATTTCATTTGATTCTGATTCATTCCTATGTACCTCATCCTTTTCAAGTGCAATATATTTCTTTGTATACTGTCTTTTAACCTGCTGTTCTTTGGGTTCCTCTGTACACTTTCCCTTTCCTTTTCCCTGGCTTCATACACCTGAATGGAGTCAATACTTTGGTTTCACTCTAGATTAACAACCACTTCTTTTTTGTGTGTATTTTTATTTCCTACGTTATCACCACTTTGTTTTCCAAATCCTAAATCGCTATTCAGCTCTGTGTGTTCAGCCAATGATGAATCATTTGGAACCCCCCCTCCCCCGTGTGGGATGTTCGCCTGATTAGTCAATTGCTGATGCCTTGTGCAACATCACTCTTATGCATTTAATTCTAACTCATAACCTGTTGCTAATTCTTTTGACCAGTGCACAACTTTCCTATTTGATCAGCTACTATTTTCACTGTTGCTTCTAAGTACTCGCATCTTTCTTGATCCCCATAATCATCTCTCTGTGCTCTAGGTCTGTACTAGTTGGAATCAAATTGGCCTGCCCTATTTTTTTTAATTTTTTTATTATTATTTTGTATTTAATCAATTAGATTTTTACAAGGTCTGAAGGAGATCAACGAAAAAGACTAAAGAAGAAAAGAAGAAAAAACGTTAACATTTTCATAAATTGCACAGAGTCTGAAGGATCACCTCAAGAAGGGAGAAAAGATTCACAAGGAAAAGGAAAGGTCTTCTTCCAAATCTGGGTGGGCTTTAATCTTTTCCAAGGCACACTTCCAGATCTTTGCCATGGCTATGGTCCATCTCGTCTTTTCACCCGAAATCAGGCAAGTCCACCAAACCTCCTCTTCCAGGAGTTTCGAAGCCGCAATGAGTGATGTCATATACACTGTTCTTTCTTGCCTCATTTGAGGGCACGACATCAGCAGGTGTCTTAAGGTTTCTAGTTGGTTCTGGTCCTCACATAGTCTGCATTTGTTGGAGCTAGTGGTCGATCTAATTGCCAGGATTTCATGTGTTGGTAATAGGTTTAAACAGGCTCTCATGAAAGTCTTTCTCAGAGATTGTCTGGGAATTTGGCACAATATGCCAGTGGAACTTTCCGTTTGTTGGATGTCATTGGAAGGTGGTTTAGCAATTTGTTGGATGTTGCTAATTCATTCATTTTGATCGAGTCCAGGTTTCCCATTTTTACTTTCACTCCTTGAGGATTGACGATCAGGTCTTCTTCACTACAGGCTATGTCGATCGATTTACTTTTTTGGGCTGCCATCCACAAGTTTAGCATCTCACAGTGACCGCTCTTGATTTCCTCTGCAATCAACTGATACACTGGCAAGCTATCAGACATTGGAGTTTTCCTAAAAAGCTGCATACTACTCTGTTCTACTGTAGCTGCCAGGGAGAGTAAACCGAGTTCCCGTCTGATTGCAGCAATTGAAGTAGGTTTGGGTAGACCAAGAACTGATTTCCACATGTAGCCTTCCAATTTTGGCCATAGTGAGACTGGTATACTGGGAGTGGTGTCCATCCCATAGGCTAAGGATGGGACCACTTTTGACTTGTAAAATTGGATTGCTGGAAGGAGCGAAAATCTTCCATATTTTTTATCAATTGCTCTGGTTTGGGCAGTTAGATTTCGTGTTTTCACCCAAAGGGCCTCCTGCATTTTTGCTTCCTGTCTGGAGTTATCGATCAAGATTCCCAGGTTTGAAATGATCAACGATTTCAATTTTGGTGTTGTCTAGGGACCAACTTTGCTGCTCCTTCTTCTTTTTTAGATGTTTTTCCAGAATCCGAATTTTGGTCTTCGCCTTATTTATTTCCAGATTGTTTTTCTCTGTATATTGCACAAGATTGACCAACTGGCGCTGGAGGCCAATCTGGGATTGGTCCAGTAATATCTGGTCGTCGGTGTAGATAATGCGGGAGACAGCGCATTTGAATATTTTCGGCGCAAATGATCTTATCGTGCTCTCTGTGGGGGTCATTCCGAGGTTGGTGCTAAGGGAACAACGATGCCAGTAAAGGTTTACCAGCATCGATTCCCGCAACGGGCTATTCTGACCAGCGTGACCGCTATTAGCCGCATCATAAATTACGGTGCCGTTAATAGTGGCATGGGCGCGGGCACGCGGGCCATCATGCCGGCAATAGTGGCAATCCGTAAACTGGAGTAGATCACAAGTGAAGTGGACATGCAAATAACGGCATCATGAAGGTAGAAAAAGTGCTTACCGGCATGCCATAAATACTGGCGTCGCAGACCAACCGTAAAATGCCTTGGGCAGTGTCCCGAACTGCCAAAGGTGCATACAATCAGCACAGGTGGAGGCAATGGAGTCTGGCCCAGTACAAAAGGAGCACACCGACACACCACACCCCCTCCCACACCAAGTTGATTCCAATAGTAGTAGCATTACTGGAGCTGGAGGACATGCTTGCATTGCCACAACATCAACAACAACAACAGCCGGCACCACAGAAGAGACGCAGGAGGAGAAGGAGGGTGAGACAGGCCCAGCATGCCCCACCAGTGCAGCCACCATTACCACGCCGGCAGCCCCCAATCCCTCACATCAGAGCCAGTCCTTTCAACCTAACCCCTGAGCAGATCCACACCCTGTACCGTCTGGACCGGGACACCATCACCACCATTGTGGACATGATACACAACGACTTTGTGAGCCTCATCGAAATACACATCGCCATCCCCCCTCTACTGAAGGTAGTGTCTGTGCTCCACTTCCTTGCCACAGGCACCTACCAGCACACAGTGGGGCACATGCATGGCATATCCCATCCCTTATTTTCTCGGATTCTGAACCAAGTGCTGGATGCCCTCCTCAAGCACACAAAGGACTACATATCCCTACCACGGACTCCCCAGTAGATATTTGATACAAAAGTTGGCTTCCATGCACTGGCAGGCATGCCAAATTGTGTAGGTGCCCTCGACTGCACCCACGTGAAGTTGGTGGTCCCGCATGCCATGGAGGTGGTGTACCGCAACCACAAGCAATACCACTCCATCAATGTGCAGATGGTATGCGATGCCAGCAAGATCATCACACATTATGTGCCCGATATCCCGGATCAACTCATGACTCTATGGTCCTGCGGAACTCCATGCTACCACGCTACATGGAGCGACATGCTGGACGACTTGCCTGGCTGCTTGGTAAGTTGCAGGACTGGCACATGGCAATGACATGGGGGGAGAGAGGCACACACCACCATGCTGTCAATGTTGATGTGACTGGACAATGTGCACATCACCGAACACTGTGCCCCAAAGCATCACAAACGGTACATGACACCCAAATCCCATATGAATGAAGTAAGGTCGACACCTATCACTACATGACTAACAGGAAACCACCCCACATCCCACAACACGTGCACCACTCATCAGCGGCCGTCACCCTCCGTAACGGCATCCAGCACCTTGCAGTGTATATGCACTATGTTGCTGTCTCCAGCATATCAGCACACAGGACAAGCATCCCTGTGAGTGCATCAAACTGACCAACTAGGGAATCCACTGTCTGTCACAGGGCTGCCACACCCACAGAAGTGCTGCATGTCACCATGGGAATGATCAGCGCTGCTTGCCCAATATTGCACATACTACTGCCAACGCTCCCTCTAAGTAAATCTCACAGAACACAACACCTCACTAATTTGACACTAACACAGCTGTATGGGTACACGATGCATGTGCAACAAGACGTCAGTGCACACCATGTATCATCTTGAAGATGCAACCCACACCATTGGTCCATGGCACAGGACACATTGAGGGACTGAAAATGGCGTAAATACATCCAGGGACATGTGAATGTGGGCAACGATAATCTGCAGGCATGTGTGACTAGTACAGCTGTCCATCATGAATCTACTAACATTTACCTTTTATTTCCTCTCATGCAGGTGATAGTGGCTATCCCTTGAAGCCGTGGCTCCTCACCCCTGTCCGGAATCCACAGAACAGGCACGAGGAGTACTACAATCGTTCCCATACCCGTACCCGTGTGGTCATCGAGCAGACCTTTGGCCTGTTGAAGGCACGATTTCGCTGCCTCAGCCGGTCGGGTGGGGCACTCCTCTACAGGCATGAGCGGCTGGCCAATCATCATGGCATGTGTCATGCTGCACAATTTGTGTATCCGCTGGAACGTGCCCCTGCCCCCTGACATTGAACGTCTACCACCTCGTGATGATAAAGGGGATGAAGAAGATGTGGCGGGACATCATCGCGCTGCCGATGCACCGGAGGGACGTGCTGTGCGCCAGTCAGTGATTGGACAATATTTCTGACACACATGGAAGCAGAGGGTGACATGATAGTTGGACAGAGGGCACTGGGTGTGGGGGTACATGTACACTATGCATTGTATATGAATAAATGACACATGCTCAATGATGAGTGTCCACTCATGTCTTGCTTTTCACACAATGGGTTTATTAAATATAACAATGTTAACTAAAGTGAAAAAACCCTCCACCACCCTCAGCCCCGTCCTGCTCCCCCAACAACTCCCCCACACACCCTCATCCCCCTCCCCCTCTCCCCACAACTCCCCCACACATGTCCCATCAGGTGTCCAATGCCTACATGAAGCTGCCCTTACTTTCAATTGCCACTCCCTGGTCCAGCTGGTGGCATGTCTTGGCGGCGCAGGGTACGTGCCGACCTGCGGCGCAGGCTCATTTGGGTCAAACTGGAGGATGATGGAATGGCCGCCTGCTGGGATTGGGTAGCGGGATGCCATGCCTCCATGGCATCCTCTATGCGGCCTAAGACCTGGTGGAGGGCCGAGACCTCCTCGCAGAGGCAGCTGGTGTTGTCTGCAAATGATTTGGCCATGGAGGCAGCGTTGTCCGTGATAGACCTGCCTAGAGAGGCGCAGTTCTCACGCCACTCCTGTCTGGCCAGTCTGTTGTCTTCGACAAACTGCTGTACAAGGGCAGTAAGCTGTTCCGACCGCTGCAGCCCTGCGGGTGCACCTGTGGATGTTGTTTGTCCCTGGATGTCATGCTCAGCCTCCCTACTTGTCAAAATGGGACTGAAGTGCCCCTCCATCTGCTCCTGACCAGAGTGCTTGGGGGTGGTGGCATGCTCTGTATCGAGGGACGATATTTGTAGGGATGCCGGTGGACTTGGCGTACGGACCAAATCCGATACATCGTCCTCAACGGGCACCCATATGTCATCCAGTGGGTCCTACACAGCCAGGGGTGCAGTGGCTGCCACCTCCCCAGCCAAACTGGACTCCTCTGAATGTGGTGCTTTGCCCTCTACGGGCCTTGGCGGCACCAGTGTTATGGCTACCTGGGGTGTCTTGCCTGTTGGTGCGCAGCGGACCCTGGGTTATCCCCTCGAGGTCGAAGGGCGGTTGGCATCATCCCGGGACCTCTTCCAGGGTGTGGTCTGTGCAGAGGTTGCTTCCTGCCCATCACTGTCATGGTCAGAGCCTGTGGGGGTCGAAGAGAGGGACGGCATGAGTGATGTTTTGATAGGCATCATACATACATTTGGACAATTGATCATCCACTAAATTGGGAGTTATAGGCATTTGTGTTTGGATGAGCACGTTATTTGATACATGGGTGGGTTATGCAGGCATACGTCGGCATCACTCATGTTGGCCAAGAACAATGCTATCTGACATGCATAGTATTTTGGCCCTGCATGCTGTGTGACTCATGGCATTTACATCTTTGTGTGGTATGTGTCAGGTACGGCATTGCCTTGCAGCAGGCAGCTGCATGTGTCTGTGAGGCATCCGCCTTCTTTGCTGGGAGTGTGTGTGTGTTGGACCATGGCTTGACTATTTGGACTGACATATTGGTTGACTTTCATCAGACTTGGCATTACAATGTTTTCTTATAGGACACTCACCTCCATCGCTCGATGGTGTGGCGCCACACTCCATCTCGCCAACAACTTCTATCCCCTCCATTCCTATCATGCTGGCGCAGATATCCTCCCATGGGGTGAGCTTGATTGGTGAGCTGGGACCTCCTCCTGTTCCCATTGCCTGGCTCCGGTTCATTGACAGAATGTTTCGAACTCTCAGTCGCAGGTCGTCCCAGCGCTTGCGACAGTCTTTGATTGTGCGTGGGTGTTCCCAACAGCACTGACCTTCTGAGCAACAAGTGCCCAGATCTCCTTTTTCTTCACTACTGCCTCCCTCTTCATGTTATTGGAGAATATTATGCCAGCATGCTCCTGCAGTGTTTCAACCAGCATCTGCAACTCATCCTCATTAAATCTTTCTTTCCGCTGGCGGGCAGCTCCCTTCTTCAGGGCCTTGGGCATAGTGGTGTAATAGGAGGGTCTTTTCACAACAACAGCAGAGTCCAAAGGGTCCTGTGTTGTTAGGATGGCAATGGACTGTTTTTTTAAAGATGGCCGCCATACTCCTTCCCGTTCCTGTGCGATGACGCTACTTCCGGTTCCGCTTATTAGCAGTGACCGTTATTAGTGATGACCGCTAATAACGGTCACTGCTAATGCCTCATTGGACCTTGTCGGTAGTGCTATCTGCACTGTGCTTGATGCCGCTAAGGGCATTTAAGGTGCCTTTTACGGCATGGCGGTAATGGCCTTACCGGCATGGCGTAAAGTTGTGCCTGCAAAGTCGGAATAGTCCTCTATTAGCAGACTGATGACTACCCGGACATGCTGTTTACTCCATGCCGGTAAGGACCGATACTTACCTCCTAACTCAGAATGAGGGCCTGTGTCTTTATAGTCTCCCAGATAGGCGATGAAAAAAGCTGGAGCTAAAGGGCAGCCCTGTTTTACTCCACGTTCTGATGGTATTTCCTCTGACAAGAGACCTTGCGGACTCAATCGTACACGTAATTTGGTGTTCGTGTGCAGGGCGATCACAGGTTCCAAAATCGATGGAGCACAGTTCCAGGCTCTCAGTTTAGTCCAGAGTTTCTGTCTGTTCACTTTGTCGAACGCCTGAGTCAAATCGATGAACGCTAAGAAAACTCTTGGGGCACCAGCTTTGATGTTGCTTTTTATTATGTTCAAGAGCAGAATATTCACTGACATTCCTCAGTTTTTCTGAAATACTGTTTGGAATAGATCAGCACTGGGTGAAGCTCTAGCCCATTTCTGGAATCTTGTAAGCAGTAGGTTTGAGAAGATCTTGACGATAATATCTAAAAGGGCGATTGGGTGGTAGTTGGCTGGGTCTTCTCTATTGCCCTTTTTAAAAATCAGAACCATACCAGGAATTTGGTATTGCCTTTATTTCTGTACACTGTGAAAAGATCTTGCTGATAAGGACAGACCACTCCTCAGGGTGCTGTTTTAGGTCAATATTGGTCAGGCCATCAGGGCCTGTGCCCTCGAAGATTTGAGTATAAATCTTTTGATGTCGTTTTCATCTGTTAGATCAGCCCACGAAACTTCCAATTTTGGCTCTAGTACTGAAATCCGAATTGTGGGGAAATCAAACAGATTTGAAAAATATCTCACCCAAGTTGCTTCAGATACTGAATTTGAAAGTTGCTCGTCCGTTTGGAGATCTGTTTTTTTATTAAGACCCAGAACTCCTGTGTTTTCTTGCTATTTAAAATCTTTAGCATTTCCTCTGAGTCGTTCTGGTAGAGGATTATCTTGTGGCTTTTAAGCCATGATTTGTAATTCTTTGTCTCTTCATGGAGAGCACTCCTGGTTTCCTCAGAGTTATGGGTTTTGATCGTTCTTTTCAGTTTTCTTAAGTTCCTTCGTTTCTCCACCAGGATCTTGTTATATACATGCTTGTTATTTGTATTGACTTTGTTTGGACCGGTACATCCCACTTTGTAGATCAATAGTAGGGGCATGTTAAGTGACTTCAATTCAGCACTCCAACAAAGTCAATGCCTAGTCTGGGATGCCCAAGGGAAGCCCTTGTTTATATATTTTTATGACAAGTTCATAGATCTGGATGTTAAACCCTTGTATTACGCCCCTCTCTTTGAATCCCCCTGACCTCACTGAGTCAAGCAGTAGGTTTGTTTTGCAAATTAAAAGATGTATTTGAAAAATTAAACAATATATATATATATATATATCATACTTATGAATAAATTAATATTTGATATCACACTTATGAATATGACAGTGATCAACAATGGATAATATTACACTAGCACACTTGTTTTTAATCACTTAGGAGTTGGTATAGAACGGATAAGGTAGCTGAGAATACTTTATGTTTTCAAGGAAATGCAATGATGGAAAAGAATGCAGCACAGGGATAAACTGATATGGTTTCAAGAATAGATAATATAATCACTTTTCCCTTGTGGCAATTCACTCCCCCCGTGCAATTTAAAGAGATGGAAGGGGAGCACACAATTTTCAGGAATATAATCAAATGCAATACAAATTCTAGTTTGTTTCGAGTCAAATTTCAATTCGCAGCACTTTTCCGAGTGCGACGATCGTGATTACGGAACATCTATAAGGAGTAGAAAGTCAGTTTTGGGCTTGGTGGAAACCTTAGATTCTTATCATCATTTTTATGGCATACAGAAAGAACACTGACCACAAAAGTGATGGGTGGAAGGTTTCGAATGAATCTAAACCACTGGCAATTGATCTCGGCAACCTTCCACACCACCCTTTTTTAGCCCGTCTGCGCCATTGCAAAAGGGGACCAGCCATGTGCAAATCAGTCAGCAGCTGCCGCCACCGAAGGTAGCAGCCCAGCCGAACTGCTAGGCCAGGTCCCCTCTGCACAGAAAACCAAGCAACCCCAGACATGTTTCGTCCTTGTTGGACCTCCTCACTGAGGTGCAGCCTGGTTCCCTGTGGCGCAGCGAGCAAGGGACCTACGCCTGGGCATACCCTCTCTCACAAGGAGAAACAAACTGACCACAAAAGTGATGGGTGGAAGGTTTCAAATGAATCTAAACCACCTGCAATTGCTCTGGGCAACCTTCCACACCACCGTTTTTTAGCCCGTCTGCGCCATTGCAAAAGGGGACCAGCCATGTGCAAATCAGTCAGCAGCTGCCGCCACCGAAGGTAGCAGCCCAGCCGAACTGCTAGGCCAGGTCCCCTCTGCACAGAAAACCAAGCAACCCCAGACATGTTTCGGCCTTGTTGGACCTCCTCAGTGAGGTGCAGCCTGGTTCCCTGTGGCGCAGCGAGCAAGGGACCCACGTCTGGGCATACCCTCTCTCACAAGGAGAAACAAACTGACCACAAAAGTGATGGGTGGAAGGTTTCGAATGAATCTAAACCACTGGCAATTGCTCTGGGCAACCTTCCACACCACCGTTTTTTAGCCCGTCTGTGCCATTGCAAAAGGGGACCAGCCATGTGCAAATCAGTCAGCAGCTGCCGCCACCGAAGGTTGCAGCCCAGCCCGAACTGCTAGGCCAGGTCCCCTCTGCACAGAAAACCAAGCAACCCCAGACATGTTTCGGCCTTGTTGGACCTCCTCAGTTAGGTGCAGCCTGGTTCCCTGTGGCGCAGCGAGCAAGGGACCCACGTCTGGGCATACCCTCTCTCACAAAGAGAAACAAACTGACCACAAAAGTGATGGGTGGAAGGTTTCGAATGAATCTAAACCACTGGCAATTGCTCTGTGCAACCTTCCACACCACCGTTTTTTAGCCCGTCTGCGCCATTGCAAAAGGGGACCAGCCATGTGCAAATCAGTCAGCAGCTGCCGCCATCGAAGGTAGCAGCCCAGCCCGAACTGCTAGGCCAGGTCCCCTCTGCACAGAAAACCAAGCAACCCCAGACATGTTTCGGCCTTGTTGGACCTCCTCAGTGAGGTGCAGCCTGGTTCCCTGTGGCACAGCGAGCAAGGGACCCACGTCTGGGCATACCCTCTCTCACAAGGAGAAACAAACTGACCACAAAAGTGATGGGTGAAAGGTTTCGAATGAATCTAAACCACTGGCAATTGCTCTGGGCAACCTTCCACACCACCGTTTTTTAGCCCGTCTGCGCCATTGCAAAAGGGGACCAGCCATGTGCAAATCAGTCAGCAGCTGCCGTCACCGAAGGTAGCAGCCCAGCCCGAACTGCTAGGCCAGGTCCCCTCTGCACAGAAAACCAAGCAACCCCAGACATGTTTCGGCCTTGTTGGACCTCCTCAGTGAGGTGCAGCCTGGTTCCCTGTGGCACAGCGAGCAAGGGACCCACGTCTGGGCATACCCTCTCTCACAAGGAGAAACAAACTGACCACAAAAGTGATGGGTGGAAGGTTTCGAATGAATCTAAACCACTGGCAATTGCTCTGGGCAACCTTCCACACCACCGTCTTTTAGCCCGTCTGCGCCATTGCAAAAGGGGACCAGCCATGTGCAAATCAGTCAGCAGCTGCCGCCACCGAAGAACACTTCCCTTTTCACTTTGCACACAAATCTATTTTTGACTTAAATGCATATTTATCTATGTATAATTTTTCTAATATTATATGTCCAGTTAACATATTTTCTGTAGCGCCAAACCATCCGATCCCTGTCTTTGTAAGATGTTGTGTTCACTTCTGACAGAATTCTGCTCTTTTCATCCAGAACACAATCTCTAAACATTTCCAGAATTTACACAAATGTGCGCAAGGAATATGGGCATCAGGTGATGAAGTGTCAGATTTTTAACATACCGACATTTGGAGTAATACCCTATTTTCCGCTACTAACCCCAGAACATACCAGAGTCCTAACACCTCTTAAAATGTGCACAGAAAAATCACAGGAATAACGATATTATTGATATAATTTTCACAATTTTGTACTATGAATTATCCATCTTTC
Source organism: Ambystoma mexicanum (assembly GCF_040938575.1). NCBI lineage: Eukaryota > Metazoa > Chordata > Amphibia > Caudata > Ambystomatidae > Ambystoma > Ambystoma mexicanum. The sequence continues at coordinate 1,002,749,192 of NC_090931.1, read as the reverse complement.
TAAAATGATGCTCTGACCCAGATGGGCGTGTTTAGGTCCCAAAGCACATGGGGGAATTTCTGGTTCGTCCCCGCCTCCAAGCTCAGCTGGCTCACAGAGGCAGTGCCCCTCCCATTTCCTTCCAAGAGGAAGCCATTTACAACCCCCTGATTTAGCAATTGCCTGGAGCAAAGGGAAGTTAATTGTTCTGTTTTACTGCAGTCCCATGTACCCCTCCCCTGATTCAATCAGAGAGGTGTAATCTCCTTTTGGTGGGGCAGCAGAAGGCAGGCCAGGCCTGGGAATGCAGTTGCTGAGCAAGTTTCAACTCCTGTCGGGGGTAGTTGCCGGGCAGAATTCAGTCCCTTTAAGCCAGGCTTCAGCCAAAGGTCACTTTTGTTCCCATTTTTCTTCATTCAAATCAAACTTACAATTTTGACTCATGCAGCTAGAACGCTGATTCTAAGTTCAAAACCATGACATTTAAGCAGTTGCAACCTATGTGACACTCAAAAGTAGGTCACTCATTTATGTTAAACATTTCGATTTTAGTCACTTTAAATCCCATTTCACTTAAGCTGCTGACATCCACAGCTCAGCCAGTTTTGTTATGAACATTATTTTAGGCTCTTCATCTTTCCAGATTTGGTATGCACACAAGACTTCATTCTACCAGACATCTGCTGGTGTTCGGCAAGATTTTTGAATATCTTGCAATGTTTGAAATAGGCATTTTGAGCTTGCATTCAGAGAAACAAAGGTGATTTCAAAGCACTTTTTGAGCTAACAGGCACTGCTGTTTTTCCTTTGGCACCACATTTCACTCATAGCACTTCTGGCCCATCACGCTCGCACTGGTGGGTGGCGGGTCAGGCGACCATTTTGGTGTGTGCAAAAATGGCGTGGTTTTCCTTGATTCTGGCGCAATTGTGGGCTTTTTGGCCATCTTGGATTTTCTAAGCCCACAGCACCAAATGTTGCAGCATAATAACTTGAACGTGGGTCGATACACCTGACAAGCCCCACCGCCCGATTGCACTTTGATTTCGAGTCGAGGGGGAGTCGGGTGCAAAAGATGTTTTGATCCACGCGCTGGGATGTCTGCAACATCTTCTTCCGATTTCCCAGATGGCACAGTTCAGCATCTTTTGCTCCATCAGGGTGGATCAATCGGTTCTCCTCGCCGGTCCTGATGGGAGTATTGGGTGGTACCTCAGGCCCCTCGGATCTTTGCTCCCGGTCCCCGGGTCATCTTCCTTGGTCAATCTCCATGGTTTATCTCTCCTAGGATGACAAAGCAAAGCGGCAGAAGCATATTCATAGACATTTCCCCACCACTATCAATGGTGGGGCGAAAATATACAATGTATACATCAGGAGACATTTGCATTCAATTTTATAGGCTATATGTGGAATATTTTAGGGTTGGACTTGTATTAATCTGGAGCGGTCCCCTCTGGGATTGCAGAGGACTCCTCCAGTTGCTGCAGAGTGTGCCTGGGATGGCAACACTTTAGCTGATTTTTATGGACCCACTTGTCTTCCCCTTCTGCCAAACTACCCTTGGGTATGCAGATCTTGTAGGCGACTGGGGAGATCTTGTCTACAATTTCAAAAGGTCCCTTCCAAGTAGGCAGAAATTTCCGCTGTTTGGCCTGGTTCCTTTGGAAATTGTATAGATAGACCCGGTCTCCCACATTGTATTCTTTCCTAGTAGTCTTCAAATCATAGTGAGTCTTCATGCTATCGGCTGATCTTTCTAGGTTTCGCTGAGCATAGGCAAAAGCATGTTGAAGGTGTTTCCTTAAATTTTCAACATACTCGTGAGTTGTGGAGGCATTGATCAATGTTTGCTCTTGGGTCATGTAGAGCAAATGCTGGGGAAGCACCATCCTGCGTCCAGTCATCAGCTCAAATGGTGACATTTTAGTTGCAGATGAAGGGGTAGATCTCATGGTCATTAGGACAAGAGGTAATCGAATATCCCAACTTGGCTCAGAATCTGCCACAAACTTTTTTAATATGCTCACAATGGTTCGATTGTAACGTTCTACTGCACCAGAAGAGGCTGGCTGGTAAGCAATGTGTAGCTTCCTTTTAACCCCCAGTATCTCCCACATCTTAGTCATTACTTCGCTGGTAAAATGGCTACCTCTGTCTGACTCGATCCTTTGGGGTAGACCAAAACGGGAAAAGATGTGGTAGATCATCAGGGCAGCTGCTGTTTCTGCCTTGCAGTTTGGGGCCGGGAGACATTCCACCCTCTATAGTAATTAAGCATGTCACCGTAGACATGTACTTATTCCCCCTAGAGGAGCGAATCATGGACCCTATGTAGTCGACTTGGAAATCTGACCATGGCAGTGTCATCCCCCTCTTTTGGAGAGGCGCACGGTGTGTGAGGGATGTTGGCTGAAATTGTGCACACACAAGACACCCCTTCAAGTATTGGTCGAGGTCCTGCCCCATGTGTGGCCAATATGCAACCTCTCTTAAGATCTCAAGTGTTGTATGAAACCCCCTATGACCGGCGGTGGTTGCATCATGGGCGTGACTTAACATCAGGCTTCGGAATGAGGTAGGGACCACCCACTGATCATGGCCAGCTTGGGATTTCCTTACCAACAAACCGTCTTGGATTCGGAACATTTTTGGACATTTCATCAACACTCTAAGGTCCTCTTTCCCAATGTAATCGGTATCCGTCAGTGGAAAGTTCTCAGGGTCCTCAATGTGTTGGTAAAATTTACCAATTATTGGATCCCCTTTCTGAGCCGTAATCAAATAAGCATCTGGGGTCTCCTTACTCCATTGTGCAGTTGAAAGATCATTGTGATCATTTGTCTGGGACCTAGTGATAGCAGTGACCTGGATTTCCCCCAACAGGGACTCAATCTCTATTAGATTCCCTTGGATGGCCCCGGTTTTGGCCAGCTGATCAGCTAAGTCATTTCCAGTTTTGTCTGGTCCCTCTACTTTGGAATGACCCTTGATCTTTTTCCAGTATATGGTCATCCCATTCGAGGTGACCAGATCATCAATGTTTTGAATTAACTTCCCATGTTTCAAGGGTTTGTTATTAGCACATAACTTGCCTCTGGTTTCCCAATTAACCAGGTGCTCCACGAACCCGTTCCATACATAATCCGAGTCTGTGATTATGACCAGTTCTCAGAGTTGATGTTGGACAGCAGTGAGGATGGGCTGATGCACAGCCATCAACTCTGCCACCTGACTACTTCGGGGACCAATTTTGTACCCAGTGGAGGGTTCTGGGGACTCCTTCACCCATGCATTCCCTACGTCGGCCACAAGTTCTTTTTCCCCGTTGTTGTCAACATGGTAAGAGCATCCATCCACATAGACAGAGTCACACAGGCATCAGCTTGGTTGACTCTCTCTTCCACCATCTGCCTGAAGCCTGGAAATACTTCTGGTTTTGCTATCTCAGCGGCCTCCTCTAGCTGGGTGGAAAAGTCCCTGGTCAGGGTGCTGATTTGGCCTGGAGGCTTCAGGTGGGAAAGGCAGCCCTCATGGACCTGGAAAATCACCTCATCCCTTCTGAAGTCACAAGTCACATCTTCCTTACCATAAGGGCAGGAAGTGTACACCAGGAAGTTCCCCCCATGCCCGGTAAAGATCCTGTCTGGTGTTGTGTTGTCATCACTGTCACTGTCAAAACAGTCTTTGGGGATTGGTCCTAACAGTTCATTTCTTAAATCAATGGAATAATGTCGGTCATCAACCGCCATTCCAATAATGGTGCCTGCGGCTAGAGTAATACTCTTTAAATCGCTGTTATCCACCTCTATTGGAATGGTGTCATGTTCTATGTTGACTAATGGTGTTGGGTTTACCCCAACCCTTGCTGTTGGAGAGAAGCATTTAGATGAATATAAGCATCAGGGTTTTTCAATTTTTGTCCTCTTTTAACTTTCACTTCCAGGGAGAATTGTCGGGTCCTTTCTGGGATGGTTACTTCCTCTCCAATCTGAATTTCAACTGCATAAGGCAGCAATTGAGCTGACCTAAATGCTTTTTCTGGATCATCAAAGCTCCTGGGATTATCTGCTAATCGGTCCCAAGCTTTGAAGTTTATTAGGTCCAAACTAATGGCAAAGCGATTGAGAATGTCACTGCCTAAGTGAAAGGTGGCAGTGACGTCTCGCACGACCCAACAATTATGGACTATGCTCTTGTTGCCAATGGAGATTTTGAGCATACACCTGCTTGGCAGGAAATGTTTGCAATTGGGTGTTTCCAGATCCATTTCCCATTTGTCTATCAGTTTGAATGTGGGAATGGCTGGATCTTTTGGGAGTTGGCGGAACATGGCTTCGCTGATGAAGCTCATACCGTTGTTCACACACACTCGGGAGAGAACAGAGTCCTTCACATCATTTAACTGAACAGAGATGAACAAATGCTCTCCAATTTGCTGAATATCAGCCAGGCTCTGAGCTGATTTCACATCTTTCTGGACTATTTGAGTGGGAATGTCTGATTGTGGATTAGTAAAGAATTTCAGAGTGTTTCCTTCCAGTGTGGAATAGCACCTTAAACTGGAAGGAAGGTTGATTTGAAGAAATAGAGATTACCCCCCATCACCGGTCTGTTGTCCTGCTGCTATTACTGTCACGTCTGGAATTTGGTCGTTCTGGAAGTGAAATTCTACTTGGTCAGATTTTTGTTCAATCATGTGGCATGTGCCGTTTAAACTAACATGGTTGACACTCTGTTTTTTTTTTTTTAACTTTGTTTATTTTAAATCAAGGCAGGATGGCAAATATACAAATCATGACATATCACAAGCAATGCGTATTCAGGTTCTTCGATCCCCAGTCCTCATTTCCCCCATCAGGCTTCCTCCCTCCCACCTCCCTTCGGCCTCTCCCCCCCTCATGTTTGGAGGCGGAATTTTCTTTCTGGGTCATCCAGTTCTCCCCTTAGCGTCTATGTGTCTTCCCCAGGGTCCTCTTGGTGTTTCAAGATCCATCGGACCCTGGTCGGTTTGTAGGTCTGGGCGGGGAAGCGCTGGTCGTATTCCAGCACTGGGCTCCAAACATTCTGAAAGCGGTGGAGCGTTCCCGCCTGTGCTGCCGTGACCTTCTCCGCGATCAGGATGTCCCAGAGTTTAGACCACCATTGGGCTATGTGAGGTCCTTCTGGGGATGTCCAGGCCCTGGCCAACACCGTTTTCCCCACCAGAAGGGAGTGTGTCAATAGTTTAGACTTGGTCCCGGAGCGCGGGTAGATCGCGGGGATTGGGGCTCCCAGCAAGACTGGTTCAGGTTCCAGAGGAATCGCTGTTCCCGTAATTTGTGCGATGGTCTCTAGGCATGTCCTCCAGAACTGTCGTATCTTTGGGCAAGCCCACCACATATGGAAGAAAGAGCCTGGGTGACCACATCCTCTCCAGCAGGCATGATCCACATGTGGGTTCCTGTGGTGAAGTCGAAGGGGCGGGTAATACCATCGGAGGATCACCTTGTACGCACATTCCCTATTGGTAACGCAGGTGGAGGAGGTATGTGTTCTGGTCCAGATGTCCACCCAGGTTTGGTCCTCGACCGGATGGCCCAGGTCCGCCTCCCATTGAGCCATGCAGCGGGTCATTGTGGACAGGAAGTCCCTTAAGAAGTGCCTATATAGGGTGGATACCCTGCCCCGAGTTGGAAGGTCCCCCAGTGTCAGTTCCAGGGCAGCAGGCGGGCGAGTTGCTGCCTGCAGAGTCTGGGGGTGCGAGCACCAGTGGCGTAGCTGGATATAGGTGAATCTGTCCCTTTCCTGGAGTTGGAACTTCTCCTTGCTTTGGGCGAAGGTGAGGAGTGTCCCTCCCATATATAGCTGGTCTATGGTCTCCAGCCCGCCCTTTGTCCAATTCCGGAAATTGCAGGGGTCTGCTCCGGGTGAGAAGGAGGGGTTACGGAAGACCGGGGAGCGTGGCCTCAGTCCTCTGGGCACTCCCTTCTGCTTTAGAGCCCAGTCCCAGGAGCTAAGGGTGTGATTAGTTGATAGGAGGAGGTCTCCCCAGTGTGTTCTAAGGGGGGGGGGGGGGAATGTGTGGCAGAAATCGCAAGGGTAAAGGTGTTTGTGATTGTTCCAGCTATACCCACCTGGGGCGGTTTGTTATGGTCTGCCATGCCTGAAACTGTGCTAGTTGTGCTGCCACACTATAGGCCCTCAAGTCCGGGACCCCCAGACCTCCTAGCTTGGAGCCCCCCAGCATCGTTTTGAGAGGGATTCTCGCTCTCATACCTTTCCAGATGAATTTCAGCATTTTCCTTTGGATGTCCTTGAGGGTTGGTGTGGGGATCGCTACTGGGAGGGAGGCGCAGGCGTATAGGAACCTCGGCAGTAGGTTCATCTTGCATGCTGTGATGCGCCCCAGCAGTGAGATCTCTTGGGTCTCCCATCGTTTCAAGTCGCCTTCTAGTTCTTTCAGTAGCCGGGGGAAGTTGGCTTTGTATGTGTCTCTTGGGTTAGCCGCGATGTGGACCCCTAGGTAGGGGATGGCCTTCTTCACCCATGTCATCAGGCACATCGTCGTCAGTGGCTCCCGTTCTGCTGGAGTGAGCCCGATGCCCATGGCCGAGGATTTGTCAAAGTTTATAGTGAAGCCTGAGACCTCACCATAGGTGGTAAGTTCTCGTATTGCCTGTTTCAATGATGATTGGGCTTCTGAGATCGTGAGTAGGACATCGTCCGCGTATAGGGCGATTTTATGTTGGTTGGGGCCGTCCTGCAGCCCTTTAATTTGATTGTTTCCCCTAATCCTTTGGGCCAAAGGCTCCATGGTGAGAGCGAAGAGTAAGGGTGATAGCGGGCAGCCGTGCCGGGTTCCGCATGATAGGGGGATCGGAGCTGAGCTGTGTCCATCAATTCTTAGACTCGTACTTGGGCTCTTATAGTTGGCCAGCACCATTGTCTGAAAAGTTGACCCGAACCCGAAGGCCTCTAGGGTAAGTTTCATAAAGGGCCAATCTACTCGATCAAATGCCTTGGCTGCGTCCAGAGCCACTAAGACCAGTTTTTGGGAGTTCCGGGAGGCGAGGTCCACCAGGTCAGGATTCTCCGTATGTTGTCTCCCGCTGATCGATGGAGGATGAAGCCTGCTTGGTCGGGATGAATGATCTTCGGGAGAACGCGATTCAGGCGGTTTGCCAGGATTTTTGAATATATATTTGGATCAATGTTTAAGGGTGCTATCGGTCTGTAAGAGGCTAGACTCCTTGGGTCCTTTCCTGGTTTGGGCAGGAGGATGGTGGTTGATTCCTGCATCGATGGGGTGACCGCGCCTGTGTCTCTGAAGGAGTTGAACAGGGTCACCATATGGGGGGTCAGTTGTGGCCTGAAAAGTTTATAGAATCTGGTCGAAAAGCCGTCCGGGCCTGGGGCTCGTGTTTTAAGCGACTTGATGGCCTCCTCGACCTCCTCCCCCGTGATGGGACCCTCCAATTCGTCTCTCGTTGTGTTGGCGAGACGGGGAACCGCTGCCTTCTGTAGATATTCCACCTGTTGCGGTCGGTTCCGAGGGGTTGCCTTTATGATTTGGGTCAGGTAGTCTGTCGCGAGCTGTTGTTTTTCGGGCTCCGAATATCGGGTAACCCCCTCAGGATCACGCAGGCCTGCAATCGTGTTGACGCGTCTCCGTTTGGCTAGTTTGGCCACGAGGAACCTGTTTGCCTTGTTGCCCTTCGCGTAATATGATTGTTTGGCTTTTGCCATCATTAGGGCGGTTTGTTCCGCATAGTGGGCTTCAAGCTTTTTCCTCGCTGTTCGCATGATCCGTTGCGTCTTAGGGCACCAGCCTTTTTCTTTGTGGATTGCCTCAGCCTCTCTTAGCTCGTCCTCTAAAGCTATTCGGGTCTGGCGTCCGTTCCGGTGGTAGGCCGCTCCCTGAGCGATGAGGGAGCCCCTGATTATTGCCTTCATGGCGTCCCAGTTATTTGCCAGTGAGGTGTCCGAGGCTGGGTTTTCGTCAAAGAAGTTTTTAATTCCTGTCGCGATCTTGTCTCTCGTAGCCATGTCATTGAGAATCGGGTCATATAGAGACCATTTGCGTGGGTTATTGAGATTGGGGTCCTGAACCCGGAGTACCAAGAACACTGGAGCGTGGTCGGACATGGCTCTCGTGCCGATGGAGACCTCTTTGACTGAGGGAAAGGTGTGCGGGGAGATCAGGAATAAGTCAATCCTTGAGAAAGTGCGGTGTACGAACGAGTAGAAGGAGTAGTCTCTTTCGTCGGGGTGAAACACCCGCCACAAGTCTATTATCTCCAGAGACCTGAACAGCCAGAGGAGGCTGAGTGCTTGGGCGAAATCGCTTGGAGTCAGGGGGTGTGACCGGTCTTTAGTGGGGTCGGGAACCCCATTGAAGTCCCCTCCGACAATTGTTTGGCCCTCCACAAAACTAGCGAGGGCCGTGCCCAAGGAGTCGTATAGGAGTGATTGTCCCGTGTTAGGGGCATATACCGAGATGAGGGTGTATAGGTCTCCCAACAGGAGGCATTTGACTGCTGTGTATCCGCCTTCCGGGCATGTTTTTGTTTCCAGGATTTGTGGGTTCAAGTCTTTTCTAAAGAGAATCGCCGTGCCCCCCTTTTTTCTTGGGCCGGAGGCAAAAAATTGAAGCGGGAATGATCGAGAACGAAGCCGGGTCACGTCCGCCGGCAGCAAGTGGGTCTCTTGGAGCATAGCTATCACAGCGTCCTGGAGCTTTAATAAAATTGCCTTTCGTTTGTTAGGGGAGTTCAGTCCGTTAACATTTAGGTAGAGGATTCGCAGAACCTGATGGTCCAGAGGTGTCCCATTCTCTATCTCTTGAGTTGGGGGGGGAGTCTGGGTCGATGGTTCAGCTGCCATGTTTGTCATGAGATCTTGTAGTACCATCCTGCACTTGAGGTTTTAACGCGGGGCCCCAACGGGGGGCCGCAACTTTAACTGGTGGGTAGACCGACATTGTAGGTACGGGCCTACCCTTGGCCAACGGGGCCGGTTGTCCCATCGTGTATCAAGTACCGTGGGTTTCCAAGGAACGAAAGTTGGAAAGTGTCCTTGGAGTGGGTATGAACCGTGGGTATGGTCCGCCGTCTCCGCCCTCGAAGCTCGTCAGATTAAGCGTTATGTGGTGGATCCGAATTCAGGCCGGGTCAGAGGAGACCAGGGAGAGATGTAGTTGGAACCTGGAGGTGCGGTGGGCACCATTGTTCATCTCTTTTTGTTGATCCGCTGGGTTGATGACCATGGCGTACGTTTAGGTTTCGGGGAGGAAAGCGGCCCGGAGTCCTCAGCTCCCTCCGGGGTTGGTGTGGAGAGTTCCTGGGGGAAAGATGGATGCATGATCCTCTCCGCATCCTCCAAGTGACTGATCCGGCGTAGGGTGCCTTTGTATGTGAATTGTAGAGCTGCTGGAAACAGCCATCTGTAGCGGACTTGCTGCTCCTGAAGGAACAGTGCCAGGGGTCGGAGTGTTCTTCTTTTCTGGAGGGTGAGTGGTGAGAGGTCCTGATATATTTGGAGTGGCGTGCTCTGAAATGTAATTTCCTCCCCTTGGCGGCTGATCGCCGAAATCGCTTCCTTGGTTGTAAAGAAGTGGACCCTCATAATGACATCTGGGGGGGTGAGAGACAGCCCCACGACGCGGGCGAAGTCTGTGGGTGCGATCTAGCAAGAGCTGAGATTTATCCAGGTCTGGGAGGAGGGCCTCAAAGAAGCGTCCCACGTAGTCCGCTAGCTTGTTGTCGGGGATGGAGGTTGGGACCCCCCGAATGCGGAGATTATTGCGGCGCGCCCTATTTTCAAGGTCCTCATGTTTAAACTCCAGGATCTCGCATTTCTGATGCAGGGAGTCAATGGCTCTTCGCATTTCCCCTAGAGTGGTGGCGTGGTCCCGCGAGTGGTCTTCGATTTCTCTGAGCCTCTGTTCGGCCTCCGTAACCCTTTGGTCCGTCTGTTCGATTTTGGTGGTGAGTTCTGATACGCATGAGCGGAACTCCGACTTGATGTCCGCCATGAAGGCTATCAGGTCCCCTTTGGTAGCGAGGGCTCCCCTGTCCTCTTGTTGTTTCTGTGGAGTGAGTTTGGGAGGCTCTTGCTTCTTGCTTTTATCTAGCGTAGTGAGCATGGTGGAGATATCTGCGCCCTTGCCAACCTTCGTTTACCTAGACATGATGATCGTGTTTGGTGGTCTTGGCTGGAAGGGTTGCGGCGAGGCCAAAGCTGTGTGCCAGCCGCCTAGGAGCGTTCAACCATGGGAGTGCGAGTGAGACGTCGGAGTAGCTGTGATTCCGCAGTAGACTGGGTCGCTAGCTGGATGGGTGGGCCGGGGCACCCCATGAAGCACTGAGTGTTGCGTGAAGGGAGGCCCGCGAGGTCGGGCTTCTCTGGGTGGCTCTCGGGGCTTATCTCATGGCCTCTGTGTTTCCCCTGTCGACCTGGCCGAGTGCAGCCCCCGATGAAGTTCTCACATGTTCACCGGGCAACCCTGGCACGATCTGGCTGGATCCGTGTTGGCGGGTCCGTCTGCTTCTCTTCTTCGGTCCCCCTGAAGCCCGTCGCCATCAGGTTCGCAGTATGTTGTTGAGTTCTGGCGCGGCCGCCATCTTGGTTTCTTCGAATGGCGACGGGGGAGCGGTTCGGTCGCTAAGTTCTAGGGGAACGCTACAGTGTTCGGAGGTCATTGTAAGCCAGGTTGTGCCTCATCGGTTCCGATCGCCGTAGATGGCATTGGCGACTTGGATACTCGGTCAGAACCGCTTGAATTTGGCGGCGGCGGCGGACATCCCACGGACGGCCTAAAGGGAGCGACCACATCGATGGCGCTCCAAGCCACGCCCCCGTTGACACTCTGTTTTAATTTTATTAGTCGGCTAGTCTGGGTCCAGAGGACCTTGTTTACGCAATCTATTAGGGGTGACAACCTTCTCAGGAGGTCATTCCCTAGTAAACAAGGGGTGTCCTCTGGAGTCACTACTATGACCGGGTGTTTCACCTTGTGTTGCCCAATTTTAATGTCCAAATCCGCAGTCCCCTCAACGGGAATTTCCTTCCCATCAAAGTTCTGAAGTTGTCCAGGAAGAGAGGTGAGAGGAATACGGTAATCCTCCCCCCTTCCTGCATTTAGTGCAACAAAGGCCCTTCTGGACAGAAGAGTAGCTTGGGATCCAGTGTCCACCAGTGCCAAAATTGTACCCTGCCCCTGTACTTGTACCGGGGTATAGTATCTTCCCTCCTTCTCCTCAAGGGGGCACAGATAATGCACCTTTTTGGACAATTGGTGGACTAATTTGTTAGTTTTAGACATTGCGAGAGAAGAGATCTGGGCAGAATTCTATGGAGAGTCAAGGGAATCTGCAAGAAAAAGTTGGCAACTGGAAATCAGAGCCGTTGTGGGTTCCCCTGGTTCCGGTTCTGGGCCTGACCCCCCCTTTTTGGAGGCAGTCACCAGAATGGGTTTGAACCAGGGGATTTTCATGCTGTTGGTTCTGGGATGAGATGATGGGCGATGCTAGCTCAGTCCCCACATCTACCCAGTCTGGATTTGGATCCCTTGGGACCCATTTTTCTTTGGGAGGAGTTCCTCCATCTCTGAAGGAGAAGATCCTTTTCCCAGCATCCTCTGAGGATCCCTCTCCCTCAAATTGGAAGATCTGTACCTCCTCCACAAACTGGGTCTGTTTGGGTCCTTTGTTTCTCCTACCTCCTCTCTGCTCCTTGGGTGGCAGACTTTCAGGGGTAGGAGATTTTGTTTCCAGTTCCTGGGTTTCCAGGGGCTGTTTACAAGCGGGGAAGGAAACTTCCTCCAAGGCTTTATACCCCCCTTCCCCTTGTGCCTCCTCCTTGGGAACCGGTGGGTTATCGGGGTGCTGCCTCCGTCATTGTTCTGGAGCACCAGGCCCAGAGTTTGGGGCATTCTGCGCTGGCATGCTCATCTGAGGGTTCTGTTGAGCCCTCAGCATGTGACCCAGATCCCGTGCCATATTTTGAACCTGGTGCTCTAACTGTGAAATCCGCTCAGGCTGATACAGGGTTTGGTTTACTCCCCTGGCTGATCCCGGGAAGGGTAGCTATCCCTTCTCTGGTAGTACCCCGGGTTGGGAAGATTTGGGTACCCCTCCACCCTCGGCCTCCCCTCTCCCGGATTAAGTGGTCTGGGCTCAGGGAATTGGGGAAAGAAGAATGGATGATTTTGGGGTTGGAAATTGGGTGAATACCTGGGAAAAAAGTTCTGCCCAGTATTTAGGGAATTTCTGCCCTCCTGTGGGAAGTTAGGAGGGGAGTTCCCTGGGATAGGTGCTTGGCTGGATCCCCCCCCCCTTGGGCCAGAGGAGTCCACACATAACCCAGGATGGGTCAGTTTCCCTTGTAACGGGGACTTACATAATCAGGGGAATGAGGGATCCCATTTGTGGGACTACCTCCTTGACTCCCTGTTTGTGACTGGCCCGAGGGCCTTCTGGGCTTAGAGTTATTCTACGCAGGCAAGTTTTTAGGCCCCCCCATCTCCAAATCTAAAATGGGGGCAACCTTTACCTCTGCCACCTTAGCAGCAGCAGGGGTGCTGGTTGATTTGGGGCTTTTCTGGGCATTATTTTTATTTTCTATGGGCTTCTGCACCTCATAGATCCAGGTAGCCAGTTCAATTACCCAGTCTAGTGACCTTTTCTCGTGAAAATCTCTCACTAGCTGGATCATTATGTATTTGGGTAAGGCATGGAAAAACGTATTTACAAACTCTTTACTGTCCGTGCGCACCCTTTTGGTAGTCTGCGCAAAGGCACGCAATTCCTGCACAAATTCTTGTGGGGCCTGATCCTCCCCACATTGCAAATTGTAGGCTGCCTTGCGAGCCTCTTGGAGATCCGGTGAACAGAAAAATGTTTCAAGATGGCCGCCCTATATGTGGACCATCTTGAATGGTTTTGGTCCTCCAGCCCTGCAAAGAAACTGGAGTATTCTGGGGAGAATGTCCATTTTACATACTGGATGCAGCTACTGCTGTCCTTCAAATGGAAAGTCTCCATCATTTTCTCGTAAAGCTCCAAGTGTTCCCAAACAGAATACTTGGCGTTCTTGTGATAAGGGGTGATGACACTCCTTATTGCCTTAATCTGTTTTAAGGGGTCCTTAAGCAAGGCCCTTTTTCCCATATTGGCCTTTTTGGTTCGGGTAACCCTGGTCCATTCATCCTCTGACTCAGAAGCACTGCTCCCAGAGGTGCCCATCTGATCTTCCAGGTTTTCCCAGATTCTGCGAGCCTGGGAATGGCTGGCAGAATGTGGGGACCTGGTCTCCTGTGCCCTGTGACGTTCAGAGGAGTCTTCTGATTCCTCCTTGCTGCCAGGATTTGATGAGTATCCACCCCCCACTGATCTAACTGGGCAGAGGTTTTCAGGATGCCCTTAGTGGGCCTACTCTCTTGGGGTTCACCACTAAACTGCACTGTACTTAGGTGCCCATACCCGGATGCCCGCCCATCCATTCCTGGGTGGTACTGGCCTATGAGCGCCATACATTTGGCTGGATAGTAATCTGCCATCCCTGTGGCCCTGTGCTCATGTGCGCCAAGGGACATGGGGGTGGCAGAGTCCAGGGACCGGGAGAGATGAAGGCCTCTGGTGCCAGGGCTCCTGAGGTTATGCTCAGGTGTCTCCCTTTCCCAGCAAACCTCATCTCTATCAGCCCCTGCTCCCTGTTGCCATGCAAGAGCCTGTGTTTTCAGTTCCTCAGTCAAGGCCTTACTAGACTCTTTCAGTCTCTCCTGCATGGCTACCTGTTGCTGGAGCCTATCATTGTGCTGGGAGAGAGCCTCATTCTCTCTCTGTGCTTCCTGGTTTGTCCTGGAATATTGGGCCAGTCTTTGCTGCAGGAAGGTTACCTCCTGAGTCCCATCCCTACTGGCCTGCTCCTTTCTTGCCAGAGCATCTTCCACCCTCCTGGTGTGCTCCAACAAGTTTTGATGCTCTTTTTGGAGGTCACCCAGTCCCTGGAGGGCCAGGTGATTTTCTTCCATTTTTCTTTTTAAGTGGTAAACTTCCTGGCCTAAGGTGTCCCTTTCCTGACTAAGAGCCTGCCTTTGTGCCGCCAGGTCGTCCCTCTGCATTTGAAGGGCACCAGCTTTCTGGCGCTCTTCCTCAAATTCTGTCTGGGTATCCAGGGCTTTCAGAATCAGTTTGTTTCTCTCTGCCTTCTCCCTATCTAGGTGGCTTTGCAGGGTGACTACCAGCTCTGCGCATGCCCTATTGAAGTCCAGTTGTTGCTCCAGCTTTTTCTGGCTCTGCAGTAGGGAGTCCAAACCTTCTTGGTACTCCTTCTGCAAGGCCAGAAATCTGGTATCCTGGTCAGACTTTTCCTGTTGCAGGATACCCATATCCTCTTTGATTTTAGTGAGATACTGTTTACTCTCATTTTCTGACTCCTGGCTCCTGTGCAGCCTCTGTTCAGAAGAAACCAGGTACTCCTTCTGCAAGGCCAGAAATCTGGTATCCTGGTCAGACTTTTCATGTTGCAGGATACCCATATCCTCTTTGATTTTAGTGAGATACTGTTTACTCTCATTTTCTGACTCCTGGCTCCTGTGCAGCCTCTGTTCAGAAGAAACCAGGTCAGATTGGGCCTTCTCTAATGCCATCTGTTGCCTATTTGCCAGATCTTGGCCTTCAGCACATTTGTCCTGTATGGTTCCCATATATAAATATAAATATGCTGCTATCCTGACAATCTTGTCGTGCTCATCTTTGGCTTTAGGGGCCATATATAGTTCACTCAGGGCCACATGTATTGGACCCTGATCTTTCCATATGTCTGACCCTGTTGCAGTGATCTGGGGTGCGATTGCCTGCAACCACACCGTCTGGTCCTGTTCCGTCCATTCGCCTCTCACAAATAGCTTATTTAAGAGGTGCTCTCTGGCTATTTTGATATCTTCCAAGGTTGTCATTCTGGAAATTGATTTCCTTCCTGACTTCCAGAAGTTAGTATTTTATTTTTCAAAACAGACCGTCTCCTTAGAGCGTCCTTCTTTTGAGGGGTGCTTTTACAGTGTAACACAGCATGGTGATCCAACATGATTTATGTATCCTGTCAGTTAGCACACTGTATTAAGCTGCACAAGTGGTAGATCTAATCCAGAAGTCCCGGCTCGAGCCCCCACTCTGTTAAGTGACTTCAATTCAGCACTCCAACTAAGTCAATGCCTAGTCTGGGATGCCCAAGGGAAGCCCTTATTTATATATTTTTATGACAAGTTCATAGATCTGGATGATAAACCCTTGTATAACGCCCCTCTCTTTGAATCCCCCTGACCTCACTGAGCCAAGAAGTAGGTTTGTTTTGCAAATTAAAAGATTTATTTGAAAAATTAAACAATATATACATATCACCCTTTTATGAATAAATTAATATTTGATATCACATTTATGAATATGACAGTGATCAACAATGGATAATATTACACTAGCACACTTTTTTTTAAGCACTTAGGAGTTGGTATAGAACGGATATGGTAGCTGAGAATACTTTATGGTTTCAAGGAAATGCAATGATGGAAAAGAATGCAGCACAGGGATAAACTGATATGGTTTCAAGAAGAGATAATATAATCACTTTTCCCCTTGTGGCAATTCACTCCCAACCTATGCAATATAAAGAGATGGAAGGAGAGCACACAATTTTCAGGAATATAATCAAATGCAATACAAATTCTAGTTCCCCCCTAGCAAGCTTAGAGCAACCGGTATGCTTTTAAAACATGCAGAAATACTTTTAATGTGATTTGCAATGAAGTGAAAATATGCTAAACATGATTTTAATTCCCTATAGGAGATTCAGGGTGGGTGACAGCTACTTTGAATGAGTTCAGGTCAACACTAGCAATGATTCATGAGGGATTATCAGGTTGAAAACGAATTTCAGCAATTCAAAGTAAAAGACAGCTATTTTTGACAGGTGAAGAAGTTAAGTCAATTTGCAATTCGCGGCACTTTTTCCGAGTGCGTTGAGCGCGATTACGGAAAAACTATAAGGAGTAGAAAGTCAGCTTTAAAATGAAAGTTAAATCTCGCTTCTTTTTTTTATTGTTGTATTATTAGTTTACATAAAACCTTATACAACATTTCACAAACGAAAAAAAAAGTATACATTTCATTTTTATAAAACAAGCATATAGAGATATAAAATGGAGACAATGCTAAAATGCCATACAATGGAAAAAGAAAAGATTTCATCAAAATCACAAACATTATCATAAAACCTTAAAAATATCTCTCCCAGCCTTTTTATTTTATTTTATTTTATTATTATTTTTTTTTCCTTGTTGTGTTCATTGCCATTATTCCACTGTAGAGACATTACACATTAAATTCTTTATTTTTTACCTCCAATTCCTCCGTTATATTTTGGAGCAATAAGTTCAATGCAAGAATTAAGGAAATATTTACACCCCACATACAGCAACTCCAAAACAAGTTAGTAGATATTTCAAAATCCCCATTGAATCTATCTTTAAGATAGAGAGCTCGTTTAGACCCAAAATAGGTACATGTTAAGACAAGGTGCTTAAGGGTTTCTAATATGGCAGTCTCTCCACAGAAACGACATGTAAGGGTAATTTGGTTTGAATTAAGCACCTTTTCTTTATGTATCCAGTGATGTATTCTTTCTAAAGTCGGCATCTGGTTGAGTCTAAACCGCATAAATATTACTCTCGCCCTATGGCAAGGGAATCTTTGTAAATAAAGGGGAATACATTCCCTTGCATGCCCGAAATTAGCATATTCCTTATAGGTTGCACAGGACTCTACGCCATTTACTGTATCCACCCAATCTGTCCTAAATAAAAGTCTCTTGACTAGTCCAGGTCATTGAACCAGGTCATCTAAGCAAGAACCTAGAGTATCTAGCAGAGAATTAATTCTATCACTGAATCCCCTGATAGATTTCACTGCCCCGGTCTCAACGACCTTATTTAACAACTCATATAGGGTGTTAACGGGAGGATCATTCATTTTTCTAAATAAGGATGATTGTCTCCACAAATATCTAGTTTTGAGTGAGAAAAGACATAGCTCATGACGAATAATGGCGGTAGGGATTGCCATAGATAGGCCCAGTACTTCTTTCCACATTTTCCCTTGGAGCACGTTCGAATATAAGCCCATGTCATGGGTACAGATGTCCAGACCATACAAAAGAACCGGCTCACATTTCGCAAGATAGAAACGTCTTATTGGTAAGAGCGAAAATGTACATACCCTAACACACAATTTCATTTGAGCCTTTAATTTAGACGCTTTTTCTCCACATCTTTAGGCTATATTTATTAGAAAACGTATACCCTAGGTATGTTATAGCCTGTACCTGTTCCACCGGATCATCTCCCATCTTCCAGATGTACGATTTGACAATTCTCTTCTTAGAAACTACAATCGTTTGTGATTTCGATGCATTAGGGGAAAGATTGTTCATCATTGCATATTGATAGAAAATATTCATCTTTCTACGAAGTCCACATGGGGTACGGTCAAAAAGAATAAAATCATCCGCAAAGGCCATCCACTCGATAACCAAACTTCCCAACCTTACCGGAGCAATGGAAGGACCCTGCCACATGTCCTCCAGATCGCTAACGTACAGGTTGAAGAGCGTGGGTGCAAGTGAGCAGCCCTGCTTGACCCCAACCTTAGTATCAATGGCATTGGAAAGAGAACCTTCTTGGGTTAAGCGCACCCTGACCGAGGTATTCCTATGTAGCAGAGCCAAGAGTTGGACAATTTTACGTGGAAAATTAATTGCTAACATTTTAGTCCACAGTCTTGCTCTGATAACCCTGTTGAAAGCATTAGAAAGGTCCAAGGATGTCATAAAGGATGTCATAAAAACTTCACCCATGTTGGATTGATGGACTGAATCTCTTAAATGGGCCAGAATATTCCCATTAAAGTCTGTTCCTAAGCCTTCTCTAAAGCCAACCTGAAATTTGCTAAACAAGCATTCCTTTTAATCACTTTATTAAGGTCCCTTAGAAGTAAAATTCCAAAGACCTTACTAGCTGCACCTAAAAGCGCTATAGGTCTATAATTCCGGGGGTTTAAAATGTCCCCTTTTTTGAATATAGGGACAATAATACTTTGGGCCCAAGATTTCGGGATAATATGATATTTGAAGATCTCATCAAATATGGGTTCGAGCAACTCTGCCCACATTTCAGGGGCCGCCTTTATGACAAAATTTAGAATACCATCCGGGCCCGGCGCTCTGGATGGTTTGAGTTTTTTAATAGCCCAAATAATATCCTCAATATCCCACAAACAATCACCCACCACTGGTGCACCTAAGTCCAAATCCTGTTCCCTAGAGAAGGCAGAAGGCAAAGCAAACCTTTCCTTATAGAAGGAGCACCACACCTCCGCTTGGATGGGGCAATCAAGTCTGTCTTTTACAGGCATAAGTGTAGTATTGACAGTTGCCCAAAATTTTACATCTCTGCCCTTGCAGTGGTTATGCATCATCAATTGATGCGTTTCAACATATTGATCCATTCTCAAGGACTTAATCAAATTTTTGTGTTTCAGGATAATTTTTTTCTTTCTAAGCTGTAATTCAGAAAAGGAAATGGGTAGTTTCTTCAAGGCTTTGATTTCCCTATATTTAGTACGCTAAGAGTCACCTGCCCCCTCTTGGTTTCAATGCCTCCATATCACTAGTCCTAATAATTTTATAAACACATGACATCATAATATTATAGTAGGATCCCCCAAATTAATGTCCTCCTCCCTATTAATTTGTTGCAGCACTAGGGACAGGTTCT
Source organism: Ambystoma mexicanum (assembly GCF_040938575.1). Lineage (NCBI taxonomy): Eukaryota > Metazoa > Chordata > Amphibia > Caudata > Ambystomatidae > Ambystoma > Ambystoma mexicanum. The sequence goes on along the minus strand of NC_090931.1, from coordinate 1,002,730,405 downwards.
CCAAAACCAAAGTATTGAATTTCACAATCATTTTCTTATTCCATGCAATCCTTCTCCCATTATTTTCAGCCTTCAGGCCCAAAAGCATAGGATTAATGTGGTTACCAGCATTGGGAATTGAAAGGGAAAAACATAAAGGAATGTGGTCACCCAACCCTACCTCCATAAGTGTCAGTTTTCCACAAGCTTGCTTCCAGCTATTCGATACATAAAAAAAGTCAATTCTGGAGCTATTACTTCCTCTTTTCCAAGTATATTTAGGTAAATTCCAATCCAAGGCATGATCTAAAAGACCCAAATCCCAATGGTCAAGGTAGTTATCCCACCATATACCTCTTGTAAGATTGGGGTGAAGAGATCTAGGAATCACCCCTCTTTCGTTTAACATGGAGCCCTCAGCACAGTCTGAATTAAAGTCACCTCCTAAAATAATACGATTTCCCAACCCCTTCTCGAACCAATCTCCCAAAATTTCATCCAGGTTGTCTTCCACTACTTCAATGGTCACCTTTAGTGGGTTCCAGTATAAATTCAACAGGAGGATCGGTTCTACATTATTCTCTGATGAAAGAACAATGCCCAAAAGCCAATCACTCCTAAAAATCACATCACTGTGGAACCCTAAATTACGATCAATGGCAAAGCCGCCACTAGGCCTACCTGCCAGCCCCCTAGATGCTAATGAAGGAAAAGTGTAAAAACCTTCTATATACATTTCAGATAGCATCATAGTTTCCTGGAAAAAGTAAATACGGGGGCAGGTGTAGTTTTCCATTTTGTTCAAAAACGTATTCAAGTGTAATCCCCCACAAGAATTCCAGGAAATCACATCAATATTAGAGCTGTTAGGAGCACCCATTACCCTGCCTAAGTGTCTCTAAAGTTTTAAGTGCTGGTTGCAACCATGCTTCTAGGACGTGCAGTTCAAAAGATACAGACAATGTAGTGGAGGTAGATTCTCAGAAATAAAGTGAGATTCAAATGACAAATGACACTTTCATAGGTTTGAAATCACAGAATGGACACACGATTTCTATGCAGTTCTAAATAGGTGGAAATGGTTTGAATTAGATTATTTTAAACTAAGAGATTGATTCGGCACGGTTCTGGCTGGATACTCACTCCTAATTTTGGAAGGAATGGATCTGGTCAACAGGTTTAGCTGCGGTTCTCTCTGCTCTGCTGGTCTGGATCTCTGGTTCTGGCAAAGGTTCTTGGCACTGCACAGCGGTCTGGTCTGGGTCTGGTCTGTGGTTTTGATACAGCTCTGCTTTCTGGGTCTGGTACTGGCACCGCGGTCTGGTCTGGGTCTTTGGTTCCAGCAAAAGTTCTAGCCAGAAGCGAACAGCACAGCCCGGCTGTTTTATTCTGATGTGCCCCTTGGAAGTCTGGGGTAAAATCAGTTTGCAAGATTGTAAGGCCAGCTGAGAATACTTTTAGTTTGCAGTAGGCCTTCTGCTTCAAAGTTCTGGAGTCTGGTGTCTGGATATTGTCTGAATTTGGAAGTCGTCCGTCAAAGTGCTTTGCAAGAAAGTGGAAAGTGAATGTCTACCTGGGTCTCAGTGGCTCTTTTTATGTCTTTTGAAAGTGGGTGGGAAGGCTGACTTTCTATGCCCAACCCTCTGAGGATCCTGATAGGCTATAGGATTCTCTGTCACCTGACTGGGGAACTGAATTGTGAGTCATCCTGTGTCATCAGGCATCATTTTTATGGCATACAGAAAGAACACTCCCCTTGTCACTTTGCACACAAATCTATTTTTGACTTAAATGCATATTTATCTATGTACAATTTTTCTAATATTATATGTCCAGTTAACATATTTTCTGTAGCGCCAAACCATCCGATGCCTGTCTTTGTAAGATGTTGTGCTCACTTCTGACAGAATTCTGCCCTTTTCATCCAGAAAACAATCTCTAAACATTTCCGTAATGTACACAAATGTGCGCAAGGAATATGGGCATCAGATGATGAAGTGTCCGATTTTTAACATACCGACATTTGGAGTAATACCCTATTTTCCACTACTACCCCCCAGAACATACCACAGAGTCCTAACACCTCTTAAAATGTGCACAGAAAAATCACAGGAATAATGATATTATTGATATCGTTTTGACAATTTTGTACTATGAATTAGCCATCTTTCTAAAATTATGCTCTGGCCCAGATGGGCGTGTTTAGGTCCCAAAGCACATGGGGGAATTTCTGGTTCGTCCCCGCCTCCAAGCTCAGCTGGCTCACAGAGGCAGTGCCCCTCCCATTTCCTTCCAAGAGGAAGCCATTTACGACCCCCTGATTTAGCAATTGCTTGGAGCAAAGGGAAGTTCATTGTTCTGTTTTCCTGCAGTCGTAGGTACCCCTCCCCTGATTCAATCAGAGAGGTGTAATCTCCTTTTTGTGGGGCAGCAGAAGGCAGGCCAGGCCTGTGAATGCAGTTGCTGGGCAAGTTTCAACTCCTGTCAGGGGTAGTTGCCGGTCAGAATTCAGTCCCTTTAAGCCAGGCTTCAGCCAAAGTTCACTTTTGTTCCCATTTTTCTTCATTCAAATAAAGCTAAATATTGACACATGCAGCTAGAACGCTGATTCTAAGCTCAAAACCATGACATTTAAGCAGTTGCAACCTACGTGACACTCAAAAGTAGGTCACTCATTTATTTTAAACCTTTCAATTTTAGTGGCTTTAAATCCCATTTCACTTAAGCTGCTGACATCCACAGCTCAGCCAGTTTTGTTATGAACATTATTTTAGGCTCTTCATCTTTCCAGATTTGGTATGCACACAAGACTTCATTCTACCAGACGTCTGCTGGTGTTCAGTAAGATTTTTGAATATCTTGCAATGTTTGAAATAGGCATTTTGAGCTTGCATTCAGAGAAACAAATGTGATTTCAAAGCGCTTTTTGAGCTAACAGGCACTGCTGTTTTTCCTTTGGCACCACGTGTCACTCATGGCGTTTCTGGCCCATCACGCTCGCACTGGTGGGTGGCGGGTGAGGTGACCATTTTGGTGTGCGCAAAAACTGCACGGTTTTCCTGGATTCTAGCGCAATTGTGGGCTTTTCGGCCATCTTGGATTTTCTAAGCCCACAGCACCAAATGTTGCAGCATAATAACTTGAACGTGGGTCGATACACCTGACAGGCACGTAGTTTAGTCTAGATGGCTCTTCAGAGATGGTTTCTCCAGATGCTAAAGTATTGTATTTTTCAGTTAGGTCTGTTATATCTGATGCCGTCAGGCGGAGTCGTGGTTGCTGGTTGTTTGCTTCGATGTGCGTCCTGTAGATTTTTTTCTGAGGGTATCTGGTGGTCCAAGACATAGCCAACAAGTTGTGGTCACTTTCTTTGGTTCTTACTACCTCAAAAGTCGAGATGTAGGGGAGCAAAGCATGGGCGACAAATATGTAGAACAGAGTTGCCGCTGTATTATCGCGTTCCCAGGTATGGAGGAGGGGCTAATTGTCCTGTAGCCATGCCACTTTGTGAAAATTTCACGAATTCATTAGTTTTAACCATGTTGAAACCTGTTCCTCGGCTAAAGAGCTGGTTGATTGTTTATTCGCTTTTAAACTGGAGTCGAAGCATTTGGCATTTAGGTCACCGCAAATTATTATGTGAGATGTCTCATGCTCCATGTAGATTTTGTCGATAGCGTCCGCCAATGATGCACAGACGTTTTCAGACGTGGTTCTTTGCGGGTTCCAGTACCGTGGGGTCCGTGGTCTTCGAGTCCGGCTTGATATGCTGCCATGATAGTAGGACCGGCAATAGTCCATAGGACTCCACCAGTTTTTTTTAATGCTGATCCCTAAGCCGGAACGAACGACCACCAAAAGGCCGGAAGGTGGTCGACCTAGCAACCCATTGGAGGCCGGAGATATCTCAATGGAGAAGCCGTCAAGAGAAGGCTTCTCCACCAGCCAGGTCTCTTGGAGACACAAGTAATCAAAAGCCCCCAAGTCCTGGCTCCCTGGTTTTGACAAGTGCCCGTGGCCTCTAGTATTCCATGACCCCATGTGCAAATTTATCACTGGTGGAGTGTCAGGTTCTTGTTGATATGTGTCATGCCAGGATTTGCAAAAAAGACGGTCGTTGCTATCTCCTTGCCTGAACGTTTAAGACTGCTTGGAACCATTTCCAAGGTCCCTTCTGTGATTTTTCGTCATTGGATTTAATTACTGTTTCTTTTGGAAGCGAATCATGGGTATATGATGAAGTAATACTGTTTGAAGTCACGGGTTTAATCGGGAACAATGTGTTCGCTTGGTTACTTATGGTTTTCTGGGGTTCGTTTCTCCTGTCTGACTTTTGTCTCTCACTTCCTCTGTTTTCTTTTCCACGATACTGGTTTTGTCTGTAGATTTCTGAACTGTCGAATTGCAACCGGTTTGTTCTATATCGGTTAGGCTCTGGGGATCTAGGCTTTTTCTCCCATCTTTTGTTTTGAGAGATCTTTTGTTCTTGATATGTATCAATACTTTTTAATTGCCATTTTGCTTGCTCTTAAAGGGTTTTGGTTTTCAAGATGTTTCCTCTATAGTTCCGAGAGGCGACGTCCCATGTGTTCTAGTTCAGTATGGACTTCCTGTGTCACGCCTCGTACTGAGGCGGCTTTTATATGCAAGTACGCTTTGGCTTTCTGATCTCTATGATACGGCTCGATCAGAGTAAAGTCCTCTGTGTTTAAAGATCAAAGTTTATATACTTTGCCAAGCAATTTGAGTACTGTTTTCCTGTTTTAAGATCATGTATTTGACTTTACTCGATATTTGCTCTAATTTTAAAATTCGAGTCACCTGTGTGGGTAGCTTATTGGAGTGTGAGTAACATTTGTGGCTAACGACCTGTTCTTCTTTTCTTTGTTATTTAGCCACATGAGGATGATCAGTTAATGGGTCCAGTCTTGATCGAGGTTCACAACTGTTTGTTGGTTGGTGGGGAGATAACAGGTGATTCTTCTTATAAACTGGGACATAGGATTGCAGGTTTGTAGAATTACTGCACGTGGAGGTCTTCACAGCTGCAGACGTAGTGGCTTTACAGTTGAATTCAGGAGTTGACGCTAGGGTCTCTGGGCTTACTAGCATTTGATCTGACAACAAGTCGGCGTTTGACTGGCCTTGAGGTCCCTCCACAGGGTCCAGATGCTGTGTTAAGTCCATCAGTGAATTGTCCGCCATAAAGTCTTCAACTGTTGTAGGTGATTTGACAAGGTCCACCACCTCTGAATCCGACTGACATTTTTCCCTTTGGGCGGTGAAAATGCTAGGGACCTTAAAGTTGGATGCCTTACATGACGTCAGGGCAGTTGGCTGCTCCACTATGGATTGGGTCGGCACGGCCGTTGCTGCTAGTTGAAGTGTCACTTTACGCTTGTTTTTTGCCCCTAATTCAGGAGTCCTCTTTGGCTGTGAAGTACTGGATGTCAAAGGCAAGCTCGTGGCTTGCGTCACTTTGTGGTTGCTTTTTGTGAGGGCTGAAGCAGCTTCCAAATGGCAATTGCCAATGAATGTTTGCATTTCTCTCTCTGTTTTTTCGTTCATTTGAGTTCTGATGACAAGATTTTGAGCATTTAGTTGTTCTTTGAGTGCTGCAAATCTCGCTTCCCAGAGAGCTTGTCGTTCAACGGTTTTTAGCTCCAGGGCTGTTATATAACCTTCCACAAAGATAGGTTTTTAATGCATCATGGCTATGACTGTTGTGTTGTCTTTCCTGGAGTCATTTATTGCCTCATAGAGCTTTCCGAAGGGAGCCAGGGTGATTGTCACTGCTGATATTCTGGTCAAAAGGTCAGGTTTTTTAGTTGGAGAGTCCTTTTGAGATGACGTTGGAATTTCACTCAGTCTTCTGTTTCTTGGTGGTGTGCCCACCACTAGAGCACGAGGCTAGGTTGGTAGTAACTGGGGAGTTAAGGTTTCACTCTGTTACCTAGCGTCTGCATTCAACGTTGGCGTCAGGGGATTTTCATCCCAGTGTGGAATAACAGGGACGTTCCCCAGGACATCGCTCATTTTCCCAATTGGGTCAGTCACGGTTTTCGCTTGCCGATCCTGCAATTTGGCATCAGAGAAATGGTGCTTACAGAAGGTGGATTGGGTGTCTGTCGGAGGAGCCCGGCAAGTTGGTGGTAGGGCCGTCCCTAGTACGTACTTTCTTGGAGGAAGTGGGGCAGGCGTCCGCAGCTCCTTAACCTGCTCTATGGTTTTGTGCAAGACCGGGTTCTTTGGTTAGTGTATGCACGTCTGTGTAGGGCATAGATCGGCTCTGGGTTTCCAGGTTTGATGACCAAGTGGCGAGCTTGTGGGTATTAGAATTTGGGAGGGAATTGAGGTCAGCAGGTTGACTTTTTTTTACCGGATTTGACTTCTGTTTTGTGCAATTTGTTCACTGGGGGTGTTTCTTGGATTGCATCCAGTATTTCGGCATCTGATAATTCCAGAGATGCATCTAACTTGCGCTTATACTGCTTCCTGAAGAACTCTTTTAGGGCGTTTGAGTTCAATGGGTTTGGAAGAGGTTTCTTCCCCATTTCCGTTTTTCTATTTACTACGGCCTGCTTTTTCCTCTGCGCTTTCATTGATTTGATATTTTTTGGTCTTGTTCCACAGTTTTCCACATTTGACAGGGGGCGGACTTTCTCTTTCCCTCTTTTTTTGTAAGCAATATTTTTCCGTAGGAGCACAGTCATTTTTCTACTTTTGAGAGTAGTCAAGTCTATGGACTGGCCTGGAGTGGCATGCTTCAGGGTTACATTGTGTCTGCTGTTAGTAGAAGGGATATCTCCTTGTGTATCAGGATTCAGGGCTAATTCCTCTGGTTCAGGTTCTGCAGTCAATGATTTGGACCCCGTGTCATGATCGTTTTGGTGATTTTCAGTATTCCCTATAGGAACCTGCACCGGCTCGGCGTGAACCATAGCTGCTATGCTCTGAGGGAGTCCAAATGACCCAGAAGCTCGCCTTGCTGCTCTATCCTGCGGTGAAGTGGCTTCTCGAACAGATTGGCAGAGCGGGGCAACCTGCTTTGTAATGGGCCTCACTGTGAGCTTCCCTGCTGAGTTCGATTCTTGAAGCCCATATGGGCCGTGTACGCGGGATTCCCGTCCAATGCTGGAGGATTTTTTCAGACCACTCTGCCCCCGGCCTCCCGCGTCCCCCCTGCCTCCGAAACAGGCTCAGACCAAGGCCATCCTTCAATAGTCTCGGTCAGACAGCCACTCGCCGAAGCAGGAGTTCTGTGGCAGAGGGGACGGGTGTCTGGGTCTGAATCAGGAGTCTGGAGGGCTGGTGGTGTTGATGGAACTAATGCAGCCGGCAGGTCTTCATGAGCGGTTCGAAACGCAACTATGTCCAGGCTGCCATCATTTGTTGCGGTAGGTAAATATCTCAATCAGTTCTGACGCCTCAGAGGTAATATTAGACTTTAAACAGACCTCTATGGTCTGGGAGGACGGCTGTCACTGTCGCTGATCGGTGGGTGTAAAGAGTGGAAAATTGCCCGCCTTTGGGTCACGAGTCTTACTTCTACGGGTAGGTGATTTCTTTTCTTGCAGAGTTCGGTGGCTTCTCAGACGGCGCCTGTCTTTTTCGCTGTCGGGCGGACCATTCTTTGATGAGTCAGCTTCTGTGTCACATTCCGCATCGAAGGCGTCCTGTTCCATCAACTGCCAGTGATTGCCAAGGACTGCAGACACCTCAGCAGCCAGCTCCGTGGGCTGCTCCGCAGCACAGGTCGCATTATGTGGATCCTCCACACAAAAAGATTGCGATGAAAGACTCAGTGGAAACGCTGCCAAATCATGTAGAAAGGATGCCAAGGACTGCAGACACCTCTGCAGACATCTTGGCAGACAGCACCACGGGCCGCTCCGTGGCACAGGTAGGATTATGCGGGTCCTCCAACACAAGAAAACATCCATGAAAGACTCAGTGGAAATGCTGCCAAAGTCACATAGAAAGACTGCCAAGGACTGCAGACACCTCGGCAGACAGCTCCGTGGCACAGGTAGGATTATGCGTGTCCTCCCACACAAGAAAACATCCATGAAAGACTCAGTGAAAATGCTGCCAAAGTCACGTAGAAAGACTGCCAAGGACTGCAGACACTGCAGACAGACTTTCAGGTGACTGAATTCTGTTAGTGTTTCACCTGAACTCCTGTGACAGACGGGGTGGTGAACGTGGGGTGTTCTCTGTCCATACTTCCCTTGTGTCGAGGCCTGAACATAGGGGTGAGGGCTGTTGTTCACATTATATCTCATATTTGATTGATACTGCTCCCTATGTTGATATCCATTTTCAGTGAATCTATCCACATATCTTGGCTTTGCCCGATTACCATTCCCATATATCAATGTTGCAGGGTTAACTCTACTCTATGCTCCCAATGCCTGGTATAGCCCATTATGTGATTGAATTTGGGTGTTATTGGATCCTGCAATATTATACTGAAACCCTACTTATGGCGCATTACCAAAGTACCAGGGACTGATGTAGACATCCCTCTGATTGGGATCAGTCGATTGAAATGCTGGTGTACATGATGCTTTTGTTCCTGGCATCATCACAATTTTTCTGACACTTTTCTGTGGGCTTTTTTATGTGAGCTGTCTTTAGTGCCATGCTTTTTCCTGACCTAATTTCTGAAAGTGCAGAAAATTATGTTGTCTTGTTAGCTTTCTGCTTTGACTCCTTGCCCTTATTTTCATTGAGAAAGCAACTCTCATATTGTCATGGACTGATCTAGAATCCAATGCATACTTTTATCATTTGTGAATTCACGGGCTAGCTGTGCAGTTATTTCTTTATATAGACCATGGAAAAACATGCTTTTGATCTCTAACAAGCCAACATCACAACTCACATCAAACCTCATAAATGCCCTTTTTAATGATATGATATATGATATGATATTATATTATATGATATGGCATTTATAACGTGCCTATACATAAGTGTTTCAAGGTGCGACGAGGCAAGGGAGGGGAAAACAGTGGAAGACAGACAACGATCCGACTAGGCCAGGTGTCATTCAGATCGCGCAAGTGCGAGGGTAGGGAGAAAGGGAAGAGTGCCAGGTGGAAGGGAAAGGGGAAAGTGCAGAACATGGGAAAGAAGAATAAATACGATAAATAAAAACGGCCTGATGGTGGCAAGTGCAAGGTAAGAACAGACATAAGTGCTGGTAGGGGGACTGTAGGGATACAGAACCACTCCTTAAGTGCAGGGGGTTGCCAGGGAGGCAGGGCAAGTGTGCAAAAGGCAGGACCTGGCCCCATGATCAGAAAGGGTGGCCAGGTAGGCCAGGTAATGTTTGAAGAAACCGTTTCAATGACTCTTCAGGCCCCGCCGATAAAGCATATGCTGCCCATTTAGCTTCCTGAGTTGGTTTGTATGGGGCAGAGGAATCTCCTTACTTCTTGTTGGTAATCATCTGATAGTAAAATATTTTGCTCACTGAGACGTCGCACAAAACCAGCATATACTGTATTAATCGTCAAATTAAAAAAAACAGGTATCATGTTCTTTTGTGATTTTTAAAGTCTGACAGGTTTGAAGTATTTCCTCGATATGTTCCTCAATTGATGGTGTCAAATCTTTTTTAAAAAGTTTCACTAAACCCTTAATTGATTTCATAATGTTAAGTGGATCGACACTAACTTCATCTTCTCGTGCACATTGATTATGTGTGTTGATTGTGTGTATAAATCATCTCTCTTCCCCCATTGCTCGAGGGCATTTGTCGTACAGCTTGACATCCTCTCTCCAGCATTGGAAGCAGGCCAGCTCCCAGATTGTGGTTTGGCACAGCTACACTAAGTGACCTCTTCTGTGGCTCACCGAGATGTGAATGCAAAACAGAGTTCTGCTGTTTTACCTCTCTGAGCTTAGAATTTAAAAACTGCATTTGTTCAACATTTGCACTGTTCTCAGTTGGTCGGACCTGGCGGGCAGAAAGGCACCCGCGAGCACAGCAGGTCGGATGCACCGGCACCGTTATAAATGGTGCTGTGCATCCAACCTCCCCATTCCCATTCAGCCCTATGGTGCCGAATGTGAATGGGGAGCATCTTTTTTCTGGCACCAGAAATGGGCAATTACCGGGTCCGGTAGGTCCGTAATGACCCGGTAATTGCCCATTAGTGGGTGCTGGAAAACAAATGACACCGGCGGCAGCCGTACCTGCGTTATAGGCACGGCTACCGCCAATGTCATAATGATGCCCAATCTCTTTGAGATTTACCATCATTGCAATCAAACAGTCTATTTAGGCACGTATGTAATACTGTACCCTCTTCAAATAATGTTCTACGGTCCTCTTTTCCTATCTCTCCAACTAGTCATTCTCACCACACATTTAAAGTATTTGAATTCCATGTACCCAGAGCAAAGGATTTGCATTCTGCATATTCACACAGATCTGTAATATTACTCTTGGCGATGTCTGCTTGCACAACGCACAGTGTGTCAACTTCCAAACCACTTAAACCACAGCACTATTGACAAACACGATTGAACGTGTGCCCAGCACAGCAAAATATCAGGACCACAATGCTGCCATGCCTGACTAATGCATCTAGCTAAAAAGTTACCAGGCCGACGCACTAGAATATGTAGGATCATTCCTGACACTTCTCTTTTTCCACAGGATCTAAGCTGGACACCTACAGATCTACTGTGCATTTTGTTGTATGTGCGCTTTTTACTTTTAAGTGAAAACCCAAAACAAACTAGACACAGTAAGTGACCACTGCATGCTTTCACAGTTAGACTATTTTATATTCACTCATCAGAAAAAAACATATAGACAATCAAGCCAGTTCATATTTGGTAAACATAGAAACATCTGCAGTAAGCGTTTGCATTGGACATATGAGAAAGAAAAACAGGAAAATACATTTTACAGAAACAAGCATTTGTCATCTGGACAGCATAGTAATTCAAAAGTAAGTAGTTTCTATCAAACATGCAGCATCTTAACTGGCACCCTTTGGTAATGAATACACTGCACTATGAAACAGTTTCAGCTCTCAGCCACTCCCCTACCCTCACGTTGGATTAGTAGTAAAATTATGATGATGAGATTATGACATTGTGACCCCCTTCTGTGTAAAGGAAGCAACCCCCCAGATAATACTATTGAGATCTTGGCTACTTCTTTGGTAACCCTTTGGTACGAAAATGATTAAAAGGGTTCTGCCTTCTGTGTTCAGTCTGACACTTTGCCAATTAAATGACCCCGCAGAAGGGATCCTAACTGATTGATTGACCTACTTCTACTCACACTGAGCATTCTACTTTTTTGGAATGATCGGCCCTTCTCGGCCAGGACACTGCCGCTGACTCGAACTTCAGCCTTCCTTTTGCACCTACACCGGTCTGAACCCTCATAGGACAGCCCCCTGCCTTCAGCTAGCCGGAAGCCCAGAAGCAGTTTCTCTGTCTCTGCAGCTACACTGGTCTCCAGGCCCTCCTTTCTCCATCCAGCCAGCAGCAGCACCTCTCGCCTTTTGGCCTTGCTACATTGTATTTGTCCATAAAGTTCACTTTGTGGTGGTCTTGCTCATGCCCCACCTTGGTATAACATTTTTCCACAAGTGCACTCTTTCCTATGCACTGTTTTCCCATCGGCACTGTCTCTTTAGCTGACCTCTGCTTTGCCCATAAAAAGTGTTATTCAATTCCATATCCAATAAGTAAAAGAGTAGGGCTGCATTCAATTCGACACCAAACAAATATTCACTTTCCTTATTTTCAAGCTTTAATTCAGTTCGATGTTCGATGTGCATTTGTTATACTTGAGTTCAAGTCTTTCCTCACTTTGATGTTTAAATATATGGTACGTTTTCCAGTTTGATATTTCTGAAAATTGTCTTTCACCGAATCGTGGTGTAGCTAGCATACGCTGGAAGGCAAGCACTCCAAGGCAGTCCCTGGCTTTTGCTGATCCTCAGACACCAGACCTTGTCTACAGAAGCAGGAGAGCCCTGGAGGCAACTGAGCACCTGAGGCTGGCTCCCTAGGACAAGGCGCCTGAGCCTGAAGAACACCTATGCCATGCCCTTCTTTCGACACGACCCTGGACTTGGAGGTGGAAGTGCTACTTGCCGTGCACCACAGCAAGAATGCACCCACAAGCGAACAGAGGCAGCACACCGTGAAAGGGTATGCAACCTCTTTATTTCAACCTCATTTGCTTCTATGTGCGAGGAAAGCTTCTGATGTACTGAGAGGATCGTCCACTACTGCTGAGGTAAGGAAAGTGTGTGCTTGATTATCATGGTCTGAATGTAGCGGGAGCTCTTCAGAGTTGTTTATTGTGAGTGGAGGACGCTCGTCTGCGCCTATTGTTTAGAATTGTCTGCTCTGTGCTAGCGGTGTCAAGCGGAATGCACCTGCCATTTCCAGTGGTCTTTGTAATGACCTGTTGTACACTGCGCAGTCTCTTGAACTCGTGCAACGGTTTTCTGTAAGCAGCAGGTATAATCTGCAGGCGTCATTTCATCACCTGCCACAGTTATTCAGTTCTTGGTGTTCCCCAGTCTTTGCACCAGACTTTTCAGGGTTCTTGGACATAGCAACCATGGTGAACACTTCAGACGCTTTGGACTTTTTAAGACTTTTATGACACAAATCATTATCTTGGTCTAAAAGTGACTGTTTTCTCACCTGTCTTCGTGTCCTAATTCGAACGATTTGCCTTCTGAACATTCTCTACATGTCGTGGTTTCCTAGCAACGAAAACGCGAGAAATGTAACGGTTTCTCAATTGTATTTATTGTTTGTTTAAATATTTTATTGAAGTCAATAAGCATAAAAGACTCTTACAATATATACAAGAACAAGTGTTATTGTACTACCAATAAAAAGAAAGCTAAGACAGTAATCTTGTTGCAGAAGAAGAATATGCTTGAGAGTTTTCCATACATTTTGACAAAAATACCTTAACATAGATACATTCAAAGGCAACATGTTTGAAGGAGCCTTGAGCCTGGAGCATGAAGACAAGTCCAGCAACTATAATTTTTTGTAACGACACCCTTAAATAGAATTAGTTGGGTGATGAAAGCCCTATCATATGATATGATAGGTTAATTACAACGCCCTTAATACCCAGAGGTTTCTAAGCGCAGACCCAGGGATCGAACCTTTGTTGCTCCGTGTTGTCTTGCTTCCAAGGCAAGCATGTTGCCCCTGAGCTATCCTCCCGAGACTATGATGAAAGAAGCACAGGGTTTGGAGTAAGCTAGCTGAAACAATAGCTTTAGACATATTCTTCCACACAGATGGCCATAATAGTTCAGATCTGTCAGTGAGCAGTCTTGCTTCCATGCCAATAGACAACTCTATGGGTTTTCATTAGCTGGACCTAATAACCATGTCTTATAAAACATGCAGGCTGTAAAATTTGAGTTAGACAAGTGTTTAATATTGCCATCTTGGTAGACATTGGGATTGCATATTAATACATCACCATTTTCCATAATTGCATCAATCAAACTTAAATATTGCTGTATAAATAATATTGGTATAAGGTATCCGGTTACCATCTCACTAAAGGTGAATGGAGTACCTTGAATGAAGAGTTGTCCAACAAATACCTAGAGAAAGCCATCAGGCTTCATTACGGGTTTGGAGGTAGCCATGCCGTTTTTAGCGGCATGGCTACCCCCAAACTCGGGTCCCGAAAAATGGGATTTACCGGGCCATTTCGACCTTTGCAGGCCTGGTAATTCCCATTTGCGGGACCTGGTACGTCCCCATTCCCATAAGGCTCAATGGGAATAGGGAGGATGGTAGCAGCGGTACCATCAATAACCGCTGCTACCATCCTGGTCTGCTCGCGTGTGCTGGTCTCTATGCCTGGTCAGACCACACGTGCAGTCCGGCACCCGCGAGCAGAACTTGTAATGAGGCGATGAGGCAACAACGGCGGCGGTAGCACTACCGGTGCTGTTGTTGCTTTACCGCCAGGGTCATAATGAGGCCCATGTGATGGGGCACCTAGGGGACCCTCGCGTATGGAAACAAGGCACAATCGCCACACACAAACTGATACGCCAGACACAAGGTTCAATTCCCAAAATCTAGGGTTTATTGCAAAGCAATTAGTCTCAGTTGGCCGACTGGGTCTCACATCCCGCAACGTGTGTCACCCAGACCTCGTGGGACGCAAGAGAGCGAGCATTTTACATCAGTTACATATATACAAAATGATCATCTTATTATCAGTAATGACACATTCAAAACCACCCATAATGTATCTTTCCTTGCAATGGTTTGATGATTGACAATTATGACGAATATGACACCCTTCAGACATTTATTCCGCAACCGTTTGCAATTTGCAAAGATGCAGACACCATTCTTTGTTTTAGGGAACATAATGCCCTTGTTCTTACAAGCAAGGTGCGTGCAGGGGAGAGACACATTCCAGGCCTCACTATCTTCAAGTTTCTATTCGTGGCCTAGAGTGTGCTCTATCTTCAGGGGCTCAGTGAAGGGGGGCCGCAGAAGAGAACATAATTCAGCCTTTAACTGTTAATTTCTACAGTTTCTGCCGCTCCAACAAGACTAGCTGGCACCTGCGTAGTGATTAAATGCCTTCTGCTTACTTCCAAGGACTTGTGAGGGAGAGAACCGGGGCAATGCTGTCTCTGGGCTGTCTTTCAACATGCGACTTGTGGCCTTGCTCTGTGCATGAGCAAAACGAAATATAATTCACTTACAGAAAAGCAGTTTGAACAGAAGCGAGAAAAGCAAAAATTACCAAAATGGCGAATTCTATTCCATCAAAATGGACGCCCTATGGTTATACTGATGATTCTATACTTGCTATTCTAGATATATGATGCGGTTGGTTTTAGGCCAACATAATATACTGTTTATGCTATGGAAGGGCATTTTTCTAGACTCACACATGGTCTCCAGCATATAATTCTTTTGTTGACATTTACCAAGGGATTCATCCATATTTATTGTGAAACAAACTGAGATGTTTTTGTGATGGATGGAAATAAATAGGCTCGAAGATATGTGACAGAAATATTGATACTAGGACAAGAAAGATATTTATTATTTCCCTTAATGTTAAGGTAATCAAGAGTATGAGGGGAGGCCATCGCTCTCTCTAAACCAAGCTAGTTGAGCATATTAGGATCAGTAGGAAAAAACCACAGTTGAGCGTGTCGTAAAACACAAATGCCATATGGTATTTTTAAAAATCAGGGAAGCCAACTACACCACCAGCTCAAGGCTTCTAAAGGTTACATAGGGAGATTCTTTGTTTCTTTTTCCCCCAGAGAAACTTGAGAATTCAGGAATCCAGTGATTTAAAGAATGAAGCGGGAAAGGAGTTTGGGAGCATGTATACAAACTAAAGCATAATTGGGGAAATCATCATTTTGACAGATTCTAGCCTACCCCACCATGATAAAAAAGGGGAGACCATGAATTAGTAATCTCCTTTACTCTGGTCAGAATAGTTGTAGTGTTCGTTTTGATAATATCTCTAGTAGAGGATGATATGTGAATGCCTAGGTATTTAATACCTGCAGGACACCATTTCATACCAGAGAGTAAAATATGATGTTTGGTATAATGTATATTACGTGGTAGAGTCTCTGACTTGTCCACATTAAGCTTGTATCCTGATGCTAGGGAGAATTGTGTGATAATGTGAAGTAGATGATGCAAACATGTGTCTGTTATATTGAGGAGCAGTAATACATCATCAGCATATGCAGCTGTCTTAATTTGAATACCATCATAAAAAATACCAGTTATATTATCTTCCTGTTTTATCGCCTCAAAGAAAGGTTCTAACGAGAGAATAAAAAGGAGGGAGGAGAGGGGACAACCTTGGTGACTACCTCTGTGAAATGGGAAAAATTAAGACATTTGTCCATTTACAAAGACTGATGTTTTGGGATTAGAATATAAAACTTTGACCATAGATATAAAAGGGTAAGTAATCCTATGCCATTCAAGAGCCTTGAATATGTAATTCCACTCAACCCATCAAAGGCTTTTTCAGCATCAAGTGCTATTGCCACATAAGGATTAGTAGATTTCTGAATTATGTTAAGAATATCAATAAAGAGTCTGATATTGGCTGAAGATAATTGCCCTTTAACATAGACCACCTGGACATTTTTAATTAAATTTGGAAGATATAGGATAAGTCTATTAGCTAGAATCTTGGCAACAATTTTACAATCAGTGTTTATAAGTGAAATAGGTCTGTAATTCTGGGTCATTTCAGGTTTAGGGAACACAATAATCACTGCTTCTGAAAAGGTTCCTAAGACTTTTCCGTTAGCAATGAAGGAAGTGTAAAGTTGATTGAGTTTGGGAACTAACAGATCATTGAAGTGGGCAAAGAAGTCTATCGGGAAACTGTCCGGGCCCGCAGCCTTTCCTTTTTTGATGTCTTTAATAGCTTTTCTTGTTTCACAGGGGGAAATTGGAGCATTTAACATCTGGAAAATTGTGTTTGAATAGGAGTTGTGGCGTATATGACTAAGAAAATCATTAGCATGGGCACTACTGGGCGGGGTTTCAGAAGAATATAATTCTTGGTAGAAAATTGAAAATTCTTGTAAAATTAAGAGTCTATTGCCGTTCTAATCCTTAATAACTGTAACTTTCTCTTTATCCCTTTTCATATTAAGATAAGATGCCAGAGATTTGCTGGATTTATTAGAGAAGTGATACATTTTAGATTTGTATTTTAGAAGATTAGCACTTGAGTATGGTGTAGCCATATTGTTATACTATATTCCGAGTTTAGTGATTTTTTGAAAAATTGAAGTGGAGTTAGAGTGTGTATTTTAAATTTTTTATTTTTTATTTATTTTTAATGCGCCACAGCCCACAGGCATCAGGGCACCAACATATACCAGCACATACAGACAAGATAATGCGGGAGAAGGCTCTAGGTTGTTTCTAGGTTAACTACTTGAAAAGAAGCATTTTTAGTTTCTTTTTCCTTTATTGTTTTGGTTTAAATAAACCATTACAAAATTAACAATCCAATTTTAAATTTCACAATTAATTCACAACAATTACAATTACAGCAAAATACATACCAAGTCATTAAAAACCTTACTAAGATTGCTAAAATAAATAAATAAAATTTCAACCCAATAGTTTTCCTGTCTTCCTCACAACATCCTTTGAGTATACATATCATTATGTAAGCTAAGTTATGTTTGACCTAATTCTTTACACTACTCCTTCATCATGACAGATGTTATTCATCAGTACATTGCCCTTATTTCATTAGATCACACAGTACTCAGAGAAACAAATTACCACCCAATCATGCGCCTCGATTGCTTTAAGAATTCAAATAAATAATTCATATGATTATGATAAAATAATCATAAAGGACTTAATTCTTTACCCAAATTATTCAACATGGTATATATTATACAACAATGCATTTACCCTTATTTTCATTACGACCAAGTCTCCATGCAGCATTTCACACTAGAGCTTAGCTCTGTAAACATGAGAGTTATCAGAGACAAAATGCGCAAAATATTTAATTCTTTGTGGTAACAAATTAGGACATGTTAGTAGGAGATGCATTAATGACTCAATCATACCTACAGTCTTAGAGACGCAACAGTGTTTTAACACCTCCCCACTCTTAGCTCTTATGTTCTGAATCTCATAGGTACTTAACACATTGAACCTAAAATGCATGGTCCTATTTCTGAAGGACCCTGAAGGATATCTAACTAACTATTTCTCTGGATTTGGGGTCCACTTCCAGAATGAGATGACTTGAGAGTACACATTAGAATTTAAAACTACAGCATTGTTCTCGATTCAGTCATAAGCTTTTACAGTTTCTTTCACCTTTCCTGGATTCTTAATCAGAGTATTAATTGAGAGCCCCACATTTGATAATATTCTATCGACCACAATTTTCAAAGAATTCAGAAAATGTCCTTTCAAATCTTCTACAGAGCGTTTTGAAATTGAGGATTATTCCACCCAGAAGAAGCTCTAACTGGAAAGGATCTTCCTAGTCCGTTAGTTTTTTTGATACGAGGGGTTTTCACTCTATATACTTAGATTCTAGACAATTAATTGTTTTAAGACTATTGTCCGCTTCTTGTTTAAGCTTTTTCTTTTTAATAGCCCTGTAGGATATGATATGCGCTCTGAGTACGGCTTTATAGCAATCCCAGTAGTTGTGTGATGCTGCTGGATAAATTGAGTACATTGTTCATCTTTCAGGTGGGCTGAATTCAATCCCCATCTATTATGTTTAAATGAATTTTGTGGATTGGATAACTGAACATGAACAGGTGCATGAACTGATAAAGTTATACATTCTATCTTGGCATCAAGCAGTCGATTAGTAAGGGATTTTTAGATAAAGACATAGTAAATTCTTGAGAATTAGTTGTGAGTGGGGGTAAAAGGTATATTCTAAATCAGAGGGATGAGTTATGCACCATGCATCAATGAGGCCTAATTCTGAGGCAACGTTGGCAAATTGCAGGTGGGATTTAGTTTATTTGAAACGTACATTTGATTTCCTATCGAGAAAGGGATCCAAAATCTTATTACAGTCACCATACACAATGAGGTTATTAGGATTGGAGTTGAGGATAGGATTTATTAACTGAATCCAGAATGCACGATCAGGATTAGTAGGACCATATACATTTAAAATCGAATATTCAATAGAATCGATAAGTAACTTAACTAGAAGTCATCTTCCCACATCAATTAATTCTGTGGATATAAACTTACATTGGAAATGTTTGTTGATGAGGGTGATGACTCAATTTTTTTCCCGTTCGCCACACTATAAAAGAATTGACCCACCCATAAACATTTTAGTACAGCCACTTCTGCCTGAGAAAGGTGAGATTCTTGTAGACGAGCAATGGATGGTTTAGGTCTATTAAGATGGGAAAGAATGTTCTGTGTTTTGATCGGATAATGCGACCCTTTAACATTCCATGAGGTTATGTTAAATGACATAAATGACAAAGGGACTAATGTACACCCGAATATCAATCACAATAGTACATGGATGGAGCTTAAGAATTATATATTCTTTTATGGAAAGCAAAACAAATAGCAGCGCTCAAGAATTAGTGTTAAGGTATTCAACAGTTGCATTAATGGACTAATGGGAGAGAAACAAAAGGGAGAAGGGAAGATGAACGTAAACAACATGGAATTCTGTAATTTCCAAGTAAACCAGATCATGTTTAAAATTGTAGTGGCTAACAGGAAACAGCCACTCCAAACCATGTTGGGATTGGAACAAAGAATAGTGGGTATGGAGAGCCGGACCCTGGAGGGCTCACCCTGTACCCTGCTCCAGCAAGGACATCACAAAAGAATGAATACTTTATGCTGCACCTTTAAATTTCTATAAGTGGTCTGGATATATCCATTTCCTCTCTTCTGTGGCTCTGAATGAAGTTGTGCAGATCAATTGGATTTTGGAAGGTGAATGTATGACCATTGAGAGTAACCTTTAAATTGGCTGGACAAATGATTCCGTATCTAGCGTTTAATTGCCTTAGAGCAGGCCTAAGCGTCAACAGTTTTTTTCTTCTCGCCGCAATGGCAGTAGATACATCCTGAGACAAAAAGATTTTTGTGCCTTCCCATGTGAGTTGCCTTGTTTGCTTTGCTTTGTCCATGATGAGGAGGACGTGAGTATAATCAAGTAAGGCAAAGATTAGAGTTCTTGGAACATTTCGAGAAGATGTTATGGGTCCAACACGATATGCCCTTTGAATGTTCAGCTGCAAAGGCGTAGGAAGATCCAGGAGTAGAGGAAGCATGTATTATAGGAATTGAATAGGATTGTCCTTTTCAAAATTCTATGGAAGACCCACAATTTGTAAATTGTTCCTCCTATTCCTATTTTCCAAATTTGCAGCTTGCTTCTGAAAAGAGTTGACTACGTTTTCTAGTATCGCCACTCTTCCCATCGCATCTTCAGCATCGCTAAATCTTCTTTCTACTTCATTTATCCTTGATTGAAAAGTGGACCATATATCTTCTAACATTTGCAATTTGGCAACTTTGGCCTCCATAAATGGTTAAAGGGCTTTAAGCTCTGTTAGAATATCTTGTATGACCGGATCTTGTAGGTCATCCTTGGTTGTGGGGGAATCACTTTTCTGTCTTTTAGGGGATCTGCTGGTTGAACTTAAGCGCAGGTCCTTACGTTACCTTTTCTTGGAAGCCATACTTTGACAGGATATCTTCAAAATTCAGTTAATAGTGAGTATGCAATCAGAAAGTTGTGTCTTATTTTGTAGTGACGAAAGTCATATAAGCCAGCCGTCTAGTAGCTTGTTATGAAATTATGGTCATAAACTTGCACAGAATATCTGCTCTGAAATTCAGTCAATTATGAGGAAACCACAAAAACAGTGCACCCTATTATTGAGAGAACAGCTCTATATAAGCTAGCAACTCAATAGTTTGTTGTGAAATTGTGATAAAACACTTGCGCAAAAATATATACCCAGAATTAAGACAGTAGCAAGAAAGCCACATAAACAGTGCACCCTGTTGATGAATAAAAAGGACCATATATCCCACAGCTCAAACACCTGTTGATAAATTGTGGTAGTAAACTAACACAGATATTCTGCCCCGAGATTTAATCAATGGTGGGGAAGCCACATAAATACTGTGCCTTATTACTGAGTGGATAGCTCCATATAAACCATAGCCTAATAGCTTGTTCCAGAATTGTCATAATAAATGTGCCCAGAATGCAAACCAGCCACTAGATACCTTGTTGGGAAAAGCATCAGCATCTTAAATTCTTAATTTCCATTGACATTCCATACAGCCATGTGTCAAAAGTACCTTTTCTTTTAAAGCTGTGCTATAAAGCATGTTGACTTGACTTTGTTGTGGAGAAACCGCGCTTCCATACACACAGCGGTATGTCTCCTTCACGTCAGCAGCATCAGCTGACAGGAACCGTCGCTTTGTGCATTACGCGACCTCGCTGCTGCAGGCCGCGCCTACAATTTTATCCGACTCCCTCAGCCTCACCTTCTAGGCGGGATTCAGGCGCAGCAAAATGAGACACCTCTCTCATGATCGCCCAAGGAAGTGCAGGCAAGTTTTTGTGCAATGTTTTACTTCATTATAAAAGGTAATATAATAATATATATGCTCACGGGAGCACCGGACTAAGCAGCCATCAGTGCCTGCACTTAGCCACGCCCCTTCTCAGTTGTTTTTATTTCCTCTTATAAGTCTCCTTAGCACCGAAGGGCAATTCATTGCACTATCTTCGCTTCCGTCACATTTGGGAGTTTCAGATGAAGTGTTTCTGGTAATAACACTTTTAAGAGCCTTACAGGTGTGCGCATACCCTGGTGGAAGGTTTAAAATCAAAATGTGTTGCTATTTTAAAAGTCTTTTTGAAAAGAAGTGTAAAACGATGAATACCCAATTATTCTTCCTTACTATCAACCCTAACCCCCTCCCCTTAGCTTTCTCCAAAAATGTTGGTATGTGTTGTAAGGGATTTCAATCAGGCACACAGCAGTATGTCTCCTTCACGTCAGCAGCATCAGCTGACAGGAACCGTCGCTTTGTGCATTACGCGACCTCGCTGCTGCAGGCCGCGCCTACAATTTTATCCGACTCCCTCAGCCTCACCTTCTAGGCGGGATTCAGGCGCAGCAAAATGAGACACCTCTCTCATGTTCGCCCAAGGAAGTGCAGGCAAGTTTTTGTGCAATGTTTTACTTCATTATAAAAGGTAATAAAATAATATATATGCTCGCGGGAGCACCGGACTAAGCAGCCATCAGTGCCTGCACTTAGCCATGCCCCTTCTCAGTTGTTTTTATTTCCTCTTATAAGTCTCCTTAGCACCGAAGGGCAATTCATTACACTATCTTCGCTTCAGTCACATTTGGGAGTTTCAGATGAAGTGTTTCTGGTAATAACACTTTTAAGAGCCTTACAGGGGGGCGCACACCCTGGTGGAAGGTTTAAAATCAAAATGTGTTGCTATTTTAAAAGTCTTTTTGAAAAGAAGTGTAAACCGATACAGACCCAATTATTCTTCCTTACTGTCAACCCTACCCCCCTTAGCTTTCTCCAAAAATGTTGGTATGTGTTGTAAGGGATTTCAATCAGGCACACAGGGGTATGTCTCCTTCACGTCAGCAGCATCAGCTGACAGGAACCGTCGCTTTGTGCATTGCATTACGCGACCTCGCTGCTGCAGGCTGCGCCTACAATTTTATCCGACTCCCTCAGCCTCACCTTCTAGGCAGGATTCAGGCGCAGCAAAATGAGACACCTCTCTCATGTTCGCCCAAGGAAGTGCAGGCAAGTTTTTGTGCAATGTTTTACTTCATTATAAAAGGTAATATAATAATATATATGCTCGCGGGAGCACCGGACTAAGCAGCCATCAGTGCCACGCCCCTTCTCAGTTGTTTTTATTTCCTCTTATAAGTCTCCTTAGCACCGAAGGGCAATTCATTACACTATCTTCGCTTCAGTCACATTTGGGAGTTTCAGATGAAGTGTTTCTGGTAATAACACTTTTAAGAGCCTTACAGGGGGGCGCACACCCTTGTGGAAGGTTTAAAATCAAAATGTGTTGCTATTTTAAAAGTATTTTTGAAAAGAAGTGTAAACCGATACAGACCCAATTATTCTTCCTTACTGTCAACCCTACCCCCCTTAGCTTTCTCCAAAAATGTTGGTATGTGTTGTAAGGGATTTCAATCAGGCACACAGCAGTATGTCTCCTTCACGTCAGCAGCATCAGCTGACAGGAACCGTGGCTTTGTGCATTGCATTACGCGACCTCGCTGCTGCAGGCTGCGCCTACAATTTTATCCGACTCCCTCAGCCTCACCTTCTAGGCAGGATTCAGGCGCAGAAAAATGAGACACCTCTCTCATGTTCGCCCAAGGAAGTGCAGCCAAGTTTTTGTGCAATGTTTTACTTCATTATAAAAGGTAATATAATAATATATATGCTTGCGGGAGCACCGGACTAAGCAGCCATCAGTGCCTGCACTTAGCCACGCCCCTTCTCAGTTGTTTTTATTTCCTCTTATAAGTCTCCTTAGCACCGAAGGGCAATTCATTACACTATCTTCGCTTCAGCCACATTTGGGAGTTTCAGATGAAGTGTTTCTTGTAATAACACCTTTAAGAGCCTTACAGGGGGCGCACACCCTGGTGGAAGGTTTAAAATCAAAATGTGTTGCTATTTTAAAAGTCTTTTTTGAAAAGAAGTGTAAACCGATGCAGACCCAATTATTCTTCCTTACTGTCAACCCTACCCCCCTTAGCTTTCTCCAAAAATGTTGGTATGTGTTGTAAGGGATTTCAATCAGGCACACACCCAAGTCTCGCCCAGCATGTAGTGTGCAAATGAAATCCTTATTTATTCTTGTCTATAAGTTCAATATTCTGAATGATATACCACTGATATCACACCATTCTCAAAATACCCCCCCCACCCCCGGTCACACTGAACCAGAATTTAAAATCACAATACATTTTTAATAGGTAACACCCATCACCAAGGGGTGACAAGAACAATGAATAATATCTTTAATGCTCTGGGAAACAGGTAATGAACACAAAAAGATGCAGCACAGAAAAAAATACTTTTGGGTTGGTTTGGAACAGATAGCACTGTGGTTAGAGGTTCCCCCTCAACACCCCTCAACCCACCAATAGGCAATTTAAATAGATGTGAGGAGAGAGCAGGTACTCATGAATAATACAGATCAAACAGAATATCACTCCCACCTTCCCCCCTTAAACACAAGAGAAAAGCGGATTTGACTTTTCAACTGTCAGAATGGCTTTGAAACGGGCTAAGCGAAAACACTAAATGAGTCCAAAAATGCTTAAATTATTATAAATTTCTACGGGAGCCGCTTTGAACAGATGCAAGCAATCACAAGCAATGATTTAATCAAAAGAAAACAATTGGACTCTCAAAGGCAAAGTAGGAAATAATTTAAAGACAATTCACATGTGTAAAACTTTTGCAAAATGTAAAATCGCGGCAAAATATTACTATGCGCTTTTTGATTAAAACGGGTCAAAGACACTGTTCGTTTCTATCTTCAAAAATGAGGGAGTTATGGAGGTTTTAGTGAGAGGTGTTTTTCAGAAATAAAGACATGAATTTGGACAAGATCTTCAGTTTAAAACCAGAAAATATGGATTAGGCTTTTACTCAAGGCTAGAGCATGCAGGCTAGACACCCAGGTTGGGACGAAGTAAGATATGAGACTGATTCCTGATTTCAGTAACAGATCCCCATCGCTTCATCGGCGGAACCAGTCCAAACACTCGAAATGGGATTTATGGATAAGAGTTACACAAATAAAAATGACTATGGAATTGACGCTTTAGCAAACAGACAGAATAAGATAGCACTAAAGATTTTAACACTGTTACTGGTTATTAAAGTGAGGATAGTTCAGAGATTAGGGTGGGACAAGATAGGGCAAGGTATACAATAGTTCTCTAGCGTCCTGTTAATACTCACAATCCACTGGCATTTAAGATTTCTGGCCCATCAAGATTCTGGTCAATAGATCGGGTCTCTCAGGGAAGGACAGCACATCAGGCGCAGGACAGGATCAGCTAGGCCGGTCACCGGAACTGCACGGGATCTGCCCTTCTTGTTTCTGGATATTTCAGATCAGTGGGATGGCGAGTTCATCAGGCAAGCATTTATGGTAGCAAGCCAGCTGGTTTCAGGATGCTTCCCCACACCACAGCGCTTCACTGGGTTGTAATGATTAGTTGAGGATTCATTGAGACTTGAAGCCTAGCTGCAATGGTTCAGCTACTGCTTGGCCTGGTCATTGGCATCTGGATCTAGAAGGATGTTGAAAGCTGGATGTTGAATGCTGGGTCAGAGAGCTTCGCTGGAAACAGAAAAGAGAGTGTGTATGTGTTGTTAGATGTCCCTATTCATCATGTCAAAATGACAGCACAAAAGTGGGTGTATGGGCCGGCTTAACTAAACCCGCCCCTGTGAACTGGGATTGGATCAGTGCCTCATTAACGCCTTGCATCCAAGTGATTGGATCAAAGACAGATGATGTCAAGTTTATGGTTTGGTTTTTACAATCCTTAGAAACCTCCCCTAGCTACTGGTATCAAAATCTAATTTTGTCCTAAATACATATTTATACATGTGTAACCTCTATGAAAATCACATACAAGGATTACATATTTTATGGAGTATCTGTTCATCAAAACCCCACAGTTGTGAGACCTTGTTTCACCTTTTTGAAACATTTTGTCCATTTCGCGTTGAAATCATTTTCCAAATGTTCTCCAAATTGCCACAAATATGCATGTTCACCCTAGGAATGTGTGTGCAACGTTTAACAATTCTAGCATAAATATAGTTCCCATAAAACCACATCTATTGCCATTCCTGTTCAGAATATACTACACAGTTCCACTACGTTTTGAAATGTAGGGCCAAAAATTAGAGTAACAAATCTGCCCGTTTTATATTTTTCCCCACTTCTGATAGCAGGTTATAAGTCTCTAAAAATGTTCATTACATATTCTCAGCAGCAAATGGTCAGCCTTTTGTCTGTCTCTGGAGACAAGGAGTAGCCTCCACCTTTGGGATTTCCTTCGGCAAGCCTAGTTTACAACCTTTTCACACGTCCATTTCCTGGCCTGGAGAATCTGCCATTGTTCAGTCCTTGGTAGTAGACACAAGTCTGGCCTACCCCACAATTATCATGTGTCAGTGAGCATCTGCTGAGAGGAAGGCCCTCCTCTTGGGTGGAAACCTGTTTTTAAACTTCTTGCAGGCCCAGCCTAAGTTAATTTTTAATTTCTTGACTGGAAATCCAGCATAAAACAAACTTGTTGCACCAGATGACATGGATAAATTACATTCTTAGATTTAAACCAGTGGGATCAACAAACAAAGTTTAATCAGGAAAGTCCAATTGACAGGGGCTGTCACTCACAGGTAGCCCAGTGTGTCTGCACACAGATTTTTGACAGGAATTGTTATTCACAGACAATCCAGTTTTGGTGAGAAAATGTTTTGCTCTTAACATTTCAGGACCTTGTAAATTCACAGTGCTTCATTAGATTAAATTAATTTTAGCGCCAAGCAAGATTTTGAGTTTTGGAAAGTGTTATGTACAGGAATTTTGAAGTTTCAGCAGCAAAGTAAATTTCATTTACAGGCACATTTTGGAGTTTCACTTGCAAAGAGCTGCTGCTCCCCCTGCACTCTATGTTTACTTGTCATGGAGCCCACTGGAACTTTTTCTGCAGCTTGTGCTCTCTTCCACCACACATGCACCCTGGATAGCAGATTGGGCAGCCATCTTTTTTTGTGTTGAAACCACGGTTTTGGAGGTTTTGGCGTGTGCAAGGGTTTTGCCGCCATTTTTCTGTTTCTCGCACCATAGACAGCAGATTGAGGCCGCATGGTATAGCAGAGCGGGTTAATACATCACACAAATTGCCCCTCCCGACTTCGTTTTGACTTCCAGTCGAGGCGGAGTCGGGTAAGTGGGATGTTCTTTGTGTGGAGAAATTCAATTGCTTCTCCCATCAGCGATAGAGGCGACACGCTCTCCTTGCCGGTTCAGGTTGGGATGGGACGATACTCCGGATTCCTTGGGTTTTTCCTTCCAGTCCCCGAGTGGTCCTCCTTGCTGATTCTTGGAATTTTAGTGCCAATACTAGAAAACACAACATAACACAGTTATGAACATTTTCCCACTAATGTGCCCACACATCTTCGGGGGATCTCAGCAGTGGTAAGACACTTTCATTCCCTAACAATTAGCAATATTCTCTTATTCAGTGATATTTTACCAATTTTCTCAGGTGTTCTCAATGAATATTTAATAAGATTTCTAGCTGTCTGGATTTTCCCCCTCTGGGTATCTGGTAAACTCTTCTATCTGCCGCAAAGTGTGCCTGCGGTGGCAACTCATTAGCTGGTTTATGTGGACCCATTTGTCTTCCTCCTCTGTCAAACTGCCCTCGGGATGCAGATTCTGTAGGCGACTGGTGAGATTCTGTCCACAACTTCAAAAGGACCCCGCCAACGTGGTAGGAATTTGCGCTCTTTGGCTTGGTTCCTTTGGAAATAGTACAAGAAGACCCGGTCTCCTACTTGATATTCCTTGTTAGTTGTCTTAAGGTCATAGTGGGTCTCCATACTGTCTGAAGATCTTTCTAGATTCCGCTGAGAATACGCAAAAGCATGTTGAAGGTGTTTTCTAAGATTCACAACATACTCATGAAATGTGGAGGCATTTATCAAGGTCTTCTCTTGGGTTCTATAGAGCAGATGCTGGGGTAGCACCATCCTTCATCCAGTCATCAGCTCAAATGGAGACATTTTATTTGCAGATGAAGGGGTAGATCTGATGGCCATCAGGACAAGGGGTAATTGAATGTCCCAACTTGGCCCAGAATCTTCCACAAACGTTTTTAATATGCTCACAATAGTTTTGTTGTACCTCTCAACTCCACCACTAGAGGACACAGTATGCAATGTGTAGTTTCCTTTTTACCCCAAGTATCTCCCACATCTTTGCCATCACTTCGCTAGTGAAGTGACTACCTCGGTCTGACTCAATCCTTTTGGGTAGTCCAAAAAAACGAGAAGATGTGATTGGTCATCAGGGCAGCTGCTGTTTCTGCCTTGCAATTTGGGGCCGGGAGACATTCCACCCATTTAGTAAACAAGCATTTTACAGTCAACATGTACTTGTTCACCCTAGAGGAGCGAATCACAGGCCCGATAAAGTCGACTTGCAAATCTGACCAAGGCAGTGTCATCCCCCTGTTTTGCAGGGGAGCACGGTGTGTGAGTGATGTTGGCTGAAATTGTGCACACACAAGACACCCCTTCAAGTATTGGTCGAGGTCCTGCACCATGTGTGGCCAATATGCAATCTCTTGCAAGATTTCTAATGTCATATGAAACCCCAGATGACTGGCTGTGGCCGCATCATGTGCGTGACTTAGCATCAGGCTTCGGAATGAGGTAGGGACCACCCATTGGTCATGACCAGATATGGATCTCCTCACCAACAAACTGTCTTGGATTTGGAACATTTTTGGACATTTCATCAACACTCTGAGGTCCTCTTTCCCAATGCAATTGATATCCGTCAGGGGAAAGTTCTCTGGGAACTCAATATGTTGATAAAACTTATCAATTATTGGATCCCCTTTTTGAGCCGTAATCAAATCAGCATCTGGGGTCTCCTTACTCCATTGGGCAGTTGAGAGTTCATTGGGAGCATCTGTCTGGGACTTAGTGATAGCAGTGACCTGGATTTCCCCCAACAGGGACATGATCTCAAGTAGATCCCCTTGGATGGCTCCAGTTTAGGCCAGCTGATCAGCTAAGTCATTTCCAGTTTTGTCTGGTCCCTCTACTTTAGAATGACCCTTAATCTTTTTCCAGTAGATGGTCATCCCATTCGAGGTGACCAGATCATAAATATTCGGTATTCATTTTCCATGTTTTAATGGTTTATTGTTAGCACATAGCATGCCTCTGGTTTTCCAATTAATTTAGGAGACATTGTACATCATTTTACAACACATTTACACCAAAGGTTACAAACATTGGTGGCGTAAACGTGAATATAGAAAAACATAGCAAAGTAGGTTACAAGGCAAGTGAAAGAGAGAGGGTAGAATGCTGTATACTCGTTCAATAAGATAATTTAAATAATTTAACAGTCAAATGAATACAAAGTAAGGTGGGCCATTAATACAGAAGTCTCTCTGAGGAAGTGCAGAGCTTTAGGCAGATGCTGAGTCCAGGTCCTGGAGCCAGCGTTTCATATGCCATTGAATAAGTGGAAAGAGGGTTCTGATGTAAGGGAGGCAGGGAGCGTATTCCATTACTTGGACGCAAGGACTGGGAAGATGGCACCCCCTGAATTATGCAGTTTAAATATCGGTACGGCTATTATGTGAGCTTGGCCCGCTCTGAGTGGTCTTGAGGAAGTATGTGGAGTAAGTAAATTGGTAAAATAGGCTGATGCAAGGTTGGCCCTGGCTTTATGTGTAAAAGCGAGGGTTTTAAGTGATATTCTGTGCTCAACGGGAAGCCAACGCAAGTTGCATCTGGTGTCCGAAATATGAGACTTCTTTGGGATATTCAGGGCTGCCCTGATGGCGTTATTTTGGGTTACTTGTAACTTGTTGACATCTTTGTGACTGGTCCCAAGGTAGAGGTAATTGCAGTAATCTATTTTGGACAGAACTAGCGTTCTAGCAAGAGTGATGCAATTAGGGGAAGTGATGAACGGTCTGCATGCAGTGATTAATTTACAAGTGTATGCAGATGATGCTACTACTGCATTAGTTTGTCTCGTGCAGGGTAAGGTGGCGTCAAAGTAGATACCGAGAGTTTTAGTGTTGTTAGAGACGGTGATGGTATTACCATCTATCGTGAAGGATTTGAAGGCAGTGTTCAGTTTGTTCAGTTTAGCATGAGTACCTAAGATTAGCAGCTCAGTTTTATTGTCGTTTAGACAAAGTCTGTGTAGCACCATCCAGGCTTGTATCACAGAGTAGATATCATTAATTGTTTTTCTGTCAGTTGTGTAGTCTCCAGTGATGGGAATGAGTATCTGGGTGTCGTCCGCATAATTCGTATATGTAACACCCAGATAGTCAAGGATATCGAAGAGGGGCTTCGTAAAGATGTTATAAAGTGTAGGTGAAACACAAGAACCTTGCGGGACCCCGTAGGGTACCAGAGAGGGTTCAGCGTAGTCAGTAGGAGAGTAGACCCTCATGGTTCTGTTCGCCAAGAAGGATCTAATCCATTCAGTAGCTGAGTCTGAGAAATGTGCTTCTGTTTTCAGATGGTTGCAGAGCGTTTAGTGGTTGACCAGATCAAACGCTGCTGACAGGTCAAGTAGTAGAAGGATGGCAAGTTTGCCATTGTCTTTTAATACTTGAATTTGTGTAGTGAGATCAATCAAGGCAGTTTCAGTACCGTGTCTTGGTCGGAAAACAGATTGCCTAAGGCCCAGTAAGTTGTTGGATTCAAGGTATGCTTGAATTTGCAAATAGGCAGCTCGGTCCAATATTTTTAGTAAGAAAGGCACCGTAGTGATGGGCCTGTAATTAGATGGGTTGGCTGGGTCAAGAGTAGGTTTTTTGATAAGAGGGATGACCCAGGCGTCTTTTAAGTTGTCTGGTACTACTCCAGTATTGAATGAGGCGTTGATAAAGTTAGTGATGAATGGCGCAAGTTCCGGTGCAGCTGCTTTGATGATAGGAGCAGGGCAGGAATCACCTTGGCAATTCGAAGGCTTAAGTTTCCTAATAATGTTTTCCACTTCCCAAGTTGACAGAGGTGAGAAACTAAATGGTTTGCAAGTGAACTTAGTGGAGGAAGTTGTAATAGGATGTTGTTTGTAATCTGGACCAGAAAGTAGCAAACATTTTTTAGCATTGATTTTGGATTGTACAAGGCTATTTTGTCCAGGAGAGCCTTCTGGATGTTAGTACACCATTGGGCATTAGTGACGCATTTGTCAGTGGGGGCGATAGGAGATTCCAATTCTTTTAAAATCTTAAACAGTTCTTTTGTATTTGATTCAGCTTGTGAAATACGTTTATTGTAGGTGTCTTTTTTAGCGAGTATGATGGCCTCTTTGTAGTTGGACGATGCTAAGGTCAGCTCAATCTTATTCGATGCTGAGGGGCACTTTTTTCAATGTGCTTCGGCAGTTCTATTTGATTTGCGCAGCACCCTTAGGTGCGGGGTGAACCAGGAGTTCAGGTCACGTTGAGGTTTGGGTTTCCGCAATTTTAAAGGGGCGATGGTATTTAGAGCTTTCAGTATGGACTGGTTATATATGTCCATGAGGTCTGTAGGGTCTGCAGTAAGTGTATTATTAAGGAGGGGGAGTATTAGCGGGAGGAGTTTATCAGTGGTTATGTCTTTCTTGTTCCTAGTGTAGGTGGCTGGGGCAATGATGGGAGTGGTACAGACAGTGGTGACTTTGATGGAAAAGGTTATTTTATGGCGATCAGACCAAATACATGGTTCATTGGCTAGAAGATCAATAGAGCAGTTAAGGTTAGTGAGCCAATCGAGAGTTCTACCTTTGTTGTGTGTAGGCTCATGAATGATGTGAGTGTGACCAAGATCAGAGAGTGTATTGACCAAATCAAGGGCATTATTATCCTTAGGGTCATTGAATCCTAGGTTAAAATCTCCAAGTAGGATACTTTGCGAGTTGGGTTTGACATTCGTGGATAAGAGAGACACAATGTCCTCTGAGAATGTGGAGAGTAGATCTAATCTACTGTGGCCAGTAGATTAGATGTCCTGTTGCTGTGTGGTTAGGTGATAAAGGTAGTTTGATGGACAGAGATTCGGCAGAGGGGGTTTGTAAGTCATGAATGACTCTGATGTCTAAAGTGTTTTTAAATATGAAGGCAAGGCCACCTCCTTTCGCCTGGCTGGTATTTCTGTCACATCTAATGATAGCATAATCGTTAGGGATGGCTAATGCCAAGGAAGGGCCAGAGGCAGCATTTAACCACGTGTCCGTGACCGCAAGAAGGACAAGCTTTTCAGAGGTTATGAAGTCGGTAATATCCAATGCATGTGCTGGGAGCGATCTAGCATCCACCAGGGCTGCCTTGATGGGAGTGTCACTTGAAGAGGATATCTGTGAAGGTGGGTGAGATTCAACAATGTGTCAGAGACCAGGTTAATGTCTGGTACATTAGAGGGATTGGCTAAAGTATTGAGGTGATGCTCATGGTTGTTTCTTTTGTGTGGGTGTGGCAAAGGAGTTTTCATACGCAGTCTAGTTCCTAGTCTTAGATTTCTGGCTAAGGTGCTCAGCTGATAGGAAGGTAGTATAGTTTGAACAGGGTGGTTGCTTATAATATTGTTGAGGGGTGTAGGTTTACTGTTATGTTCCTTAGGGTGTGATCTCCATTTTGGTGGGGTGACTCTAGAGCTCAATCTAAGGTTTCTGCTGGACTTAGGGCAGGGTTGATTGGGTGTAGGGTTGGTAGCAAAGTGCAGTAACCAAAGTGCAGGATCGTCCAGATAAGGGTTAGCACAAACCATGGTGTTGTTCCAACAAGTGTAAGTGGTTACAGCGGATGTATTGGGGGATAAAGGCTGACCAGTGTGTCGGTAAGACATACGTAGCCAGTGTGTCATGGATGAGTGCAGGAGGAGGAGAAGTGTAATAAGGCTTTACATGATGTTGTGAGCTAGAACGTGGGTGGGCTGGCAAGGCTGTTTCTGTGCAAGATTGGGTCGCAAAGTTCAAAATATGCTTTACAATTATCGCACTGAACAGGAAAGATACAGTCAATCTAGCGGGAGATGCATGTACATGCACGACTAGCCTATAATACACATATGGCGGGGCGAACAGTAGACAATATAACTGTAGTAATTACTAAGCAGGCGAAAACTGCACAGTTGAAAGATGGGTATGAGTGGATACCGTCACTGGGCAGACAAAGTGCAATGTAATGATGGCAGTGAGGAATAACAACAGTGAGATACGGTATTCTGAGAATAGGAAGGTGACAAGCAACTGCACATGATGATGCATATACATGAGCGCCAGATCAACCTGAGTAAAACTATACAGGCCTACAATACACGAAAGTCAGACAGTCATTAGAGGATAGTGCGAGGTAACTAAATTAACATTAGAAGAAAATTAGGTGGCGCTAGAAGAATGCTATAGTACATGCAAGATAAGGTGGATAGTATTACAGTGGCTGCATAGCTAGTTCGCGGTGCCAGGTAGCGTAACAAGGCAGTTTGTATTAGCACTTAACACATGAGCACAATAGTCTTGCAGGCACGAGAGGGGTAGGGGTAGCAATATACAGTCAGACCACAGATAATGCAGGTGGTGGATATTGTGGTAGGTGCTGCTTACTAAGAGTTAGGGGTCAAGTAGGAACTGGTCAGGTAGGCGATGACGGGCATAGGAACTGGCCCTGTGCACTGTTTACACTGGACAGGCACAGAACAGGTATAGTCCTAGTTGCATAGTCCTTTGTGCGTGGGATGGCTTACGCCTCACGGTTCGCCGTCGTAGTAAATAAAAAGCAGTACAGCAATCACACAGCTGCTTTAATCAGTGTGGAGGTCCCTCGAGAGCTAGAAGGCAGCTCGCACTGGTGGGGCGGCCATCTTTAGGTGGTGAAGTGCCGAATGAAGGACAATGGTGGCACAGCCTGCACGGCTTGAAAAGCGAAGGAAATGATTCTCATCCATGTAGTGGATGGGTAGAGTCCAGATCACATTCAGATCAGCAACGCATCGGTGCAAATATAATGTAGGTAAAGCCGTGTGGCTTACCTGCTGCACGGCATACTCCTGGCATGTTTCCAAAAGGTTCCATATTGTGGCGCTGCTCCTGCAGTGATAGGAGGGGCTCATACTCCTCAGGTGCTGGGGGCTGACTGTAGGACACAGGCACAGGACAGGTATAGTCCTTGTTGCGTAGTCCTTTGTGCGTAGGACAGCTCACGCCTCACGGTTCGCCGTCTTAGTAAATAAAAAGCTGTACAGCCAATTACACGGCTGCTTTAATCAGTGTGGAGGTCCCTCGAGAGCTAGAAGGCAGCTCGCACTGGTGGGGCGGCCATCTTTAGGTGGTGAAGTGCCGAATGAAGAACAATGGTGGCACAGCCTACACGGCTTGAAAAGCAAAGGAAATGATTCTCATCCAGGTAGTGGATGGGTAGAGTCCATATCACATTCAGAACAGCAACACATCGGTGTGAATATAATGTAGGTAAAGCCATGTGGCTTACCTGCTGCACGGCATACTCCGGGCATGTTTCCAAAAGGTTCCATATCATGGCGCTGCTCCTGCACTGGTAGGAGGGGCTCCTACTCCTCAGGTGCTGGGGGCGGACTCAATCTGAATCAGTGATTATGACCAGTTCATGGAGTTGGTGTTGGACAGCAGTGAGGATGGCTTGATGCACAGCCATCAGCTCTGCCACTTGACTACTACGGGGACCGATTTTATACCCAGCAGAGGGTTCTGGGGCATCATTCACCCATGCATTCCCCACGCTGGCCACAAGTTCCTTTTCCCCGTTGTTGTCAACATGGTAGGAGCACCCATCCACATAGATAGTGGGCATTCCCTCACACTTCTCTTCTTCATAGACTTTGGGGAATTAAGGTATGCCTCCATGTTGTCCTTGATATTAAGACTTTGATCCTCAAGACAGTTTTCTCTGGCACAAGCATGCAAGTCAGCCAGACCTTGCGCGAGGGGACATATCTGACCTCCACCGGAAAGCCTTGCATTGACAAAATCCAGGAAGTAATTCGAGAATTACTTACATTTCCTGCCTGGATTCTGCCACTTTGAAGATATTGCAGAGTCTGGTGTGGAGACTCCACTATGATGTGTTCCCCCTGGATAAACGGGTGGTAATTCTTCAATGCCCACACCGTTGCCAGGAGTGCCTTCTCACAGTCGTTGAATTTTTCCTCCACAGAGGATAAAGTCTTACTTGCATAGGAGATTACTTTATTGACCTTGTCATGCTTTTAGTGTAATACTGCAGACAAGCAAGTATTTGAGAACCATGTCTCCAAGAAGAACTCCTTGTTTTTGACAGAGTAAGCTAGGCAAGGCGCTTGTGAGAGGCTTCTTTTAAGTTTCACTGCCTCGGCTTGTTCTGGACCCCACTCCCACTTTACCCCCCCTTCAACAGATGGATCAGGGGTCTTGTGATCTCCGCGTAATCCTCAATTAACTTTCTACTGTAATTAGTCAGTCCAAGGAGGCTCCTTAGCTTCCGCAGAGTTGTGGGGTCTTTTAGTTTCTGGAGTGCTTCCACTTTCTTTTCCTGGGGACAGAGATCCTCAGGAGTTATCTCATGCCCCAAGAAGTTGACACAGGTCCTGCACCACTGTGCCTTTTGGAAAGAGAGTTTTGGTCCAGCAGCCCTCAACTGTGTCAGAACATAACGGATCTCCACTATGTGTTCCTCCACAGTTGAGCTTTTGATTAGAACATCATCTACATAGGCCAGGTTACCCCTTTCACCCAAGTCGGGCATGGCCTTGTGCAGAAAAATCTTAAATTCATTGCCAGAGTTGATGTATCTGAAGGGAGTCCGGGTCCAAGTGCACTGCTGCCCTCCAAAGGTAAAGGCCAGCTTGTATTGGTCCTCCCTACTGACAGGTACAGTCCAGTACCCATCGGTCAGGTCAATGGCAGTGTATACCTTTGACCCTTGGATCTGGGCCAGCTCTTGGTCAATGTAGGGAAGAGGCCATCGGGAAGTGTGGACCCGTTTGTTGAGCTCCTTTAGGTCAGCACAGAGTCTCCACTGGCCGTTTGGTTTCAAAATCCCCAGCACCGGATTATTGAAGGTGCTGTGGACTGTACAAACTATCAAACGGGACTCAAGGTTCTTAATTATTTCTGTAAGGGACTCCATTGATGCGAGAGGCAAGCAATATTGCTTCACAAACACTGGAGTCATGTCAGGGTCCATGGGAATTGTTGTTGTATGGATTTCGGTGCAACCACAGTCATATGAGTCCACGACAAAGAGATCTTGAAAATCTAAGAAAACTTGTTTCAACTTTTGCTTTTGCTCCACAGTCTCACAGGCATTAGCTAGGTTGATTCTCTCTTCAACCATCTGCCTGAAGCCCGGAAAGACTTCTGGTTTGGCTATCTCAGCGGCCTCCTCCAGTTGGGTGGAGAAGTCCCTGGTTAAAGTACTGACTTGGACTGATGGCTTCAGGTGGGTAAGGCAGTCCTGGTGGACTTGAAAGATCACCTCATCCCTCCTGAAGTCACAGATCACCTCTTCTTTACCATAAGGGCAGGAAGAGTACACCAGGAAATTCCCCCCATGCCGTGTGAAGATCCTGTCTGGCGTTGTGTCATTGTCGCTATCACTGTCAAAACAGTCATTGGGGATGGGTCCTACCAGTTCATTACCTAAATCTATGGAAAAATTTCGGTCATCAACCGCCATTCCAATAATGGTGCCTGCGCCCAGAGTGATACTCCTAAGGTCGCTGTTATCGCTGTTATCCACCACTATTGGAATGGTGTTGTGTTCGGTATTGACTACTGGTATTGGGTTTAACCCCAACCCTTGCTGTTGGAAATGGGCACTGAGGTGAACATATGCGTCAGGATTTTTCAGTTTCTGTCATCTTTTAATTTTTACTTTAAGTGAGAATTGTCAGGTCCGTTCTGGAAGGGTGACTTCCTCTCCATTCTGAATTTAAACTGCATATGGCAGCAATTGAGCTGACCAAAATGCTTTCTCTGAGTCATCAAAGTCCATGGGATTACCCACTAATCGGGACCAGGCTTTGAAGTTTATTAGGTCCAAACTAATGGCAAAGCGATTGAGAACGTCATTGCCTAAATAAAATGCAGCAAGGACATCTCGCAAGACCCAACAATTGTGGACTATGCTCTTGTTGCCTATGGAAATTTGGAGCATGCACCTGCTAGGCAGGAGATGTTTGGAATTGGGTGTTTCCAGGTCAATTTCCCATTTGTCTTTCAATTTAAATGTGGGAATGGCTGGATCTTTTGGGAGTTTTCGGAACATGGCCTCGCTGATTAAGGTTTTATCGTTGTTCACGCACACTCAGACGAGTCCTTCCCCCCATTTAACTGAATGGGGATGAACAACTGTTCTCCAATTTTCTGAATGACAGCCAAGTTTTGAGCTGATTTCTCATCATTTAGGACTATAGCAGTGGAATTTTCTGATTACGAATTTGGATAGAATTTCAGATTATTCCCTTCCAGTGTGGAATGCCACTTGAGAAAGGAAGGAAGGTTGATTTGCAGAAAGAGAGATGACTTCCCATCACCAATTTGTTGTCCTACTGCAATTACTGTCACATCAGGGATTTGGTTGTTTTGGAAATGGAATTCAATTTGGTCAGATTTTTGTTCAACCATGTGACATGTGCCATTTAAACTAACATGGTTGACACTATGGGCCTCATTACGAGTTGCCCAGTAAAACTGGGATCATTACCGGCAAGCCGGAATGAGCTGGGCTGTGCTCGTATGAACCCGCTAATAGCGGGTGATTACGAGTGCGCGAGCACGCACGTTACCCCATGCCGGTAGTGGCAAAACCGTCATGCCGGTAACGGGCCACCAACCCCCCTATACCGGCATTGCGGGTACCGCCCATTCCGTAACCGTGTCATAGCAACCATTAAACACTGGCACGGTAATACCGGCACGGTATTACCGTGGTCGCAAAAAAGGACCTGGAAATTACGTCATTGTGTCGGAACGGGAAATGAGCCGGCGGCCATCTTTAAAAACACAATCCATTGCCATCCTCCATAACCACCACTACACTCGTGTTGTTGTGTGCCACAACTGAAGCAGGATGTCGAAGGCCACCAGTAAATCCTCCCAAAGGAAGAGGAAGCAGCGTTTTTCTGATGCTGAACTGACTATGCTTGCTAACACCCTCGAACAGCATGCAGACACAATCAGGCGTACAGACCTCAAGCATGGGCACAAACCAAAAAAAAACCAGGTCTGGCAGGAGGTCGCTCAGAGGGTGTCGGCAGTGGGGAGCACCCCAAGGAGTGAACGTGACTGCCGGAAGCGCTGTGACGACCTCCGCCGCCGGGTCAGGAAGATCCTTTCTGAGAACAGGAGGGCCGCAATGGCGACAGGCGGTGGCCCACACTCCCCTGTGAAGCTCACCGCATGGGAGGAGACTGCAAGTGCATTCATTGACCCGGAATCCATAGAGGGAATAGGAGACCAGGAGTTTGGCGCTGCAACTACCACAGAGGAAGGTGAGTGAACCATCATATCCATGTATACCAAAACATGATGTGGCACAAGTGATGTGGAAGTTAGACGAGGCAAGGCAATGCATGTTCCAAGGCTACATCAACACAACCATAGAATAATGAGTGCCACACCCTGCACCACACACATGCTGAGTTAAAATCCCAATCCCAACAGAGGTGCAACATGCCCCAACCATGCCCATGGCACCCACCAAATACACCTCGCGCCTTGAAACACTTGTGTATAGGCACGTTGCAAATGCCTTATCATATCATATCATATCATTATCACAACAAACCAATGCTATGCCACCAGCCATGCATTGATTGCCAACATGTCCCCTCCGTACACCAAATGCCACACACCAGAAATGAAATGATGCCTGAATGTATGAACATATTACA
The DNA here is from genome assembly GCF_040938575.1 of Ambystoma mexicanum. Lineage (NCBI taxonomy): Eukaryota > Metazoa > Chordata > Amphibia > Caudata > Ambystomatidae > Ambystoma > Ambystoma mexicanum. Next base: position 1,002,692,131 of record NC_090931.1, on the reverse strand, counting down.
CGGCAATACATCATAGCTGCCATTTGACTACATCACTGATGACCTGCATCTCTTATATCTCGCAGGCACCAATGAGGAAGGTGGAACACAGGACAGGGGTGCGAGTACATCCAGTGCACGCAAAGGGACCAGGGCCACTGCCACCCCCCCCGTCGAAGGAAATGCTTGCAGCAACACCCAGTGTGCCACGCAAGGCATCAACCCTGCAGGGGGCACCTGCAGCGACAGAACCACAGCAGGCATCCACAACAGTGGGAGCCGTTCCGCCAGCCACCACAGACGTTGTGTCCACAGAGGTGGATGATGAGGCTGGGTGCCAGCCCCCACCCACCTGCAGAGTCTGAGAGCCTGGACGATCCGTGTCTCCATGACTGAGACCTTGGAGAATCAGACATTGGGATCTTCCAGGAGGACAGTGCCCAGGACGAGGAGCCCACGCAGGTGCCTTCCACCACCCTGCCAGCCACCACCCTGCCAGCCACCAGTACCTCCTGCGGCCGACACCTCCTTCGAGGCTCGCCTGGCAAGGGTAGAGGCCCGCCAAAAGTCAATGCTGCAAATCATGCATCGACAGGTAGACGCTGGGAATGAGGCCATGAGGGCCATAGCCACGGCCATTGCAGCCAATACAGCTGCCGTGGAGGCATCTACGTGTGAATTCAGCGAGTGCATGGGGTCACTGACACAGGCCCTTCTTGGCAACATCCCGCAAATGCAGCGTCAACACCTCGGCCCAGCCATGGGACTGACAATAGACACCTCGACTACAAGAATCCCTTCCACCTCGGTGCAATCGAACCCTGTGCGGTTAACGCGCAGGAGCGCACGTTGCTCGGCCATGGCATCCCCAGACCCAAAAGTCTCGAGGAAATAATTGTTTGGGCAATGACAATGTGAAGAACTACATTGGTGAAGGGAACACTGTTTGTTGCACACATGGGGACATTTGGGATCTGTGGGGTGGGTGAGGGAGTTTGTTGGGGTATTTTCTGGGGCTTGTGGAGTGGGTGAGGGAGTTTGTTGGGGTATTTTCTGGGGTTTGTGGGGTGGGTGAGGGAGTTTGTTTGGGGGATCTGGGAGGGGGGAGTGGGCACATTTCTGCAGTTTTGAATAATACACAAATTGTGCAAAAAATAAATCCATGGCTGGACATTGTTATTTCTCGTGTGCATCCATTTAATCTGTTACGGTGTTCAGTGCCCAACTCCCAACATTCCCTTTGTGCATGTTCACATTGGCCCAGTGTCTGACTGACACAAGTCTTACATAGTCCCTGTGTTTCAGAAGTATACTTGAATTCGTGCTTGCCGTACGGCAGGGCCATCCCGTGCATCACGTACTGGCAGTGGGGCTACTTCACCTCCGTCTCAGTCCTCATCATCCTCACCCGGCCCATGCACGTCAATGTCAGGTGACAATGGTACATTTCTCCGGACGCACATGTCGTGCAGCATGACACAGGCCATGGCGATCTTTGTCACCTTCTCAGGCCTATAATGGAGTGCCCCACCAGACCTGCTGAGGCAGAGGAACCGCCACTTCGACAGGCCAAAGGTCTGCTCAATGACAACATGGGTACGGGTGTGCACACGATTGTACTCCTCCTCATGGCCATTCTGCGGGTTAGGCACAGGGGTGTGTAGCCACGGCCTCAAGGGATATCCTCCATCACCAGCAAGCAGATTCAAATAGGTGTGTGTCACTCTGAACTCCCGTAACTCAGGGAGCACAGTCATGCCGCCAGCTATTTGGTGTGGCCATGCGCATGTCCCTGTTAGCATGAAAATCTGTACTGTCATGAGGTGTGGTAGTCTGGTTGGCATTCAATAGATGATGCAGGGTGTAATCATGCATGCTGAGGCAGATATGCTGTGGTAGTACAACAATGTTTTGACTCAAATTCATGCTGATCATTATTTACTATGCATGGTTACACTGCCCACATAGCCACACTTGCCGTCCTGTTCATTCATGCATTGCTTGCCATCACCATGGTGGCCTGGTTGTGCCTCTTACTTGTTCTCATTGATATGCAGTATTTGTGATCTGTGGCCCAGTGAAGTGTCATGTACCATTTGACTGGTTCAGGTCAGGAGTGTTTGGCTCTGCATGCATTCTCCAATCACCGGCTATTCCGAGCCAGGTGCAGTATTGCCCCCCCCCTCCCCTCATGCATCCCCACACATCAGTCCCCCAAAGCACTGCCATGGGACGGTTGTGCAGCCAGGCACATGGTCCGGCATGTCGCTCGTGTTTGATGGGGTACCGTGGATTTACGCAGTAACATGGCATCATGTGTTGATCCAGGAAATCGGCCGCAGCAATGGGTGATGATCTTCCTGGAGTCACATACCATTTGCACATTGATGGAGTGGTGTTGTTTGCGATTGCGGTACACGGCCTCTATGGCATGGGGGACTATCAATTCCACATGGGTGCAGTCGATGGCACCGACACAATTGGGCATGCCTGCCAGTGCCTGGGAGCCTACTTTGGTTTCGGCTATCTCCTGGGCAGTCCGTGGTAGGGATATGTGGGTTCTTGCGTGCTTCAGGAGGGCATGCGTGAAAATAGTGGTTGTGAAATGCCATGCAGCTGGCCCACTGTGTGTTGGTAGGTGCCTGTGGCCAGGAAGTGTGGCACAGACACCACCTTTAGTAGTGGGGGGATGATAGTGCATATTTGTATGTGGCTGGCAATGTCGTTCTGTATCATGTGCACTATGGTGGTGATGGTGTCACGGTCCAACCGGTACAGGGTGTGGATCTGCTCAGGGGTAGAGTTCAATGGGCTGGGTCTGGTGCGATGTACTGCTGGCTGCCTACGATGCTCTGGTGGCTGCGCTGGTGGTAATGGATGGACCTGTCCCAACCTCCTTCTCCTCCAGTGTCTCCTCTGTGCTGCCTGTTCTTGCAGCTGTTGTTGTTGTTGTTGCAGTTGTTGCTGTAGTTGTATCAGTATAGGCAGGTCCTCCTGCGCCATGTTTGCAAATGCTAGTGGTGGCAGTTTGGTGTAGGAAGGGGTGTGGTGTTTAGTTGTGCTCCTTTTGTACTGGGCAACTCTGCATTGCCTACACCGGGAGAGGGAGGGTTGTGGTGTGTGGGTGTGCTCAGTTCATACTGGCACAGCCTCCTTTGACTCCACCTGTGGGGATTGTATGCACCTGTGGCAGCTGCCTTGTATCTTGCTTGCTGTTTGTGGGTGGTCTGGGATGCCTGTATGGCCGGCATCGTGCAGGCCGTGATTACCGGCTTTGTGATGCCGGTATTTGCATGTATGCGTGGGTTAGAATTACCCCCTATTACCGGCATGCCGGTATTTGCTCCCTGAAGGTGCGCGTGTACGTGCCTATGCCGCTATTAGCGGCACCGTTGTTTGGTATGCCGCTAATACCGGGTTTGCAGGTCGGAATGCTACGGAACGGTAAATGATGCCGGTATGTAAATACCGGCATAGTTTTTCCCTTACCGGCATACCTCGTAATGAGGCCCAATGTTTTAATTTTATTGGTTGGTTAGTCTGGGTCCAGAGGACCTTGTTTACACAATCTATGAGGGGAGACGATCTACGCAGGATGTCATTCCCTAGTAAACAGTGTGTGCCTTCTGGAGTCACAACTATGACCGGGTGCTTCACCTTGTGTCACTCAATTTTAATGTCTAAATCCGCAGTCCCCTCGACAGGAATTTCTTTCCCATCGAAGTTCTGAAGTTGTGCAGGAAGAGGGGTGAGAGGGATTTGGTATCCCTCCCCCCTTCCTGAATTCAGCTGATCAAAGGTCCTTTTTGACAGAAGGGTGGCTTGGGATCCAGTGTCCACCAGTGCCAAAAATGTACATTGCCCCTGTATTTGGACGAGGGCATAAAATCTTCCCTCCTTTTCCTCAAGGGGGGAAAGATAATGCACATTTTAGGCCAATTGGTGGGTTAATTTCTTTGATTTGGATTCTGACAGAGGGGTAATTTGGGCAGGATTTAGTTTGGGATCTTGGGAACCTGTAAGAAAAAGGTGACAGTTGGATATTGGAGGAGTTTTGGACTTCCCTGGTTCTGATTCTGGGCTGCCCCCCTTTTTGGAGGCGGTCACCAGAATTGGTTTGGTCCAAGTGATTTTCCTGCTGGTCATTCTGGGGTTCAATGATGGGCGGTTTTAACTCAGTCCCCACATCTACCCAGTCTGGATTAGGATCTCTTGGGACCCATTTTTCTTTGGGAGGAGCTCCTTTATTTCTCTTACCCGCCCTCTGTTCCTTAGGTTGCAGCCTTTCGGGGGCAGGAGATTCTGGTTCTGGTTCCTGGTTTTCCAGGGGTTTTTCACAAGTGCGGAAGGAAGCTTCCTCTAAGACTTTACACCCCACTTCCCCCGTGCCTCCTCCTTGGGAACCGGTGGGTTGTCTTGGTTCTCTCCTCGTCATTGCAATGGAGTACCAGACTCTTGATTTGAGGGGTTCTGGGATATCATGTTCATCTGAGGGTTCTGCTGAGCCCTCAACATGCGACCCAGATCCTGTGACAAGTTCTGGACCTGGCGCTCCAGTTGGGACACCTTCTCTGGCTGGTACGGGGTTCTCTGGTCCATCCTAGGTTGATCATGGGAAGGGTAACTGTCCCTTCTCCCATAATACCCTTGGTTGGGATAGTTCTGGTACCCCTCCACCCTGGCCTTCCCTCTCCCGCATTGGGCTGTCTGGGCTCAGGAAAGTAGGGCAAGAAAGAAGGGTTGTTTTGGGGGTTGATGTTTGGTGGGTACCAGGGAAAGAAACTCAATCCGGCATTTGGGGGATTACTGCCCTACTGGGGAAAGTTAGGAGGGAGGTTTCCTGTGTTGGCAGCTGCCTGGTTGGATTCCCCCTCCCCCAGGATGGGTCTGCTGCCCTTGTAACGTGGGCTGATATAGTCAGGAGAGTTAGGGGCCCCATTTGTGGGGTTAACTCCCTGACTACCTGTTTGGTATTGACCCCAGGGCCTTCTGGGTCTTTGGTTAAGAGGATTTTGCACAGGAATATTTTTAGGCCCCCCCATCTCCAGATCTAAAACGGGGGTAACCTTCACCTCCGCCACATTAGTAGTAGCAGGGGTGTTGGTTGGTTTGGGGTTTTTATTGGTACTTTTATTTTCTACTGGTTTCTGCACTTCATAAATACAAGTTGCCTGTTCAATGACCCAGTCTAGTGATCTCTTCTCATGAAAGTCCCTCACCAGCTGGGTCATGATTTATTTAGGGAGAGCATGAAAGAAGGTTTTAATGAACTCCCTACTGTCTGTGCACACCCTCCTGGTGGTCTGCGCAAAGGCACTCTTTAACGCTTCTACAAATTCTTGTGGGGCCTGGTCTTCCCCACATTGCAGATTGTAGGCGGCCTTGTGGGCCTCTTGAGGGTTTTTATGTATGGAGAAATGCTTTAAGATGGCCACCCTATGGGTGGACCATCTTGAGTGGTTCTGATCCTCCAGCCACGCAAAGAAGCTGGAGTATTCAGGGGAAAATGTCCACTTGACATATTGACTGCAACTTTGGCTATCCCTCAGGTGGAAAGTATCCATCAGAGATGCTCCCAAACTGAATATTTGGCATTTTTATGATAAGGAGTTATGACGCTCCTAATGGCCTTGATTTGCTTCAGAGGATCTTTCAGTAGGGTCCTCTTAATTTTGTTGGCCTTTTTCATCTTAGTCACCCTTGTCCACTCATCCTCTGACTCAGAGGCACCGCTACAGGAGGTGGCTGTCTGATCCTCTAGGCTCTCCCTGATTCTGCGAGCTTGGGAATGGCTTGCAGAATGTGGGGCTTAGTCTCTTGAGAACTGTGGTGCTCAGAAGAGTCTTCTGACTCTCCCTTGCTCCCAGGATTGGCTGAGTACCCCCCCCCCAACTGCCCTAGCTGGGAAGAGGTTTTTAAGATACTCTTGGTGGGTCTCGTTTCATGGAGTTCCCCACCAAATTTGACAGACTGATCCCTTGGTAGGCGATATTTTTGAGGAGCCAATTCTCTGATTCTCCCCTCACTGGAGTTGTCCTGATCAGAGAGGCTAGCCCTAACATTTGGGAATCTATACAGCGATGGCCGCCCATCCATTTCTGGGAGGCGCTGATCTGTCAGTCCCATATTTCCCATTGTGCTGAAGTATACCATCCCCGTGGCCCTTGGTTCATATGAGCCAGTGGACATGAGGGTGGCAGAGTCCATGGAACTGAAGGGATTAAAGTCCCTGATGACAGGGGGGGGTCCTGAGGTTGCGCTCTGGGGTTTCTCTGTCCCTTCATATCTCATCTCATTCAGCCCCTATTCCCTGATGACATGCCAAAATCTGACCTTTTTGCTTCTCTATTTAGGCCTTACTGGTCTCAATGATTTGCTCCTGCACGGTTATCTGTTTGTGGAGCCTGCCATTCTTCTCACAGAGAGCCTATTGGTCTCTCTGTGCTTCCTGACTGGATTGGAAATACTGGGTCAATTTTTGCTGCAGGAGACTCACCTCCTGGTTTGGTCCTTATTGGCCTGAGTGTTCTTTGCCAGAGCATCCTCCACCCGCCTGGTGTGCTCTAGTAGCTTTTCATAATCCGTTTTAATTTCACTTAACTCCTGAAGGGCCAGCTTTCTTTCCTCTAACTTAGTTTTTAATTGGCTGACTTCCTGGCCTACGGCGTCCCTCTCCTGACTTAGAGTGCCCCTCTGTGCAGCCAGGTCATCCCTCTGTTTTTTTAATGCACTAGATTTCTGGCGCTCCTCATCAAATTCCTCTTGAGGGTGGATGTCTTTAATAATTCATTTATTATTTTCCTCTTTCAAGGATTCTAGGTGGTTTTGTAGGGTGACTACCTGCTCTGCGCAAGCTCTGTTAAAGGTTAATTGCTGCTCCAACTACTGTTGACTCTGTTGTAAAGAGTCAACACTTTCCTGACACTCTTTTTGCAGTGTCTCTACCTGGGTATCTTGTTCTGCATTCTTTTGCAGTGAGATAGCCAGATCTTCTTTTAGTTTGGTGATATACTGCCTAGCCTCTGTTTCTGATTCTTGGCTATCTTGGAACCTTTGCTCTGCAGAGTGCAGATTGGCCTCTTTGTCAAATCTTTATTGTCTGCATGCTTTTCCTGTATGATTCCTATGTGAAGGTACAGGTAGGTTGCTATTTTTGCAATTTTGCACTGTTCCTCTTTTATTTTTGGGGCCATGTACAGCTTGCTAAGCACTTGATGTAATGGACCCTTGTCCTGCCAGGTATCAAGGTCGATTGCAGTGACTTGTTGTTTTATTTCCTGCAGCCATACCTGTTCATCCTGTCCTGGCCACTCACCCCTAACAAACAGTTTGTGCAGGAAGTGTTCTCCAGCAATATTAATTTCCACTGGTGTTGCCATCTCAGAAATATTAATTTCCTTCTGACTTATCTCAGAGTTAATTTACTTTTGCAAACAGGCCCAATTCTTTGAGTATTTCTTTGGAGGAGTGATTGTACAGTGTAGTACAGTATGCCAACCCAAAAAGGGGTATGTACCATGTAGGCTAGTATGCTGTGTTAGACTGTCACGAGTGGTAGGTCAAATTCAGGATCCCAGACAAGAGCCCGCAAGCTGTAAGGGATTTGAATCAGGCACAAACCCAAGTCTCGTCCAGCATGTAGTGCGAAAATGAAACCCTCATTTATTTTTGTCTATAAGTTCAATATTCTGAATGATATGCCACTCGTATCACACCCTTATCAAAATACCACCCCCCCCCACCGGTCACACTGAACCAAGAATCAGACTAGTTTGTTATGGTAAATATTTATTAACTTAGAATTATTTAAAATCACAATATATTTTTAATAGGTAACAACCATCACCAAGGGGTGACAAGAACAATGAATAATATCTTTAATGCACTGGGAATCCAGTGATGAACACAAAAAGAATGCATTGCAGAAAATAATACTTTTGGATTGGTTTGGAACAGATAGCACTGTGGTTAGAAGTTCCCCCTGCAACACCCCTCAACTCACCAATAGGCAATTTAAATAGATGTAAGGAGAGAGCAGGTACTCATGAATAATACAGATCAAACAGAATATCACTCCCACCTTCCCCCCTTAAACACAAGAGAAAAACGGATTTGACTTTTCAACTGTCAGAATAGCTTTGAAACTGGCTAAGTAAAAACACTAATTGAGTCCAAAAATGCTTAAATTATTATGCATTTCTATGGGAGCCGCTTTGAACAGATGCAAGCAATCACAAGCAATGATTTAATCAAAAGAAAACAATTGGACTCTCAAAGGCAAAGTGGGAAATCATTCAAAGACAATTCACACGTGTAAATCTTTTGCAAAATGTAAATTCGCGGCAAACTTTACTATACGATTTTTGATAAAAAACGGGTCAAAGACACTGTTTGGGCTGTGGAGATAGCGAAGAATGTTAGGTATCAGTGGGAATTGAAATTTTGTTTCTATCTTCAAGACTGAGGGAGTTATGGAGGTTTTAGTGAGAGGTGTTTTTTCAGAAAATAAAGACACACATTTGGACAAGAACTTCGGTTTAAAACCAGATTATATGGATTAGGCTTTTACTCAAGGCTAGAGCATGCAGGCTAGACAACCAGGTTGGTATAAAGTAATCTCTGAGACTTAATCATGACTTCAGTAACAGATCCCCAGTGCCTTCCCTGGTGGAACCAGTCCAAACACTCTAAGTGGGTTTTATGGATAAGAGTTACACAAACAAAAATGACTATGGAATTGACGCTTTAGCAAACAGACAGAATAAGATAGCACTAAAGATTTTGACACTGTTACTGGTTATGAAAGTGAGGATAGTTCAGAGATTAGGGTGGGAAAAGATAGGGAAAGGTATGCAATAGTTCTCTAGCATCCTATTAATACTCACAAGCCACTGGTATTTAAGATTTTGGCCCGTCAAGATTCTGGTCAATGGATCAGGTCTATCAGGGAAGGACAGCACATCAGGCGCGGGACAGGGTCAGCTAGGCAGTTCGCCGGAATTGCACGGGATCTGCCCTTCTTGTTTCTGGATATTTCAGATAAGCGGGATGGTAAGTTCATCAGGCAAGCATTTATGGTAGCAAGCCAGCTGGTTTCAGGATGCTTCCCCACACCACAGTGCTCCACTGGGTTGTGAGGATTAGTTGAGGATTAATTGAGGTTTGAGGCCTAGCTGCAATGGTTTAGCTACTGCTTGGCCTGGTCATTTGCATCTGGATCTAGAAGGATGTTGAAAGCTGGATGTTGAATGCTGGATCAGAGTGCTTCACTGGAATCAGAAGAGAGAGCGTGTATGTGTTGTCAGATGTCCCTATTTATCATGTCAAAATTACATCACAAAAGTGGGTGTATGGGCCGGCTTAACTAAACTCACCCCTGTGAACTGGGATTGGGTCAGAGCCTCATCTCCGCCTTGCATCCGAGTGATTGGATCAAAGACAGATGATGTCAAGTTCATGGTTTGGTTTTTACAATCCTTAGAAACCTCCCCTAGCCAGTAGTACCAAACTCATATTGTGTCCTAAATACATATTTAAACATGTGTAACCTCTATGAAAATCAAATACAAGGATTACATTTTTTATGGAGCATCTGTTCATCAAAATCCCACAGCTGTGAGATCTTGTTTCACCTTTTTGAAACATTTTGTCCATTTCGCGTTGAAATCATTTTCCAAATGTTCTCCAAATTGCCACAAATATGCATGTTCACCCTAGGAATGTGTGTGCAACGTTTAACAATTCTAGCATAAATATAGTTCCCATAAAACCACATCTATTGCCATTCCTGTTCAGAATATACTACACAGTTCCGCCATTTTTTGAAATATAGGGCCAAAAATTAGAGTAACAAATCTGCCCGTTTTATATTTTTCCCCTCTTCTGATAGCGAGTTATAAGTCTCTAAAAAATGTTCATTACATATTCTTAGCAGAAAATGGTCAGCCTTTTGTCTGTCTCTGGAGGCAAGGAGCAGCCCCCACCTTTGGGATTTCCTTCTGCAAGCCTAGTTTACAACCTTTTCACATGTCCATTTCCTGGCCTGGAGAATCTACCATTGTTCAGTCCTTGGTAGCAGACACAAGTCTGGCCTACTCCACAATTATCATGTGTCAGTGAGCATCTGCTGAGAGGAAGACCCTCCTCTTGAGTGGAAACCTGTTTTTCAACCTCTTGCAGGCCCAGCCAGCCTAAGTTAATTCTTAATTTCTTGACTGGAAATCCAGCATAAAACAAACTTGTTGCACCAGATGACATAGATAAATTACATTCTTGGATTTAAACCGGCGGGATTAAAACAACTGAGATCCATGTTCCTTTCAGCAACAATCCTTTTATATTTGGTAATCCGGCAGATCTTTAGTTTTAGACGACTTTAAAGTTTAATCAGGAAAGCCCATTTGACAGGGGCTGTTACTCACAGGTAGCCCAGTGTGGCTGCACACAGATTTTTGACAGGAATTGTCATTCACAGACAATCCAGTTTTGCTCAGGAAATGTTTTGCTCTTAATATTTCAGGACCTTGTAAATTCACAGTACTTCATTAGATTAAATGAATTTTAGCGCCAAGCAAGATTTTGAGTGTTGGAAAGTGTTATGTACAGGAATTTTGAAGTTTCAGCAGCAAAGTAAATGTCATTTACAGGCAAATTTTGGAGTTTCACTTGTAAAGCGCTGCTGCTCCCCCTGCACTCTATGTTTACTTGTCATGGAGTTCACTGGCACTTTTTCTGCAGCGCATGCTCTCTTCCACCACACATGCACCCTGGGTGGCAGGTTGTGCAGCCATCTTTTTGTGTATTGAAAACGCAGTTTTGGCGAGCACAAGGGTGTTGCCTTGTTTCTCGCAACATAGATAGCAGAGTGAGGCCGCATATAGCAGAGTTTGTCAATACATCCCACAGTGTGCACATACTCTTGCCTAGGGGAAATGTTGGCATAGCTCACAACATGTAAGTTGGAAACCTGCAGGTGAGCACTTTCTCAATGGAATGAAGTCATCGGAATGTGTTTTGAAAGTTGAAATGGCATCCTTTTTACTTGTTTTTCTGGACAGTGCTGTCCAGCGGAAAACATTCATTAACCATGTGTCATGCACAAGTTGGCAAACCACTTTAATCAGGTACCCACAGTGAATACACATTAATTAACATGTGGCCAATATCGGCTTATGTTTTGTGTGGATTATTTTTTTTAAATTTGATTTTGTTACCTTACCTGACAAATATATGGGGTGTTGATATTGGAGTGTGCAGCGCGGTGATAATCAAGAACAGCATGCCCCCCATTTTTAAGAAAAGTGTCATTCTGTGATGGAACAACACTTTCCTTATTGTCCCCCTATTCTGTATCTTTTTTTTTTAATGGGGGCAGAATATGGAGTAAAGGCTATTGATGGTAGCTGGTAGAAAATGGGGAGAGTACTTGGGCATCTAATAGCAGTGCTGAAAAATACCTAATACTTAGACAAAAGCCAAAACGTTTGGTTTTGCCAATTCTTGCTTTTGAATAGTAGTGAAGACTGACAAGGATATTTTCTTTTATAGGTGTCGTCGCTGCAGTGGTGGTAGTCCTAATCTGCCTTCTGGTGGTACTACTCCGTTACCTGTACAGGCACAAGGGGACCTACCGCACCAACGAGGCCAAGGGCACCGAATTTGCAGAGACCGCGGATGCAGCTTTGCGAAATGACCCCTCTCTCCAGGAAGGCCTAACTGATAGCAGAAAGGAGTATTTTATATAAAAGTGAACTTTTGAAAGACATGAAACCGTGAGAAACACCCGTCTAGCTCTTTGTTTTTGTTCTTTTTCAGGGGTGTGCATTTGAAATACTACTCTGGGAGCAGAAGATACAGAGAGCCAGAATATGTAAAGGATAAATGCCCCCTGTTCCACTTTTAATTTAGTGTGTCGTTCAAAACATGTGTTACTGAGGCATCAGAAGAACCACATGCAACGTCTAAAAATAAAAAAATATAAGAATGAACATTCCCGGCCTCCAAATCCTAGAATCCATTTCAGGTTTTAACTAAAACCATCTGTATAAACTATTGCACAGCCTCCTACGGACAAGAGCAGAGATGAAGAAATGCAATCATACTAAGTGGCTAAGCAACAAGTTAGATATGTCTTGTTTTATGAATTGCTTACAGGAGCATTGTCATGTTTGTGTGAGTTTTATTTTAAGAAGGGTTGTTCAAATAAAATACTTTTTTCAGGTCATATCATCAGTTTGAAAAAGGCTTTAGGAAAAGTGTGCAGTACTTGAAATGTGTGCGTAACTATCTTTGAATGCAGGTCTATTCAGTCATGCTATCCAGCAAGGCTTTCGGTGCAAAACAGTAGGCATGATCCCAACTAGCCACGGAAGTACTTCGGTACAAATGTAGGGATAACCGGAGCTATACAGTAACAGCTAGCATAGCCTTCCGTGTGTACTAAATGACTTGCAACCCTGTTGGCTTCACTACCATTTGCTGCTGTTTTTATCCCTTGCTCAGCACTTTCCACCTCGCCCCTCTCGCACTTCCCCCCCTTCCTTCTCCATGTACTGGCACGTTTTCAATGTCAGTGGGCCTAGTAAGATCGTTGTTTTGTCCTCCCTTGTTCCCCTCCCTCGCTACGTGAGCGTGATACAAATAAAATATCATATCATAGATCATATAAATATCATGGGGTTGTAGTAGATGACAAGCTAAAATGAACCTTGCAGCGGGAGAGTGTTTGTGCCAAGAAACTACTATTACATTTCTTCCAAGTTCATTTTTTCTTAAAAAAACGATTCTAAACGCAGGGTGCCTGGGAGGCCTGATCGGCATTTACAAAAAACAATGATCAAGGCATCATGTCAATTACACTCCCCCTTACACCATTGAGTTTCTCATGGTAGTTTAGTCAAACAAAGTTGTATTCATGTGCTAAGGATAAATAACATAAGTGATCTATACACATATCACAAACAACATTGACATCATTCAACATACTTTCTGTGATGATATTCTCATAAAAGGCAGCTCACCCAGACACAAAAACGACATTAGTGGGCACTCTAAGACCTAATCACAGGCACACCTATATGTGTACAATGTAATGAAAACTCTGTTTTGTTCAGGGGTCAATCCGAATGTATTAGTCCTTTGTTGTGTTTTTGACCTGCCCTTTATTTTCATTGATCAGGGATTAGGCACTTTTTATTTTGTTGATTTTTCTGATGCTTCCCATTTTTCACGTAATATTTTCTAACATAGGGATTGTTCCAGGGTGACTAATCACCTTCTGTCTCTCACATTGTTGAGACACAGGCCTATTTATCTACATTCCACATGATGCTCGCTACACACATAAGGTATGCTGCGATATTTCAATATGGACGCGGTTTGAGACGCCCATGAGTGTGTCCTCCCTCTCTCTACGGCCAGTAGACACATAATACGATGTTACTTAGCAACCGAGCACAACAACGAGAGTTTCCGGCATCCGTTGATCCAGATAGACTGAATTTTATGAGAATATCATCACAGAAAGTATTTTGAATGATGAAAATGTTGGCTGTGCTATGTGTATCAATCACTTATGTTATTTCTTCTTGGCACATGAATAAACATGTTTTGAATAAACCAGCATGAGAAACACGATGGTGTACGGGGGAGTGTAAATGACATGATGGCCTTGATCATCCTTAAAAAACATGCACTGACTTATGACTATATTCTGCATTTCACGAAGGTGGGTCATTTAACAACTATTTAATGCAGTGCTATTGTAACCCAAATGTGGTGAATTTCACAAGACATGTCATTTAGTTTTCCAAATTTACAAGGATCCCCTTTGATGCACGGGAGTCCAGTTGACATCGCATTGCCCATTGTAAATTATTAAGGGTGATTTTTCCATCAACTTTGGCAGAGCCCTCTGGCATGGTGGAAATTGGGCCTGCATTTTGCCCTTAACAGCTGCGGGTCTGCAATATTTTTGTCTTTGACAAAATATATATTTGTGGGCTAGGGCCCTAAATGCACTCAGTTATTCTTTTGTGAGGATAACATTCATGTAAAAAAATGTCTAATTACTTTGCATTATTTTGACGGATTAAAAAATGGGCTGTGTTAATAGTTCCAAAGCCTGTGGCGCGTCTTTCAACCTACTTTTAGCATCGAAATATCACATTCCATTCCACCAAGTTCCCCCAAATGCATCCAGCTCAGACTGCACCTACATATCTTTGACTTTATCCCACCTGTTACAGACGTACCTATTTATAAACTGTGACAGCATCAACAAGTGACAACACTATTTAATGTGGTTACATATCATTGTGTTGCTTGTGAATGTTCAATTTTCTGCAGTGGAAAATTAATAGTGTTAAATAAATGTGTATTTTATGTATATTTTTCGCTGTACCCAGACCCTATCAGGTAGCTGCTGCAGGGTGCTTTTGGAGAAATAATTCAGATGGGCGAGAGTTCCAAGCAAGAGGCTCCATTTAGATGAGGAATGTATCACTGGGTGATTGGGATGGGTTTGGAACCAATGCTTGACGAAGGAGGAATGTTTTCAGACCTTTAAGAGGGTAGTCACGGAACAGCTTCACAGGGCCTCAGTTCTGGCTGGACAAAAGATACAATTCTGAGGGCAGTAGTCTAATAGTTTACCCTTCACATGAGTATAGATCTTTTGGGGTTCAGTTAGTGGTGAAGGTAAATGCCTGTCAAGTTATGTGGCGGGCTGAGGCATGCATACAAGCCCTCAAAGTGACATTTTAGGGGTTGTATGAGTGAATCTGGTAACTAGCATGGTTTGAGGACACCTCAAAGTGGAAGAAAGAGAAACCTTTCTGCCTGCTGCAGCACATCGCACAACCCATGGTGGGGTTATTGTGAGAGAGTGCTGGATTCTGCTCTCCATTTTCTGGAACATTACCATCACAGGGTGTAGATGTTTATAAGACATAAATATACATGTTGAGGTCTCATTGATTCGCATTCCGTGAATGAGGGACAGGGAAAGGGTGATAACGACTCTTCTGGAGATGTCGTTGTTTGAAAGTTTTGACCTGTTCTCTTCATGGCATTTGAGGAGGATGAGGATTCACATTATTTGGGATTTAGAGCTTCCTGCCCATTTTGTCACACTGGTCTGCTTCAACATGAAGGGACGTCAGGGCTCGAGGTCCTTGTTATCACAGGGAGGCTTAATAATATCCCTGGCTTGCATGGAAGTGTGCTTCCAATTTTCAACTGATGAGGGTTGTTAGTGGTTATCTAGGTTTCCTGGTAGTGTATCTTCTATTTCAGTGTCAGACTTTGACATTTGGGCTCGGGTCTTCTTGTAGTGTATTCTTACAGTGATCATCCCGCATACGTGTCTATTACAAGTGGCGTTGTTGTCATTTCCTCTTCCTAGACTACGGGAGGATTAAGTGGGGGCTTTTCCCACTAGCGTGTTTGACACTTTAGAAGGGTAAGGTTTGCATTATACTTCCCGGAAAAGATCCTCTTACAATGGTACTTTTGTGGCAGGTGCATATTTATGGGATAGGGACCTAAATACACTCAGTTATACTTTTGTGAGGATAACATTCATGTTAAAAATGTCTTGTTACTTTGCATTGTTTTGACGGATTAAAACATTGGCTGTGTTAATAGTTCCAAAGCATGTGGCGTGTCTTTCAACCTACTTTTAGCATAGAAATATCACATTGAATTCCACCAAGTTCCCCCAAATGCATCCAGTTCAGACTGCACCTGCATATATTTGTCGTCGGATCTATCATTTTCGGGGGAAATTGTTTCCCAACTACTACAGCAATAATATTAATTTGGAGTGCAGGCAGTATGCCTCATAAAATCCCGGATGTTACTGGTTGTCATATTCAGGTTTCTGCATAGCAGTTGCCAACATTTAATCAGTTGACCTCTTGCTTCTTTACATTGCAACGGGCCAGTCTTCTTCTCATCCTGCTGTAAATGCTGCCTTCCCCATACTGTGGGATACTTCTAGGGGATTCAGTGGTACATGATTGGCATTCAATCCTCAAATGTGTAGGTGTTGGGTGAATTTTGCCAAGCTCATCAATGTTCCTTCCTGATATCACGTGCCAGGTAGTTCTTGCAACAACTGGTAGGCACTGACCTGCCTCAACTGTCCGGGGTACTGGATTTGGAGGCCTGGCGCACCTGGCAATATAGTTGGGTACCTGGCCAGTGATGCATCTACTGTGTATGCTGGCATCTAATGTCCCCAGTTGGTCAAATCCGTGTGCAGATTCCATCAGCAGGATTTTTACTCATACGTTTTGTTGTGCCTACCTGGGCCATGTGAAAGGTTGGTATCAGCTTGGGCTGCTCATATTTGGATAGATAAAGTCTGGGTAGATTGCCCAGCTGCAGGGGTCTTTGCCCATATCCCGGACCTTCTGGCTTTGGGAGTGGATGCACTAGTACCGATTAAGCCAGTACTTCCCATTTATGTTATGCATGTATTCTCATTCTCAGAGCAGCGGCAGGAGTGATGGTGGTGGGCTATGCCCTAATCCAAGATGCCCATTATTGTCCAGGTATGTCTTAGTTCCCTCAAGTTCCCTGGTTGGCATTGTTGTCAGTTTTTACCTCACCCGCCTTTATGACCCACGAAAGTCCTTGGAAGGTTGCCTGGAGCTTCAATGTTGTCCAAATTGGGAAGTGTGGTAGTTGAACACCCTGGACTAACAGGTCGGGGGCTCTCAGACGATTTGGACATTTCAGTTAGGAACTATAGTAACCCATGGTCCTATTCTATATTTTAGGTCTCATTTGAGGCCTAGTGTGCCCACCATTTCTGCATTTCTATCATGCCGGAGCTCCCAGGTATTTCTAACCCATCAGAGGGGATCTGCCTGGCTAGATGGCTTTCGAATCTAGTGATTCAATGGGCAGACATTATGGGTTTGGGCTCTCTGGGCAGTGTGGTGCCTTCACCCTAGTTTTCAGTCAAATGGGAACTTCGCTTGGTTCTTCCACCGTAAAGGTCATCTGCCCCGCCTTGGATCCTCGGTGTGTCCCCAATTCCTATACTTACTTGACGTGTTTGCAATTTAGTTCCCTTCTTTAGAGGTCCTTTTTCCGCATCACTGTCACATCAGCTATCTGGATTGGGATATTATAGGAATGTAATTTCTCATGTGGGCAAGTGGTTCTTACATTCAACCCTTTGCTGTTAGTGTGGAGGCATGTACCTTCTTTTCCCTCTCGATGTGTGTTTTCTACTTCTGCATACTCATAGAAGCCATCCTTTTGGCTTGTAGTCCTCTACCTATGCTATGGGTGGAAGCGTGCTACACTTTGTGGAGGAAGGACAGTCGTGGTACTGTGATGGGGGAAGGGATCCCCTGACTGCGCAGAGTTGCACTTCAGACTTTGGGGCCATGTATCCTTCTGCACTTGGTTATGGGACTTGGTTTCACTCTATGTTTAGACTAGTCCCCTGCTTCCTCCAGGTGTGCGGTGTTGGTCTTTAAGGGCGGTGTTACATTAAGGCCACTTGCCTAACAATGATTAGTTCCTGCTAGGACAGTCCCTCCCTCGTTTTCCTCTCCATACGCTGTGTTTATGCTGTACGAATGTTATTGCTGTTTCATTTGGGGTCAGATAATCTGGTCAAACAAAGGTAGCTTTCCTGATTAGTTTTAGGGGTGTTAAATCCACTTGTGCGTCAAGTTTTGGTCTGTTGGACGCCAAAGTCTCAACATGGGTATTCCTCATTTAGTAACCAATGAGACCGGGAGAAGGGTCGTGAGAGTAATGCCCCAATTACAGATGCTAATCTTCAGTACTCCTAGTCCTACCCTTTCTCATCCCAGTCTTTACATCCCAACAACCTCTTCTCTCAGGAGTTGACGAGGATGTGTCTTGAGGTTTAAAGACGGTGCCTGTGGTTAGTGAGTGTCTTGTAATGATGCGTGAGGGGTAGGAGAGTCACCGCAGGCAGTGGTTAGAGTAAAAGCTAGGAAAAATGTCTATGACAGGTTTGAAACCTCATTATAAGGGCTGGTCTGGGCATAATGCCATCATCATTCCGTGTGTTTGTGTTGCACACTAACTTAGTTTCTATGCAGGCAATCAAATTGGTATTTTGGAAAAATGTCTTCACTCCTTTGCATTGTCTCGTCAGTCTCGTTTATGTCTTGCAAATTGGTTTGAAGAGACTGCCATTGAAGTCAAACCATGCACGGGTTATCTATGGGTTACTGTGTTTAACAGAAATTGTCCAGACTAATTATTATTCCCAGGAAATATTAGTCATTAGGCACCACATGGTCGACTTACTTCAACCTCACTGGATCGTTCTGAGTCGAAATGAAATGAGTCATGTCTACAAGACGTGTGCTGCAAACATTCTGAATCTCAAAGTTAGGAAAGATTTGCAATTGGCTAAAGAAATGGATAACCAGGGATCAGGGGTTTTGCTAGGTCTGGAAAACATCTGGGGCTACACTAATGTGAGGATTGCGGGGACATGGGGCTTGCCAGCCGTTTGGTTGAAGCCCCTGAGCTTGCATATATTGTTGGTACTTTAGAAAGAATTACTAGACTAGATAGCTCCTGGGTTATGTGTCGCCTCTGACGTGAGGTAAGCATGCATGCAGCAAATTCAAACTCGCTGGGGGTGACTCATTCCTTCACCCATGCCCGGTCGATGAATTGAGTGCCATTAAAGTAATAACTACGCTTATAATAGTGCTCAGAAGCGGGAGAAATCTGCCTACATTGTAACTTAATGCATGCTTTTGGAACAGCCCTTCTGCGCAGTTGCAATACAAATATGGCATTTATGCACATTATGCACATAGAGTGTGATTTTCGTATATCGGCCCTGTTTTAACAGATCAAATTCAAAAGTATTCGTTTTTCAATGCATCCAGGTGAGACGACAATATAATACCATTCATAATTCGTAGTAATGGCATATTGATTCTGACACACATTTCTATTTTACTTCACTGCATGCTAGTGGGGATATTTATTTCATTTATGTACATGTTCCATATATATGAGGTCCACATTCAACAACTTTAAAAGGCCGGATGCCATCCATTGTATGTAATGTGTGTTATGTTTTCTAGTAAGCATATGTGGGTTGCCAGCTTTCGCGTGACAGAACTGGACGGCAAACCCACACAGCCTGCTGCTGCATCACCCTCTCTGCTTTGTTGTAACCTTTACACGGCATCCGTTGAAGGATTCAGTGGGAAAATGTCTCCTTTTAAAATCTGTTATCGCTCCCTTGGGCTACTTTGCTTTGATGCAGAATAACACAATCTAGATATAGGGCCTCATTCCGAGTTTGTAGGTAGCCATGGCGCTATTTGCCCCATGGCTGCCTCCAAAACCGGGTCCAGCACTGGTCTGGTTGCATGGGGACTTACCGGGATATTCCGACCTGTGCGGACCCGGTAAGTCCCCATTCAACCAACCATTCCCCATTCCCATTTGAGCCCCCATAGGGCTCAATGGGAATGGGGAAGGTGCTAATTACGGGCCCGCGAATAGCAGGCCCGTAATTAGCGCCCTGGTCCCTTAGCAGGAACCGTAAAGGACGTGTGGTCAGACCAGACGTTCTTTGCGGTTCCCGCTAAGGGACCTCGGAATTGGGCAGTAAGGGTTTACCGGCACCGGTCTCCTTACCGGTGCCCGGTAACCCTTACCGCCCAACTCAGAATGACCCCATAGACACCTCATGACCCATCCCATGCCCCAACACACTTTTCACCCTCGCTCTATCTCCTGCGCTATTGAACTTGTTTGGTTTAATTTGCTGGGTTAGTGGGCCAAGGCTGTGTAGGATTAGACTGGCCTATGGGGCAATAAGACAATGCCCAAGAGGATAATATGAGACAGTATTTTTGGTCAAAGTGGGCCCTTTCATATTGGTGAGTTCCTGCACTCATTTTAGCAAATGTTCCTAACCAACATGATTTAAATTGCCGTATTTCTTACACATCTTACCAAAAACTCCCCTTTTGCTAGTACTCAAACAATATGTCCCCAAAAGTAGCTAATTCTAAACTGTCAACGTGGGCCTCTTTGTCAATGGGGTCTGGTCCGACCCTTGATCTTTGTGTACCACCATTTCCTTTAAGCAAATGGTGACAGGAAGAAAGCAGCATTGCCCCATCCAGACAGCACGTCTTCGTGTGTATGCAAATGGTACATGGACTATTTCTGAAGCATGCATGACAGGTGCTTGTCAGAGAAATCCAAAAGGGACTAGAGTGCAAGTATTGAGCATGGCATCTACGAGACATTAAGGCACGGCAGCATTGGAGATGCTCTTCAGTTGCACTTCTTTGTACCATATACCCCACTTGTGTACATCCTTGTAAACTAGAACAAGAACCTGGGTAAACACTAAGCACACCTAGCTGTTGATTGTTTTTAGAATACTAAATTGTAGGTAAACTGGTTTGTTGTTTATTTAAAGAAGGATTTAAGCTCCAGGGGAGAAAAACACAGTCTTGGTATCTAGACTGGGGGAAAGTAGAAATAAAGAAAGATTCCCAATTAGGGAGCCCACGTCCCCTGCACTCGGTAAATGGCAAGGTATTCAAAGGAAATCTCTTACCTACCCTCAATATAAGGGAGTGGTGGTCAAGGCTCGTGGGTATTTAAGTTGTTTGCTAGACATTTAACACTAGCCAAAATTTTAGACATCTAAATAAAGGTTAACATTCAAATGACAAGTGAGTTTAAAGTAAACATAATTTATTTATACAATGATATAAGGTGGACAATGCATTTCGAGTTGTTCCACTCTTCATCAGGGGCAAAAATTGATTTCAATAAATTCCACGAGGAAGAATCGTATAAAGAAATGTTTAGTGCATAAGGTACAGTAATTTTGTATGAACACATCAATCGCATTTCATTACTTTTCACAGGGTATAAGTATCTCAGATCATTAACAATCTTCTGTACATATATAAAGTTCCACTCAGAGATCATTCAAACAAGGGAATTAGACACCTCTGAACTCTAATTCGTTGTAACCTTTTCTATTCTCTCAATCTTGTCATGTATTCAATCTGTGTACTGTAGTGTACGTAGTGGGTCAAAGATGACTGGTGATGCAGCGATAGCCAGACACTATCCAGAGGAAAATTAGTTAAACGTTCGCTATATAAAGAAAGTCTAAAGTCTAGTAATAACCTAGTAATAGTGTCATATGTGGGGATATAAATAAACTTGAATCTGATGCAAGTTTAGTTGCCTGAACCATTTATATTCTGTATTGTCATTGTGAACATTCTACAATATATTTCTTATAGAGGTGGTATCTGTCTAGAGAAGAAAGTACATAAGTATTTAATTTAATTAAGGAATCACAATGTCTAATTTCCTACCCTGCTGCTGGACATGGTCCAGTAATATCCCCTAATCGTCACAGAACGAACGAGCGCATTGTCTGCCGCACTGCTTTCCACAAGTAAGCAGGACTTATTCAGCAAGGTCCACTTTCGCTCCTACACTGCACCTACTGCAGTATTTCGACAGCACCAAAGCTTTGCCCATTATTCTGCAGGTTGCAGATTTCCTTTTCTAAATGGCCGACACAACCCTAGTCCCCGATCTTGAGCGGGCGCTTCCCTGCACCTTCACAGCTGATTGGCGCATCTAGGATATTTACAAGGCCACACGTGACCGGAGGCGGAAGCCGGGCGCAATCCCCAAGGGCCAGGATATATAAGGGCCTGTCTGCTGCTGTCTGCTGCCAGCCACGCGAGAGCAGGGCACGCTCTCCTTACCCCTCTCGCCATCTGCGGCATCCTCACTGAGCTGATGCCCTCCCACCCCACAAATCACTTTTGACACTGAGACTGTCCGAGATCCTTACGGCGCTTCTTTAACAATTGCCCATTCGTAACCACCAAAGCAAAACATAAGTTGAGAGCACTTACTCTCAAATCTGCACAACGTGTCCCCGTGACCATTGTTTTTGAAACCTGATTATTCAATCTCCTGACATTGTATGCCCTCTGCTGTTTGTGTCATGTTATGTGCCCCGTGTCTCCATCGGGGCGCAGACACTGTCCCCACGTGGCACCATGAGCCTGCAGTATCATGTCACTGTTATTTAGCATAACTCGCCATATTGCATTCTGCCTACTCTCTTTTGGCAGTTGGCAATTGGCAACAATCAGTCGACCTGACTTTGTATGTACCCTTTGCTAAGTAATACACGCGTTCATTTTATTGCTTACCAGCACTAGTGTGCCACTTGCTTATATCTTTGTTGTCTAAGCCTAGATACTCACCTGCCCTCACATTGATTGCATCCCCCATCCATTAGTGCGACTTGACCTTTCGGCTGCTATCCAGTCCAATCCTGCTTACATTGTGGAAACAGAGAAATTGATATGAGGCCGGGAAGCCCAAAAGGAAACACACCAACACAGGTTACAAAGGACATACAAAGCGCTTTATTTCAAAGTTACAAAGTTACCAAAGTCAATTGACACGCGAATAGCTATTCGGCCCTCTGACTAACACGCGAACCTTCAACGTTAGGTTTGCACTGAAAGTGGGAGAGACCGATCATCGGGATATTTGGGTTTTTATACATTTCGTACTGCATTGGCCAGCCCTCTTATAAGTTAACCATTTCTGGAACCATGGCTAGGGTTCGTAGCCAGGTCGAACACACAATTTCCATACATTAGATCAGTTCCGGTGATACGGTTACATATTTACACATAGGTTAAAGAGAGGACAGGGTCTTAGTTCATGACCCTAACAAGTAGCCTGCGGACATTTTATTCATTCACGTGTGCGGAGGTCACCATCGCCGAAGTCTTACTCGAAATGTCATTCGGCCTCCATTTTGTGATTCAGGGTGACTTCCACACTGCAAGAGTACCTAAAATGGCGGCTAGATCCAAGATGGCGGCTTACACGATACATTAAGGTCAAGACCTTGCTGCGGAACCTATGTACATAGTATTCTTTAGACAGCTTGGCGTAGGCCAACATACATTTAAACGATGCGATTGGGGTCACAATATTATATCGATTTCCACAGACCCTCCTTTTGGCCTATGCCAAGTGCTAAAACATTATTTCCTAATACTTTTGAAAATACTTGAAGGCATTAGCATCCATAGGTTCCGCATCATTGTCTGAAATGTCAATAGCCATAAAGTTGTTCATAAGAACTTCTTGCAACATGAATTCTTTAGATGCTGTCTTCAGGGTATATATTCTACGCCCTATTGCGCTCATAACTTGGGCACAACATCCCCCTATCATTCCGCATATACTCGGGAGGCATTGAAAACAGCAGCAAAGGAATAACAGAGTCCCTAAAATACCTAAAATAACAGAAAGCACCTTCCACCCCCAAGATCGTAGAGAATCCCAAAACCAAGTACTAAGGCTCCAGTCTCCTACAGGGATATGGACTTCAGAACTAAGAGTGTGTAAATTCTGAATTGCTTTGAATATTGTTGGTGAAGAATCTGGTACGAAAACACAGCAAGCGGACCCCACTAATTTACATACTCCACCTCGTTCAGCTAAAATGACATCTAATGCCATTCGATTTTGAAGTGCTACCAATCTTATCGCCTTTTGCTCTAAGGTCATATTGTAAAGTATGTCCGTGGTCCGGTTGATTGTTTTCTCCAACACCCTCGCTAATCCCCTGATGTTTTCTGAATTTGCTATTTGTCCCCAGAAGGGAACTACTGATTTGGCTATATCCCCGAACACTTGTCCAGGGGTATCTCCATCATTATCCCGTCACGGGCGAGCCTTAGATACCTTTAAGGTACTGGCTATAAATACACCTGGTAACAATATCCCTAAATAGCAAGTCCCCTGCCAATCCTTGGGCAACCAGGGAAAAGCTAAACTACCACACACAAAATAAATGGGTCCCCCTACATACAAAGGCCTATTTTCCCCAGTCAAATTTACAATATTTATACAAGGCTCGAAATCTCCCATTGGCCTAGTGCCGTTTCTTTGTACACAGAAAGGGACAGAATCAGGACTATGATTTACAGAATAAGAAGGAGGCATGGCATCCTTATTGCCTATCGGAGCCATCTTAAAAGAAACTAGATTTTGAAAAGGAAAAGAAAGTTTATCAGACGGCCTAATAGAAGCGATATTAGGTCTACTCCTATTTGCGAAAAGCGAGCATCCCAGGGGAGTCAATTCACGTTTTTCAAATTCATTCAAATTAGTCCCATCGAAGTTCCCTGAGATGCTATCATTCCATCGGCCAAAAAAGAGTGCTCTAAGAGAGGCATAGCAGGAAGTTGTTAGAGGTAAGGGATGTATATACCATCCCAGTCCCTTATTCCCATGTTGTGGTAAGTGAGTGCAGATCCAACAATTACTCCTATTAAAAATAGCATGCGTAGCATTCATCACTATCATCAGAGTGTTATTATAATATTTCTGTCTATGCCGAGAGTCCCTAGGGGACAGAGTGTGAAGGTGTACAGAGGGAGTCAAAACAGTTGGTACGATTTTGGTCGGTAACAGAGGCTTCAAAGGATACATTTCTTCAAAATACCAAAGTCCCACGGCAGCAGTTGCAAAGCTAACAATAATCAAAACAAGAACACAACAGTACGTTTTCAGGGCCCAGGCACATTGTCCATTGTTCGAATTGGTCACCTCTTTATCTAATAGTTCAATACGAGGAGCAGCGGTGAAGGCGGCAGGCATCATGGTTATCCCGATCGATGGCCCCAATGTTCGTTGCTGGCGGCACTTCGGCCGCGCGACTTCTTAGTCCTTCCCAACCCTGGCCAACAGAACCCCCTTTTTCTTTGTTCCAAAAAAAGGGAAGACGATAGTATTTCAATCACTCCTTTTTCTTCCAGATGCACGATACTCGTGCGGCGATTTTATTTGCGTGGTCGAAGGTTGTACCGGATG
The DNA here is from genome assembly GCF_040938575.1 of Ambystoma mexicanum. NCBI lineage: Eukaryota > Metazoa > Chordata > Amphibia > Caudata > Ambystomatidae > Ambystoma > Ambystoma mexicanum. The sequence continues at coordinate 1,002,667,228 of NC_090931.1, read as the reverse complement.
GTACCCAAGTTTGTTGAATCCAAAAGCAAAGTATCGTCGCTCCCTGAGGGGAGCGTCGTATCAGTGGCGACGGAAGTCGCAGAGCTCGAAACAAGATTTTCCGGAAGTGATTGATCAAGGGAGTGCGGAGACAAAATGGACGGCTCCCCGAGCTCCTCAGGCTCGGAGAACTTCTCCGACGCACTCACAGCGCTGCCTGCTACTCCGGGATCAGAGATCGTAGCATCAGCGAGGGGTTCTGTTTCTTCTGTAACGTGTGGCGTCGGGTGAGGGATCTTCTTCACATGCGTTGCATGTACCCAGTTCTTCTTTCCTGCCACCCGTACTGCCGTCCTGGTGACCAATAAAACCTGCTAGGGTCCCCGCCAGCGAGGCGCGAGACAGGAAGACCTTTCGTAGGCCTTCACCAGGACCCAGCTGCCGGGCAATATATCGTGTCCTGGGCCCGTAAACCGTACAGGTAAGGCGGCATTCACCTGGTGGTAAATGAAATACAGATTTTTAGTCAATTGATTACAATAATCTATGAGCAATACATTCTCCACATCCCTCAGGGCTTTAGGTTTAGGGAGACCCCAAATATTAGCAGGCCTTCCCATTACTACCTCGAATGGAGAGAGCCCAGTCCTAGTCTGGGGTGTGGTGCGCATAGCTAACAACACAATAGGTAAAGCATCTGGCCATTTTAATTTAGTGTCGGCACATGTTTTTGCAAGTTTGTTTTTCAAAATACCGTTGTGTCTTTCTACCAACCCCGCATTTTGAGGGTGCCTAGCTGAATGAAAACGTTTCTCTATCCCTAAGGCAACACATATCTGCAACATTACGGCTGCGATGAAGTGGGGGCCATTGTCCGACCAAATTATCCTCGGGAGCCCAAATCGAGGAAAATAGTCTTTTACCAAGATCTTTGCGGTGGTCATGGCGGTAGCATCTTTGACGGGGAAAGCCTCGACCCATTTGCTAAAAGCACAAATGATGACAAGAACATATTTCAAGTTATTACATCGCTCCATTTCAATAAAATCAAGGTGAATGGTTTCAAAGGGGACAGAGGGTGGCCCGAAACTTCCCCTTGGAGTCACTGTCCCTTTACCCACATTGTGCTGTAGGCAAATCATACAATTCTGAATATGTCTTTTTGCAGTTTCCAAAATTTTATCATTCACCCAAACCTGCTGTAATATCTTCGCAATTTGCTGGGCACACACATGTGTTGGACCGTGTGCCATCGTGACCATTGCTAATACATAAGAATCAGGAAGCAACCATTTCCCCGTCAGATGCGTCCACCCAACACCCTTCGTCGTCCAATTTCCTCATGCCTTCAGCCCATTTCCTAGATTCTTCAACAGAGGCATCAGTCTGAATATCTCGCACAGACCCAATGCCTTCATCTATTATACAACCATCTCTCACTTCCCTCGAGGTATACATGTCTCTGCTAAGGTCTGTGGCTGTTTGTCTAGCTATCGAGTCTGCAAAGGCATTTCCTCTGCCCACATCGTCTATGACCTTGCGATGTGCTGCACATTTCATGATCGCTAGTTGTTCGGGGAGTGAGAGCGCTAAAAGTAGTTGTACTATTAAGGGGCCATGCTGAATCTTGGTCCCGTGTGAGGTCAGAAACCCTCTTTCCGACCACAGTTTTCCGAAGTTGTGAGCCACCCCAAAGGCGTACTGACTATCCGTATAAATGTTAACTCTATGCCCTTGGGAGAGCTCACAAGCGCGGGTCAACGCTATAATCTCTGCGGCCTGCGCTGAGTTATGCGGAATCCTTTTAGTTTCTACAATCTTGTTCAAAGTAGTAACTGCATAAGCAGCTGTAGATGTGCCATTCGGAAGTTTAAAACAGGAGCCATCACAAAACATATCCCCTTCCGCATTCTCCAAAGGAGCATCTGAGAGATCTATTCTGCCCTTTGTTTCTTGTTCGGTGGCATACAAACAGTCTTGTGATCCGTCATCGCCGCAAGCAGAAGTGTGGGAGAGAGGCAAAAGTTCAGCCGGATTGAGAACACAACACCTTTTAATTTGGATATGAGGAGCAAATAGAACTAATTCGTACCTGGTCAACCGGGCAGAAGTAAGGTGTTGTGTTTGAGTTTTATTCAATAGAATATCGACAGAGTGAGGCACCATCAAAATTAAATCATGGCCTAGGACCATCCCCTCACTCTGTTTTACAGACGCAGCGGCAGCAGCAACAGCGCGCAGACATCGCGGCAAAGCGCATGCAACAGGATCGAGGGCGGAGGAATAATAGCCGCACGGCCTATTCTTCCCTCCATGTTCCTGTGCTAACACAGACAAAGCACATCCATTACATTCATGCACAAACAACACAAAGGCCTTATCGTAATTTGGTGTACCCAGAACCGGTGCTGAACACAGCGCGGCTTTGAGAAGCTCAAATGATCGTTGATGTTCCGATTCCCATGGCAGTGGCAGAGAAATGCCCTTCTTCGTCAAAGCCAACATCGGTTTTACCACTAGGGCAAAGTTCGGGATCCACAGTCTACAGTAGGACGCCATCCCTATCAGGGCTCTGACTTCCTTCTGTGTTTTTGGGACAGACATGCCAGAAATGTGTTTTATTCGTTCAGGTGTCAATCTTCTCCCCTCCTTTGACAGGAGGTAGCCTAAATAGGCAACCTCCTGGCAACAATATTGAAATTTCTTAAGTGAAGCTTTGTGACCATTTTCAGCTAAATGAACAAGCAACAATATAGTGCCTTCTTTACAAGCTTTCTCAGAGTCTGCAGCCAGGAGCAGATCGTCTACATATTGAAGCAGCGTGCAAGTAGGTGGCAATTCAAGGGTGTCGAGCTGCTCTTTTAAGGCTCTACTATAAATACTAGGACTTTCAGTATACCCTTGAAGTGCCCTCGTGAATGTAAACGAGCGTCCCCCCAAGGTAAATGCAAACAAATACCTGCTCTCCTCATGTATCGGAACACTAAAGAAGGCGTTTTTCAGATCTACAACACTAAAGTGTGTAGCCGTAGCAGGGATCATTGTTAAGATCGTTGTTACATCAGGCACGATTGGAAATTGTGGGGCTACCACCCGGTTAATAGCACGAAGATCTATTATAAACCGGTACGGAATTGCATTGTCGCCTTTCTTATATACCGGCAAGATCGGACTATTACATAAGCTACCTGTAATCTCTTCGATCACTCCACGATGTACAAAATCGGAGACAATGCATTTCAGAGCGCGCTCACCTTCAATAGAGATTTTATATTGGGGAATGCGCGGTAGCTTAACCCCATGTTTCAATACTATCTTAACAGGGTCGATGCGCAATATCCCGACATCATTGTCGTCCATTGCCCACAAAGATTCTGGGACAAGGTCAAATTCAGGAGGTAGAGGTCGGGTCAAGTATTGGGAGTTAAAGGGTTGCTGTGATGAAACTGTTAATCTTATTCCGTCAGGGGAACAATGAATCACCGCATTCAGTTTCTTCAACAAATTCAACCCCAGCAAATTTTCTCCACAATTTGAAGTAAGAAGAAAAGGGCACTGGTCTGTAAAAGGACCCAAAGAAACGGATACCGGCGCAGAAACCGGACAAACAGTTGGTATACCAGAGAACCCTATAGAGACGTTTGTTTGCCCTGACAGTGGGATGTTTGGAACCCTCGAATGGTCGATGGAGCATTTTTGTGCTCCAGTGTCGATCAAGAACTGATGTTTCCTATTCCCCACCAATAATTCAACATAGGGGCCCTTCTGAATAACGGGAATAGGTAAAGGTTCCAAACACTGCTTCGGGCAATCCTAATAAGGCAAGACTTCATCAAAGGGAAGTTCCTCAGAAAGATAAGCGGCGGAAGGGTGATCAAATATATTTCTCGAGTCCATACTCGGAGTCTGATTTTCCCGTGAAAAAGGTTGCTGGGGATCTTGTAGAAGCTGACCCCTATCAGGGCCCCCTGCTCCAGGGCGGCCCCGTGGTCGCCTACCCATTCCTCCGAATGTGCCTCCTGACCTCTGATGGAGGGCAGGGCACTGTGCTCGCCAGTGACCTTCCTGGCGGCAATAAGCACACTGATTCATATTTATAGAATTTGGAGGAGTATTTCCTCTTGGAATGTACTGACCTCTAGTTTGTGTCGTACCTCCTCTGGGGTTTCTGACAATTTGCTGCAACAATACCTTAGTCTTTAGGTCACCCCTTCTTTTTTCGATTTTCTCTTTTTCATTATTAACCCGATTCTCGTAATACTGAGCCATATGCAAGACCTCTGACTGAGATTTTGCCTGCCAAGCGCTCTCTGAGGACATAATTTGTGACTGGATTTCGGGCAACAATCCACGCACAAATTTGTCCACAAACAACCTCTTCCCCGACTCTGTACCTAAATCCTGTCCACTGAAGTCGGAGAACACCTGTTCGAATCTATTAAAGAATTCAGTAGTACCTTCAGTTTTCCCTTGGACGCAGGCCGTAAGCTTGTCCCAAATAATCCTTTTTTCTGGAACTATAGTTTTTAATTTGGCGACTATTCTATCGGGTAAAGTGAGTATTACCTGGGGTGGTTTTTCACCAGCAGGTCGTTCCCCATCTATTCTAACCAGATTTACCCATGTATCCCCTAACCCCGGCACATCATCTATTGTTCGTACCTGTTTCCATACATCAACAGGCAAAAGTACTGGAAACAATAAATCCATGTCACTTAAGGTGAACACAGAAGATTGCAAAATGGATTCTATTTCTTTATAAAATCCTGTCGGGTTCTTCCTGATATCAGGAACTGATTGTCTAATCGTGTTCACTTCCTGTCGAGAAAACGGGACGTGAACGAACTGTGATACGTAATGTGCAGGGATATCCACCGCGGCAGTACCAGCCGCCGCGTTGGCGGGGATTTCTACTTTTGGGACAAGGGTCGGAGGGACCTCTCTCATAGGCAACTGAGATATAGGGACCTCCGACCGCTTACTAAGTAATAAGGCCAAATCGAGCGCTAAAGCAGCTGTAGAAGTGTCGGGCGAAAAAGCTCTTTTACAAATACCTAATAACTCTGTGGGGCAACCAACCTTCTTCCTTATACATTCCTCCTGTAAATGCTGTACCATCACTTGGATTACCTTCCTTTGCATCTCTACCGTGTATTGACTATATGTGTCATATACCTCATCTGGCGATATCGATGAATCCGAGATCCACCGAATCGCATCTCTGGTACAAATCCGTACTTCCTCAGGTGCTGATCTTTGGCACGAAAGGAACCGTTTCTGCACATATATCCTATCGTCTTCATCATCCTCGTTTTGTGACCTTTCAAAGTCCCTTCTAAACTCCAACAACCTATCAACATGTCCATATACCTTCTGCTCTGTATCCCTCGACAGTGCCAAAGCGTTCAGATCTCTCACCCCTTGTGGGAGATCCGAAGTCTGCAATCTACCCCACATTACACCTAAATGAATCCCCAGTCCTTCAATAAAAACGTTTTTCTCGGGAAAATCGTGCAAATTAGATAATGTCGAAAGTACATCAGTTCGATCACCTTTTTCCATGCAATGTTTAGCCCAAGCAAATAGTTCCTGTTTCCTGCCCGCAGGAACAGTACTACGAGTCACAATTTTCGACCCTGCACCGGGCTCTGATTTAATGAACACGGGACTCCCCGAAATCGGAGGTGTAAGTGAACCTAGCAAGGGTGCAGGGGAAAGAGGTAATGTAGACAGAGGAGCGACAACCAAAGAGCTAGGGGCAGTAGGCTGCGCAGGAGGAGTAGGAATAGCAATAGGAGCAATAGCAGGAATGGGCAAAGTGGCCACAACAGGAGCATACGGAGGTGGCGCTGAAGAATCAGTCCTCCGTTCGTTTAATATTTTCTCAATAAACTCCTCGGAAACATGGAAATCTTTAGAGGGGTACATTTTCTGGACCCCGAGCGAGAAAGCTCTATCCAGTTTCTGGGTTTCTTCTAATCGTTTTTCCTTGTCATACAACAATGCCTTCTCGGCATTCGTTTTATGACGTCGTGCATATTTATCCCTACTTTTAAGCTGCTGTAATGCTTCCTTTTTCCAATTTTGTAACACATCAAAGGCTGCTGGCCTAGCCTTCTTCTTGAGCAAGATCGACTCTAAGTATTCAATACGGGGGATCTCAAAGCTACCATTGATTGGCCACTGAAATTCGGAGGCATTTCTGGTCTGTCTGTGCCAAATGTCATTAAATACAATACTACCAATGCCATACTTACAGTACATAGTACACGCCGGCGACCCCTCCTGTGGTGCCGGACGGCTAAATTCCAAAGATTGTCGATCGCTGCGGAACAGAACCCTAAAGCAGCTAGACAATTTCCCAGGCATTTCTCAAAGAATTGGTGTTACCTGGTCCAATAATTGTGTCTGCAGATACAATACGCCAAATTCAAATTGTCAGGGTTAAATTAAGAGCCGGGTCACGACTACACCTGACCAAACCTTAGGAGGACCGTACGGTTTACAAAGGACTTCAACTAACGAATTTTACCTGCGTTCGGTGGTTTCGGCAAATCTGCCCGCCTCGGAATTGGACCCTCGTCAAGATGCCGTGTCAGACCGCATGACTATCGCCCAAGGATCGGATCGTGCAGCGCTGCCGAGGTATCGCGTCTCGATCGGTCGGGCCCGCAGAATCACACCGTCCGATCCCGATTCGATAGTCTGCGTCAACCTTCGTTGATCCGGCATCAATCTTGAGGGTCCCTATTCGGGTGCCAACTGTGGAAACAGAGAAATTGATATGAGGCCGGGAAGCCCAAAAGGAAACACACCAACACAGGTTACAAAGGACATACAAAGCGCTTTATTTCAAAGTTACAAAGTTACCAAAGTCAATTGACACGCGAATAGCTATTCGGCCCTCTGACTAACACGCGAACCTTCAACGTTAGGTTCGCACTGAAAGTGGGAGAGACCGATCATCGGGATATTTGGGTTTTTATACATTTCGTACTGCATTGGCCAGCCCTCTTATAAGTTAACCATTTCTGGAACCATGGCTAGGGTTCGTAGCCAGGTCGAACACACAATTTCCATACATTAGATCAGTTCCGCTGATACGGTTACATATTTACACATAGGTTAAAGAGAGGACAGGGTCTTAGTTCATGACCCTAACAAGTAGCCTGCGGACATTTTATTCATTCACGTGTGCGGAGGTCACCATCGCCGAAGTCTTACTCGAAATGTCATTCGGCCTCCATTTTGTGATTCAGGGTGACTTCCACACTGCAAGAGTACCTAAAATGGCGGCTAGATCCAAGATGGCAGCTTACACGATACATTAAGGTCAAGACCTTGCCGCGGAACCTATGTACATAGTATTCTTTAGACAGCTTGGCGTAGGCCAACATACATTTAAACGATGCGATTGGGGTCACAATATTATATCGATTTCCACAACATACTTTAGTCACTCCTGATTAAAGTGATTGCACTAATATGCATTAGTCCATCCTGCTTGGTCAGACCTGCCTAGATTCTTGATTCCCCTATCTACGCTAACTCTGGACCAGCCCACCAGATTACTTTATGCTAACACCGAACTAGCCTACCATATTAGCCTACCATATTAACTGCATTAGCATGTACTATTGAACTAGCCTACTACGTTAACTGCTTATAGACTGCATTGTGGACCCCCCATCTATGCTATTGTTGGATTCCCTTGCTACTGCTGGACTAGCCTAACACTGTTGAACTAGCCTATTACGTTAACTGCTTAAGACTGCATTATAGACCCCTCATCTATGCTATTGTTGGATTCCCTTGCTACTGCTGGACTAGCCTAACACTGTTGAAATAGCCTATTATTCTTGAACTAGCCTATCACGTTAACTGCATAGGACTGTATTGTGAACTCCCACATTATTGTTCAATTAGCCTATTACGTTTATTGCACAAGATTGCATTGTGGATTCCCTTGCTATTGTTGGACTAGCCTAACACTGCTGAATGAGCCTACTACTGTTGAAATAGCCTATTACATTAAATGTATAAGAATGTATTATAGACCCCCCATCCATGCCATTGTGGGACCAGCCTACTTCGCCAAATATTAGTGGTCCCCCTAGTCATAACTGTAACCTCTGTCTCAAAATGCTCAACAACTTAAGCGCCCTTGGCATACTATTTTTAATTAACCTCCTAGTGTGCTTCGCCAGGTCCCCTTTCCCTGGCCAATGAGCCCCTCTAAGTCTGGCTATTATGTCGGCAAACGGCCCACCCTCCACTGGACAACCTATTTATTCCCCATTGAGTCCACTCCTAAGCAACCCTTGTACTACAGGTGCTAGGAACTCCAGACTCTGCTCCAGACTAACCAAACTCTTCGAACCCCTCACTAGATACCTGCCCATGGCAAACAAGAACACTAACCTCCCTATCAGCTTCAAGACTACCAGTGTGAACCCCATTGTTATCATGCCTTACCCACAACCTAAGAAAGAAGACTCAACCACCACCCTGACTTCTGACACAGACTCAACTGTCGGCCACCCTCTCAAAAGAGCTCTAATAAATGCAAGGTCTCTGGTGGCCCATGCTACAGACATCTCCGACCTGATACTGGCAGACAACCTGGATTTTCTTGCCATTACTGAGTCATGGCTGCACGAAGCGGCAGGACCTATGCTCTCGCTAGCAGTCTCTGATGGCTACACAATACTCAGACAAGATGGAGACAATGTACGATAAGGAGGCACTGCCATTATCGCCAAATCCAGCCACCCCATGAGACTCGCTCCCCCCCAAATCAACAAATCATGTGAAGTCCTCACAGCTAAACTTCCACTAGTCAACTCCCAGACCCTTACTATTTACCTATTTTATAGACCTCCTGGCCCAATCGGGACATTTGAAGAGGACATTTACACAACACTCTCTGATAATCTCAAAACTACCTCTCAAGTACTGCTGTTAGGTGACTTCAACCTGGGCTTCAATGACCCACTAGATAAACATGCCACCTCCACAGCCAACACCCTGTCTGTACTCGGCTTAACCCAAAAAATGAGTGAACCCACTCATAACAAAGGGAGAACCCTCGACTGGGTGGCTGACTACATTTGCACCGCCAACATCACTTCCATCTCCCCGCAACTCTGGACAGACCACTTCCTCCTGTCTTTTGTACTTACAAATACCAGACCACTCCCTCTAGATACCCCCACTGCCCCACGTTATCTAACAATGAGTAAAAAGAATATTACAGCTCATAAAGGATACTGCAGGAGACCTTGCCCCTTTTATCTCCAAAATTAGCAATGCCTCATTTGCATCTGGCACCATCCCTACCAACTTGGAACAATTCTGGGTGCTCCCTCTACTAAAAAAGCAAACCCTTGAACCACTCATAACCACCAATTATCATCCCATTAGGACAATACCGTTCCTGCTAAAAATACTTGACAAAGTAGCTTACCTTCAAATTCAAAAATATTTGGAACTTCACAAACTCCTAGGTGCCCGACAGTCAGGCTTCCGCTCCCAACATGGAACGGAGACTGCCCTAATCGACTTATAGACCCAAGTTGATGAGCTAAGAGATAAAGGGAAATCAGCCCTCTTTCTAGTGGTTGAACTCTCGGCTGCATTTGACCTTCTGGACCACAAGCCGTCCGTTTCTCCTAAGAATCTATAGTCTGGATTGAGTCCTTCTTGAATGATAGCGAATAAGGGTTTTCTCCCCCTCAGCAGCAGCAGACCCCATCTCTATCACATGCGGGGTGCCCCAGGGCTCATGTGTCTCCCCCACATTGTACAATATATTCACCAAAGCCCCTTTTCGATGATTTGGACCATCTTGGTATCACCTACACTAACTATGCAGATGATACTCGGATCCTCCTCCCACTTTCCGGGGATTATGCTAAGGATTTGGTGTTGGTGAATAGAGTGTACCTCATCATCCAAACATGGATGGCGACCCATGGTCTATGCCTGAATGATGACAAGAATGAGTTCATCATCCTGGGCCCCCACACTAACATTAATAAACTAGGACAGGATTACTCATCTTTTATAATTGATGGCAACCTTATTAAAGTGGCCAAGGAGGTAAAGACCCTTGGTTTCTACCTCGATTCCACTCTCTCCTTCACCAAACAAGTAAATGCCATAGCCTCGGCCACCGCTTACACTTGTAAGCTCAGTAGAACCGGCAAACCGTTTCTCTCTGATGACAGTTGCATAATCCTAGCCAGAGCCCTTATACTCTCTAGGCTGGACTATTGTAACGCCCTACACATTGGTGCCAACAAATCGATCATCCAGAGGATACAAATCCTCCAAAACAATACCTTAAGAGCACATATCTGAGATTAGGTGTCAAAATAATTGGCTCTCAACCATTAATAAAATCCAGCTAAAAACTGCATCCCTTACCCGTAAAGCCCTAAACAACGCTGCCCCCAGCTATCTCACGGACAAATTTCACAGGAGAACATCCATCAGACCCACAAGACTAGTCAACACCAATTGGCTTACCATCCTCAGATTTAAGCTTTCCAAGGTTGGGGGCTGCAGCTTCCCTGTGAAAGTGTACCAACTTTGGAACTCCCTGCCCCCAAAATTAGAGAAGATCAACCCTTCCTGAATTTCAGACCTAGATACATCAACTGGCTCAAGTCTACTGATTGTTAAAGGCCATTTGTGTGTGATCTATATTCTTGTACCATTCTGTATATTTGCTCCAATGTATTTTATTGACCAATTTCTGTTCTGTACGTGTACTACCTATGCTCATTTTGTGTAACTTCTAAGCCTCGCATATACTTTATTTGCTGCACCCTGATACCCCCGGGTCTGGTGCGCATTATAAATGATTAAAGAAACAAACAAACAAACAACACAATATTTGCAAATCCTAAACTACTTGACCATCAGGGACCAATTTAATACTATTGACAATGGATGTATGTAGCCTCTACACCTCTATTCCTCACAGAGAAGGGATAGAGGTGTTGGAATGGTTTCTACTTAAGAATGACGATATCTCCATTCATAAAGTCTTTCCAATTGAACTCATCAATCTGATACTTTACAAAAATTACTTTCGGTACAATGGACAATTCTACTTACAGATAGCGGACACATCTATGGGCTCTCCTGTAGCCCCCTCATATACCAATACATTCATGTGCCATTTTGAAAACATCTTTGTGCTGGAAAACCAACATTGGAGCAACAAAATTAAACTCTGGTGGAGATACATAGATGATATATTTGGGATCTGGTTTGGCACAGAAGAAGAACTGACTCAGTTTTGGCAATACCTTCATAGCTGCAATGAGAGGATCAGTTTTACTATGGAGATCGGAAAACCTACAGTGAACTTCCTGGATGTCACCATCGAAATAAGAGGAGAAGGATTCAGTATCAAAATATACAGGAAACCTACGGATGTCAACAGCACACTACACCACAACAGCTTTCATCCTAAGCACTTGACAGAAAATGTAATACATACACTGAAATACTCCAGCCAAAGCTTTCAGGAGAAAATAATAATTCTAAGAAATTGGGATCTTATGAAATCTGACCCTACACTAAACCAGATTTTCCCAGAACCCCCAATGATGGCCTATAAAAGAGGGAGGAACCTCAGAGACAAATGGATCAAAGCAGAGAGAATTAAACAACAATTAAACAATTAAACAACAAACTCAAAACAAACACAAAACACACTATTGAAACCGAAAACCAGGACCTTTGCCTGCCTCAATTGCCAACAATTGCCAACATTGCTCCAGCATATTTAAAGGTGACCATATTCGGCACCCTAACACTGGCAGGAAGATAATGCACACACATTTTGCTACTTGTAATACTAAAAATGTAATCTATGTATTACGCTGCCCCTGAAGGAAATACTACGTAGGAAAAACAATCAGACGTGCCAAGGACAGGTGGACAGCACATAAATCCTGCATTAGAATTGGAAACATCAAATCACCGATCTTTAGACACTTCAGCCACAATATCTCGCAAATGAGAGTAGTTATTCTGGAAGTAATACATCCACTCCCTAGAGGAGGAGATCTGGCAAAAATACTTGCACAAAGAGAGTTGTTCTGAATCCACAAACTAGATGTCCTGACTCCCCTTTGAATGAATGAAGACTACTATCTGGGACAATTCCTTTAAATCATAGGTCAAATACAGTCAAGATTAATTACCTCAAAAGAAAAACAATCTGCGGTGTAATTTTCACTGTTACAGCCACACAGTGATAGCTAACGAAGTTTAAGACTGTACACCCAAGTCGGGGTAGGACTAAACCTGTAAATATTATGTTTGTTACTTTTCACTGAACATATCATCCAAGGACATATTGGCGTTAGAGGCAATTATTTAATATCATCACTTGCCAACTTAGCCTGTTATTTGATGAACATGCGATAAAAAGACCCCTGTACATGACTGATTTTTACTAACACTTTCAGAATATTGATTATTGTTTGTTGACCTAGTGGACTGAAATGTCTAATTTGTAAAAGTGTCTAAAAAATGTCTTTTAATGTTTTTGTGCACATGATGGATTCCAGATTTTACTGTTACACCAACACTAGAGATACTTATTTTCATTTTGTCAATTAACATCAGGGAGACTGTCCTCTTCCATCATTCAATATAGTAATCCTTATACACTTCAAATTTGAAACCACTTATTGGTTTTCCTGTTGTACCTATATCTACACTAACTGACATCCCAACAGAATAACAGGTATTAAATTCTTATGACCGCCTCTACCTTTGACTGAATATTAACACAACTTAATAGTCACTGTTCGGTTACAGCACATTTATTTATGATGAACAACCCCTTTCTTTTGTTACCTTGAACACCCAGATATGTCAGCTATTTCTGAAACAAAGACACGCATTTGCTCGTATTACATAATCCGACAGAGCGGGATGGATTAGTAGTATTTTGTTCACCGGTCTACATGACAGGATTACATAATACTGACATTTATTGTCACATGTACTGAATTCTTTTTGGTATATATACTACCATATGAGGTTCTTTTGCCCTCACCTTACACATGGGCATTTGGCTCAGGAGATGAAAGTTTCTTTTTATTCACTTGACCTCTTTGTAACAGATTGGATTTATCTACAGATGACGTCACTCACACAAATTGCATCTGATAGCTCTCCAAACTCATGTCTACGATAGATCTGCATTGTCCAAATAGCCCGCAGACACGTTATATCATCTGGCATACTACACCAGTAGCCGGACATTAATTACATTTTTCGGCAATCAACTATGGTGATGTCACCCGCTCATGCGTGTAGTGACGTCACATCCCCTTTGGGACTTACATACACAATACAAAATTTGCAGTCTTGACTACGTTAAATGTCACAATCACAGTAACATCACTCGCGCATGCACGATGTGATGTCACATACTCTCTTTTCTTTTTTGCATACACACACGCAACTATGTAAATGGCAGCAGCGACTATTTAAAACAAATTAAGAAACCACAGTGATGTCACTCGCGCATGCGTAATGTGACATCACAAGTCCCTTTTGTATAAATTCGTAGCTAGTGCTCAAAATGGCAGCCGCTGCTGTTTGGAGCACCATTCACCGGGTGTCCCGTACAAGTTCCTGACAGCTGGCAGCACCCTTTTTTTTTGGACAACAAGTAAGTCTGGGACTAGGCTGACGCTAAACACTCACTTAATAAGGACTTTTAGTCCTTTATAGCACTCTTACACTGTTATCTTTTTCAGATTGGATAGTTTGTAAATCCCTGCTCACATTGGACTTTGTGAAAGTTATTGAGGTCACAATCTGCATCTTTAGAACATACCAACACTCCGGTACTTTACTCTACTACAACAGGGGTCGGAAGTACCCCGAGCTACACCCTTAGAAGGTCCTAGTGGTTTTTAGGTAAGACCCTTTAATTATTTCAATTTTTCAATGTTCAGCATACCTATATATGGTAGGACATATTACCAAGTGATTCCTTATTACAATAGGGGTGAAACATTCAGACTACGTGGTAACATCACTTCGTATACAGCAGGATCCATATACTTAAGAGGTTCCTTACCACTAGCCCCACGATGGGATAAATCTTAAGTGGCAGAGATCTTCTTCTCGCTATACAACTACCAACATTTCTTCCAGGAAGAAGTTAGACATTGTGATTCCTTACTTAAATTAATAACTTATGTACTTTCTTCTCTAGACAGATACCACCGCTCTAAGAAATTCATTGGAGAATGTTCACAATGACAATACAGAATATAAATGGTTCAGGCAACTAAATTTGCATCAGATTCATATGTATTTGTATCCCAACATATGACACTATTACTAGGTTATTACTAGACTTTGGACTTTCTTGATTTAGCAAACTTTTAACTAGTTATCCTCTGGATAGTGTCTGGCTATCACTGCATCACAGGTCATCTTTGACCAACTACATACACTACAGTACCAGGATTAAATTCATGACAAGATTGAGAGAATAGAAGAGGTTACAACAAATTAGAGTTCAGGGGTGTCTAATTCCATTGTTTGAATGATCACTGAGTGGAGCTTTATATATACACAGAAGATTGTTAATTCTCTAAGATACTTATACCCTGTGAAAAGTAATGAAATGTGATTGATGTGTTCATACAAAATTACTGTACCTCATTCACTAAAAATTTCTTTATGTGATTCTTCCTTCTAGAATTTATTGAAATCAATGGTTGCCCCTGAAGAAGAGTGGAACAACTCAAAATGCATTGTGCACCTTATATCATTGTATAAATACATTATGTTTACTTTAAACTCAATTGTCATTTGAATGTTAACTTTTATTTTGTCTACAATTTTGACTAGTGTTAAATGTCTAGCAAACAACTAAAATACCCACGAGCCTTGACCACCACCCCCCCATACGAACTGGGAATATTTCTTTATTTCTACACCCTCGTAAACTGCCTTGCTGTTTGTTTTCCTCTTTGTGCTATTGTACAGGCACCCTACATGGGAATGCCTCTGCCATCAGTACATAAGTCATTGCTGATCGAAATTGACATCCCTGTTCTTCAAATAAATACAAATACTAATACAAATCTGCAGTGGGGCTTCACAAAAACATAAGACCCTGTATATTTACAAAGCTAAGACTATTGGCTTTGCCAATAGTTGTTTTTCTTTTATAGAGGCATACTGCAACAAAGGAGCACAACCTGTAAAACTGTTTTGTGGTGTCCCACTTAACAGTAGATAGACTGTGACAGTTTTGTTCATTCTATGTTAGAATTTTCTTTTTTCTGGTCTCAGCCATCTCAGAAATAGATAACGTGTTGGCATTTCAGTCCAGGGTCCTCTTTTCCCATACATTCTTTCATGTACAAAACTGTAGCGATGCTACCAGAAACTCATCACTATAACGTTTGTTTAATGTTTAATGTTTGACAGCAAAGAAAATAACTAAAGCCCTTCTGCCCAATGGTCCGGAAAGTGATAACAGGATGTCGTCTGACTCTGGTAGATACACAGTAGTTCAAATCTCAACCACTGGGTACCAATGCGAGAGCAGAACCATGACTATCGAACCTGGGGAAAGTGGGCTTGCTGGGCATACCAGACAACATAAACAAAAATCCAGCAAGCAAGCAAACATAGGATTTGTAAATGCACAGGGTACATTGTTGTGAATCCCCCACCAGGCCAAAATAGGCTTTTGCATAGCTAGGCCTATTAGCTTTGACATTACTTATTATTGCAGATTTATCATTGAAGAGAATTTTAAGATTTACCACTTCATCATGCCTCCCCTTTTGACAAGCACTTTGTTTGCTTTGCAAACATGCTTGTGAATTAGTTACTCAGAACACCACCTGACTTGCTCACTCCAGAAAACATCTAGGTCTCATTTTCATATCCATGAAGCCCAGGTGTTCGGATTATGCAAACTGGATTACAAAGAGTTAAAAGGAGAGAGTTGAGTGGATGAGCCATGGTGCGAAACAATACACCGTCACCCTAAGTTTGGATTTTTTCAGAAATAGTGTATTAGACACAAATGTGTTATACTTTGGAAATGATTGTGCAGTACAATGCCTTCCCCTCCACCCCCCACCATCAACACACACACACACACACACACTAAATCTTCATGGAGTCAATGACACTACCTTGTAAAACATTCATCTATAAGCATTCACTTATTGTTATTGTTAAGATCTGCTCCAGTTCAACAATCATAATCGTAGAAACTTTATTAAAGAACCTCACAAGGGAACAATAACATTGTTAGGAATGTCCTAGCATTCCAAGATGGCACAGATGAACACACTACTGCTCCTAACTCCCTTATACCAGTGGTCATTGTATTCAATTCCAGAGTAAGAAATTGACATGTAAATTAAAAAGGCATACAAGCGTGCACACCATGTCTTACCCCAACGTTGAAAAGTATAATTCTCCTAACTGACCACCGCAGGTTATCTGGTAGAATTGAAGAAATAATGTCTGATTTAACAATGTCCAGGTCAATATTCTCCTGCGACTATTAGTGATTCCCCCAACATTATCTCTGAACATGTCCTTGCACAGGAATGTTTTCCATTGGATAGGGTACATTAAAGTGTCATGGTCGCCCTCTGCCCTATGCCCACAATTAAGTTGTTAATCTTTTCCCAATGGTACCAAAATAGTTATTTTTAAAGGAATATCTGGTATTAGAAAATGTGGGCTTTCCTGGTTTACTGCATGGCAATATACCATGCACAAAGAGTCAGACTAATTCCAGCAAATATGGGAGAAACAACTAGCGAGTCAGTTTCATACTTTGACACCACATTCCTGCGAAAGTGATATTGTAGGCCATAACGTCATGCCACATGAAGGTGCACCAGAAGCACAATCCACCAACTTAAGGTTAAAATGGCCACCAAGAAGATATGATGGTTTTGTATTGCCAAGCCAAATGTGAGTTTATGACTTAATTTGTCTGTCAGAGACACTTGTGAGGTACCCGGATCACGGCCACTGTCAGCAATGCAAAGGTTTAACAGGCACCGCCTGGACTCACTGTTGAATCTAAACTCACTGCCAGCAGTGTATCTGTGAACAAAAGTTAATATTTCACTTCATAATGTAATTTCCCAGTAACGTTGGGGGAGTCCACCACTTTTCCTACCTCTCTTGTTCACGTTTGATCATACATGCAAGCATGTAAAACCGTCAATAGGAGGAGGAAGGAAGGCCAACATTTCTTGGAAAATTTTAATATCAAGCCTAGGTTTGAATGATATCAAATTAGAGCTGCTCAACTTGTTTTTCAGCTCAGTAATGCCTATGAGACTATACTCATGCTGTCCCCAGCAACTGCAGTCTTAGCTAAACATACATGGGTCTCACCCGCCTGTCCTAGTGGATTTTCATCTCAGGTGGCCAGGACACGGCCATCGCTTTTGGATCCAGACCCTGGGGTTGGTCAAGACTGAAGAATCCTGCATTGTGTGCCAGAGATACTGAAGGCCCTCCCGCGTAACCAAGGAGGAGCAGCATCTGCTGTGTTATCGTCCTTGGCTTCAAGAACAAAGAAGCACCATAGAGATCAACACAACCGGTGAGTTGGGGCGACTGATGCAGGATTGGTCTGTGTTAAAGTCAAGGTTGCAGGCAGCAACATTGTATAACGAGCGCTGGAACGAGCATTGTTAAATGCATGTGATGAAAGACGCAGGTAAAGCTAAATGGCTGATGAATGTTTGAACTTGAGAAGGAAAGATATGATACCGTTGACAGAGTGGTCCGGCACTGTAAATGTGCTCAATTGAAGGTCTCTGTAAGGTATCCCGCCAAGAAGTGGTAGAAACGAAAGTAGAAGATTGATCAGAGCATTGTGCAAAGTGAATCGAAGTGGTCCTGCAATGGTTTAAGCCACACCCATCGCACATTCGAAAGTCTTCGATTTTGATATAAAAAGGAAACCAAAGAAAGTGAGATTACATGGGCTGCGCCCGAACGAGAGAGACCAAATGTGAATATTGTGCAAAAGAGATCCGAGCCCGAATGAGGGAGATCCATGGTCTGAGCCCGAACGAGGGAGACCAAGTGTAAGCATTGTGGTAAAAAGGGGGTCCAAGCTTGAAGGAGGGAGACCCATGATGAACACTGGAAATGAGACCTTGTGCAGGTGAAGATCCTGATAAGAGTGGAACTTTGATATTTGTTTGTTACGACAGGCCCTCTGCAGTAAGAGACTGTTATTATAAAAAAGGCTTGGCCAGAAGGCCCTGATACCTATGCTTTGAACTGTATCCTTGTGGCAGAGATTCCAGAGTGTGTGCGAAGCTCGAACGTGCTGCCTTGCCCCGTGCTTAAAACGTGGGGAAGGGAAACCAACTGCTCAACTGTCCAGACATATTATTTCTCAAACACTTTTCTTTTTGCATACACAATTGTCCCACACCCTTTTGTATTTAGAAGTAAGGATTGGCAATGGGTTTATTAATATAGGCCCTTTTTTTTGACAGAGCTTCGACTAGTACTGTGTTATTATTATTTGATGGTTGTAGCATGCTCCCCATCGTTAGATTTGCGTTAGATAGGCATTCAACCAACCAATAAACACACTTGAACTGTGATTACTTGTGTCAGTCTTCACTGTTTGATACCATGCCTTCCTTACATGTGGTGTCAGAGTGAGCTGTGACTCAATTGAGACAAATTGGGGGACTCTAAAATTCCAAAAACTTAGTCATAGAGCCTCAGATCCCTCTACCGCCACAAAATAATCCATAGGCTTTGACATTTGTAGCCGTAGAGACACTTCTATCCCTCCAGGGAACAGAGGGATGGTTCCCACATACTTAGTCCTAATACCCCCTGCAGGTTGTTATGTAAGACTGAGCCCAAAATCTGGCCTAGCGTGAAGTTTGGTCTGAATGTCCTTCCAGGCATCATAGATCACGACTTCTGGGGAGACATAAAGGTTCTCCCACAGAATCATGGTGAACCTCTGTTTGAACTACGTCATAGGATAAAATGACACAGGGAATTCTTGAGAAGGCTCTATTTCCCTATTTTAAGGAAGAGAGTGAACCAGAAAAACCTGTGAGAGGTAGTTTAGGCTTTGGAGAGGCTGATGAACCACCCATCATTGAGGCAAAGAGGGAAGAAGAACCTATCATTCTTCTCGATTTAGCCTTCACCAGCGAAATGATCCAGCACTCGCAGAGGCTTTCGTACAAGTGATTCCTGAGGAGGATGAGAAAAGAGGAGCCCTTTTTTCTTCCTGAAACAGGGATTACTGTATAGAAATAAAACCTCCAGAGAAGACCTAAGTAAAGTTCAATTAGTAATCCCCAAAACCCATCGTAAAATCGTGTTAAAGATTGCACATTTTCATTTGACAGGGGGACATTTGGTAAAATCTAAAACCCAAGCTCACATCAGTGGGAAATACTACTGGCATGATATCCATGCGGACATAAAGAACTTCATCCAGACATGTGAAATATGCCAGAAAAACAGTGCACATATTCCCTTACCTGCCCCTCTAAACCTCTTATCAATCATAGAGGTTCCTTTCTCCGGATTTGGGATGGATATCATTGGGCCATTGGAAAACTCTAGACTAGGTAATAAATATGCCCTCGTAATCATTGATTACGATACCCGACACTCAGAGATGTTCCCCATGCGGAACAATACAGCCCAATGGATTTTGAAACATCTTCTATTATTCTTTTCTAGGGCAGGTTTCCTCAAGGAAATTCTAACAGATCAGCGATCCAACATTATGAGCAAGTTGATAAGTGAAGTCAAGGAATTACTACATATTTCCACCTTAAGAACCTCAGTTTACCACCTCCAAATGGATGGATTGGTCGAGAGATTTAATAAAAGCCGTAAGATGATTTTGAGGAAATTGGTAGATCAGGATGGAAAGGACTGGGATAACATCATCCCCCAGGCTCCATTTGCAGTATGAAAGACCTCTGAGGCATCCACTGGTTTCTCTCCTTGGTAGAGAACCAAGAAATGTCTCAGACATGCTCTGGGAGACCTGGGAAGAAAAGGAAGAGGAACCTATTCCCCTTTCACAAACAGCAACCCGATTACGAGAGCATATGAACCACGGTCGAAATCAAGTCTACACTCACAGGGAAAAAGCAAACGCCCAACTAAAGTTCATCTACAATGAGAAAGTAAATGTAAGATGCTTTTCAGTAGGACAAAAGGTATTAGTCCTCTTACCTACCTCTGAGAATAAACTTGTCTCAAAGTGGCATGGGCCATATGAGGTACTAGAGCAAACGTGGACCTGTACCTATAAAATATCCCAAATTCATAAGAAGCAAAAAACACAGCTTTACCATGTATCTCTTAAAGGAGTGGAAAGAAAATCCTTCCGCTGCCTCAACCGCAATATTGTCTTGTTTGATACCAGAGGAGATACACAATTCAGAGCTTACTCCCCAATAACTTTCTAGAAAGAAGGAAGAAGATTTAAGCCACCTGCTCATGGCATTCTCTGAAGTATTCTGCAAAAAAACAGAGAGAGTACATGGCACTTATCATTATCTCAGAACTCCAAAGGGAAAAGTGGTCAATTTAAAACTCTATATACTCCCAGAAGCCCGAAAACAAATAGTGGTAGAGGAAGTGAAAAAAATGCTGAAGGCAAACATTATCAAGCCTTCTTCCAGCCCATGGTTCTCCCCTATTGTATTGGTAACAAAAACTGATCATTCTTGGAGGTTTTGCATAGACTTCATACAGGTTAACGCCATCTCCGCCTTCAATGCCTATCCTATGCCGTGCACCGATGAGTTAATAGATAAACTCGGAAGTGCCATCTTTATATCGACCATAGACTTAACCAAGGGATACTGGCAGGTCACCGTACATGAACCTGATAAGGAAAAGACAGGTTTCTCGAAGCCCCTGGGACTATTCCAGTTAAAGGTCCTCCCTTTTGCCCTGCATGGGGCCCCAGCCACTGTCCAGCGGCTTATGGACAGGATATTACAGCCCTACCCCGATTTCTGTGGAGCTTATATTGACGACACAGTCATTTACGCTAAGACTTGGGAAGACCATCTTATCCATCTCTTTAATATTTTGAGAACCCTCAGAGAAGCTGGCTTAACTGCCAATCCATCCAAATGTAAGCAGGCCCAATCAGCCGTGAAATACCTCTGCTTCTTTGTAGGGAATGGCAGTGTCCAGCCCCAATGAGAAAAAGTGAAAGCCATTCTAGATCCCCCATGCCTAGGACCAAGAGAGACCTTGGGGCGTTCCTAGGATTGATTCGTTATTACCGTAGGTTTATCCCAAATTTCTCAGATAAAACAGCTAGGTTAACCGACAAATTAAAGAACGCTGAACCCCAGAAGATTCATTGGAATGATGAGGATGATATATGTTACAACAACTTAAAACAAACCTGGTGCCAGAACACAATCCTAAAGGTGGTAGACTTTTCAAATCAATTTGTCTTACAAAGTGATGCCTCTCTCACAGGGTTAGGAGCAGTCTTATCACAAATTTGGGATGGATTAGAACACCCTATCCTATTTACTAGTTGAAAACTCTTCCCACGTGAAAATAACTACTCTGTGTTGGGGTTAGATGCCCTTGTCATCAAATGAGCAATCAGCCATCCAAGCTACTATCTTTTAGGAAGGAAGTTCACCCTTGTCATAGACCACTCACCTTTAGCATCGATAAGCCAATGAAAGGATTCTAACCCTCGAGTCATGCAATTGTTCATAGACCTGCAACCCAAAAGGCAAAGACCAGGGGAACGTTGATTTCCTTTCTCGGTTTACCTGTGAAATAGATGCAGCTACATCGCATAGCGGAAGGGTATGTGAGAAACGAAAAGGTGTCTCACATGCTAGTCCTTGTGGATTCAGACTTTGGGGGTGGACCGGTGCGGGAGGATCACTGTGGTGAGGGGTCTTCAGGGAGTGTGAGTGGGACACCTGATGGTGAGAAACAGTATCCCTCTCTTCCCTACAACACCTTTACCCCCATCCTACCCAGTAGGATATATGAAAACTGTACCCCACCCTTTTCCTGCACAAACACTTCTACACAGACAGCCCGTTCTAGGAGAAAACAAACTCACACACGAGCAGTGTACCTAAAATGTCCCGCTATTATAGTCAGGCGAAGTCAGGCATTTACAGACAATCACTCACATCTGACTTCCATTAAACTTCTCCACGCGGATAAAAGGTGGAGCATGAGATCACTCTCTGAGTGAGGCAAAGCACATGAAGGAACAGCAGTTTTGAGTCGGCAGCTGAATGAGGGGAGACAGACGGCAAACCAAGAAGGGTTCGCAAGGAGGTAAATAGCTTTGACATCTTCGGCAAGAAACTGTTAATTTCAAGAAACCTTTGAGTCTGAAAGTGTAAGGCCAGGAAACCAGACTGAAGAATCCTGCATTGTGTGTCAGGAGATACTGAAGGCCCTCCAGCATAACCAACCAAGGCGGGGAGGAGCAGCATCGGCCGTGGCATCGTCCTTGGCTT